>NC_140513.1:1968667-2281167 GCF_964339955.1 Pipistrellus hanaki
CTGTGCCGCTCTGTGCAAGGGATTCCGGTGTCCACGGGGTCCGGGCCGACGCCCGCGGGTCCCGGGATTGTGGGCGCTGTGCTCCGTCGTCGCCTCGGGATGCACCAGGGACCGAACCTGCTCTTTAAGATGCGTCTCTTCTCCGCCGGCAAAGCGTCCTCTTCTCTCTCTCCTGTGTGTCGGGGACACGTGACATTTCACCAGGAAAAGGGGCCGCGCGGGCCCTGGTGACGCGCCCGGGCCTGACTGAGCCGAGTGAGTCCGGCGGACGAGTCCAAACCCTCAGCCCTGGATGAGTCAGCCTGCGGCCCCAGGGCCCCCTTGCGCCTGCAGCCGGAGCCGGAGCCGGAGCCGGACGGGTGTCCTCGGGGCACGCAGGGAGCCCGCTCGGTCCGTGGAGGAGCGGGAGGAGCCCGGGCCACGGATCAGAGAGGCAGGGCCGGCGGCGGAGCCTTCGCGGAACCGCTAACTGCTCTCCCGGCGTCCGGAGGGAGGGCGGCCGGGGATCAGAGCCGCACGCCGCCGAGCGCTGGGCCTCCCGGCTCCCGGCCGGCGGCTGCTCACGCTCCTTTCTTCTCGCCGTGACATCTGCTGGCACGCGTCCCTCCTGTGATCCCCGCGGCCGTGCGGACCCCAGCACCGCGCCGCCGGGCGCCCGAGCAGCCGCGCCTTTGATGTGTGATAAAACGGAACCAGGCCGCGGGGTGCGCGGGCGCGGGCCCAGGAATAGCAATTAACCTGCCCCGCAGCGGGCGGCGGGCGGCGGGCGGCGGCTGGAGCTCTCACTCCGGCCTGGCGGCGCTCCCCGAGGTCAGAGCCTGCACCTCGGGGCGGCCCTGACCGGCCCGCTGTGGCAGGCCCGGCGGCTGCTTCGCCAGATGGTGCAGCCGTGAACTTGCTCTCGGCCGAAATCGCTGTTTCCTCTGGAAAGGACAGCTCACCGCCCTGGCCGGTTTGGCTCACTGGATCTCAGAGCGTTGACCCGCAGACCGAAGGATCCCGGGTTCCATTCGGTCAAGGGCACATGTCTGGGTTTCCGGCCTGATCCCTGGTTGGGGGCGGGGGGCTGCAGGGGGCAGCCGATCCATGATTCTCATCGTCGATGTTTCTCTCTCTCTCTCTCCGTTTCCCCTCCTCTCTGACAGCCATAAACACATGTTTAGAAAAAGAAAAGGAAAAAAAACCCTCCCCCATGCAGGGCCTTGGCCGCGGGGCCTCTTTCCAGGGGCCGCCCGGCGCGGGCAGGGCGGTGGCGGCTGTCCTGGGGGTGAGGCTGCTCTGGGGGTCCCTCGGGGACCGGTTTCTGGCACCTCTGACTCTGGAGGAGCAGCCGGGAGGCGGGAGGCGGCTGGCCGGATTCGCCGAGCCCACCTCCCCGCTCAGATCCCGGTCCCCGGCGTGACGCCCGCCCGGCTAATTAGGGCGCCGCTCCCCACTTGGCCGCGCGTTCCCGGTAATTGGAAGTCGGGAGAGCTGCTCTCCAAACAGTTCTGAGGCCGTGGCCACATACCGACACCGCTGGCTCAGCGGGCGGCGAGATGCTAATGACGCCCGCGATGCAGTATTAACCGGGGTCCCCGGTGCCCCCGGTGCCGGTGCCGGTCCTCCCTCCGGACTAGGGGGGCCGAGTGCGGCCGGAGCTCCGGAAGCAGGGGGGCCGGGACCCCGAGGGGCGCTCGGGGCGTCGGGGGCCGTGGTGGCCCCCCTGTGGTGCTTCTGTGTCCGGGCGCCAGCCCCCGCCGCCGCGGCTAACGAGCACTTGAGGGAGGGAAGCTGTGCAATGATGCTCTGCACTTTTGCTTCGTTAGCTCAGAAGCCAGGGGCCCTCGCCGCGCGCTTCCTGCATGATTTAGGAAATTAGCGGGAGCAGCCGTTTCCCCAGCCCTCCCCGCTCCCTGCGTGTGTTCGGCTTTTCTTCAAAACCGGCCGAGGCTGTGGGACGTGCAGGTGGGTTTGTTTGTTTGTTTTTTAGGAAAGACATTGCTGCCCAGCGGGGTGGCTCCGGGCTGAGAGCTGAGATCACGTTCCATTCCCTCTCAGGGCACAGGCCCCGGGTTCGGGCTCGATCCCCCATGGGGGGCGTGCAGGGGCAGCTGATCAATGGTCCTCCCATCATCCATGTCTCTTCCTCTCTGAAGTCAATAAAAACACACCGAGGAAACAAAAGGAAAACATGGCTGCCCCATCCGCCCGGGTCCCAGGGGTAACCGGTGACCTTGGTTTGACCTTACCCACCTGTCCGCCCTCTGACCCGCATCGGCCGGTTCTCTCAGAGCGACCGAGAGGGCGGGGGTGGCCCGGGCGTCCCCGCCCCAGAGCCAGTGTCTGACCTGCCTGAGCCCTGCGGGAGGGAGACCCGAGGCTTATCTGCCGCTTCATTTCACTCCGCCAATGCATCTGGGTGTGCAGTTAGAAGCACTAAGTTGTGTGTGTGTGTGTGTGTGTGTGTGTGTACGCGCACGCGTGTGTGTGTGTGTGTGAGTGTATGTGAGTGAGTGTGAGTGTGTGTGAGTGAGTGTGTGTGTGTGTTAGTTTGTGTGTTTGTGAGTGTGTGTGAGTGTGTGTGTTAGTGAGTGTGTGTGTGTGTGAGAGTATATGAGTGTGTGTGTGAGTGTGAGTGAGTGTGAGTGTGTGTGTGTGAGTGTGAGTGAATGTGAGTGAGTGAGTGTGAGTGTGTGTGAGTGTGTGTGTGTTAGTGAGTGTGAGTGTGTGTGTGAGTGTGTGTGTGTGAGTGTGAGAGTGTATGAGTGTGTGTGTGTGTGTGAGTGTGTGAGTGAGTGTGAGTGTGAGTGTGAGTGTGTGTGTGAGTGTGTGTGTGAGTGTGTGTGTGTGAGTGTGTGTGTGAGTGTGTGTGTGAGTGAGTGTGTGTGTGTGAGTGTGTGTGTGAGTGTGTGTGTGTGAGTGTATGAGTGTGTGTGTGTGAGTGTGTGTGAGTGTGTGTGTGAGTGTGAGTGTGTGTGAGTGTGAGTGTGTGTGTGTGTGAGTGTGAGTGTGTGTGTGTGTGAGTGTATGAGTGTGTGTGTGTGAGTGTGTGTGAGTGTGAGTGTGTGTGTGAGAGTGTATGAGTGTGTGTGTGTGTGAGTGTGTGTGAGTGTGTGTGTGTGTGTGAGTGTGAGTGTGTGTGAGTGTGAGAGTGTATGAGTGTGTGTGTGTGTGAGTGTGTGTGAGTGTGAGTGTGTCTGTGTGATGGCTCCCGGGACTGGAGGATTTAGAAGCTGTTAATGCTGAGGGGCAGGGGCACCGAGCGCGGGAAGATGGTGGGTAAGTGCTGCTCCTCAGAGATCCGTCCGCACCTAACGTTGTCCGAGAGCCTGTTCGGTGCGGTGGGACGTGGAGGAGAGGCCGTGCCTGTGAGGGCGCTGAGTCACGAGCAGCACGGCTCAGGGTGAGGACCCACCGGCCTCCGGGGCAGGCAGAGGCGGAGCCGGCTCCCCCGAGGGGCCGGGCGGGCCTGGGGGACGGGGCCTCCGAAACCAGACGGCTCATCGGCCGGGACCGATGGCGGAGACCGCACGCGGACAGCGTGGACATAGCGGTCCTCGGCGTTGGCACGGCCCGGCGCCGGCCGGAGGGCCAGGGACCTGCCGGCCAGAAGCACGTGGTGAAGACCAGCCCGGCTCCGAGATCAAAGCCGGAGACGCGGGCTGGCAGCACTGCGGCTCGGGCCGGTGCCTGCCAACGGGGCAGCGCTTTGAAAATGCAGAGAGCTCCTGTCAGTCAGTCAGAGGCTAAAGCCCCGGGGAGGCGCGGAGCTGGCACCGGGAGGCGCGTTCGGAAAAGAAAAACCTAACCGGCCGTAAACATATGGAGAGACGCGAGCCTCATTAGCGATCAAAGAATCCCGCGCCCAGCAGCAGTGCTCCCCGCGGCCCCCGGCCCCGCCGCTGCCGACCGGGCTGCTGACGGTGCCACCGGCCCAGGCCCCGCTCCTTCAGAGCCCACGGAGGGGAGGGGAGGGGAGGAGCAGCAGGCGGTGCGTCCACCTTCGAGGCTGGGCTGCCCCAGCCCAGGGAGGAGGGAGGAGGGGGACGGAGGACAGAGGAGGGAGGATGGAGGATGGAGGGGGAGCAAGGAGAGGGAGCAGCGTTGGTGATGGGAACCATACCGGGACTGTTTTTTTTACGAGAGAAAGGGACCAATCGGGAGTCCGTGTACTTCACTGCGTCCTCAGAGCCTCGGCCTCTGTGGAGCGACCCCCTTCCTTCACTCCCTCCCACCCCCGAGAGAGAGAGAGAGAGAGAGAGCGAGCGAGCATGAGCTTTTCGGGTTCCCCCAGGGCTGGATCCTGGACGGCATCCCCGAGACGCGGGAGCAGGCGATGATGGTCCAGACCCTGGGGATCAGCCCGCGGCACGTCAGTGAGTCCCCGGCCCCCCCCCCTCCCCGCCTCCCCCCAGCACCGCTGCCCCCCGCCCCGGCCACACGGCGGGCATTCAGACTCTGCCTCTGGCACTTGTGCTGTAAGAAGTGGCTTATTTGGACCCGGTGGTTCCTGTTCAGGAACCCCACCTCTGGGAGACTCGCTGGGAAGCAGCAAAGCTGGCAGAGGGTGGGAGACAGTGGTGGTTTACTGTCATCAACGGCGAGAGGAAGGGGGCAGAGGTGGGCCCAGGGAGTCCGGTGCCCGGGACTGCTGCCCGCCTGCTGGGTTCCCTTCCTCCTCCTCCCCCTCCTCCTCCCCCTCCTCATCCCCCTCTCCTCTCCTCCTCTCCTCTCCCTTCTCCCCCATCCCCTCCTCCTCCCCCTCCCCCTCTCCCTCCTCCTCATCTCCCTCTCCTCTCCTCCTCTCCTCTCCCTTCTCCCCCATCCCCTCCTCCTCCCCCTCCCCCTCTCCCTCCTCCTCATCCCTCTCTCTTCTCCTCCTCTCCTCTCCCTTCTCCCCCATCCCCTCCTCCTCCCCCTCCCCCTCTCCCTCCTCCTCATCCCTCTCTCCTCTCCTCCTCTCCCTTCTCCCCCTTCCCCTCCTCCTCCCTCCTCCGCAGTCGCGCTGAGCGCCCCGGACACAGTCCTGATCGAGAGGAACTTGGGGAAGAGAATCGACCCTCAAACTGGAGGTAGCCCTCCCCCCTCATACACCCGGCCCCTGCCCCCGCCCCCCCGCCCCCATGCAGCCGAGCGGTGACCCGAGCCCGTGGCCGGCAGAGATCTACCACACCACCTTCGACTGGCCCCCCGAGGCCGACATCCAGAACCGCCTGGTGGTGCCGGAGGGCATCTCGGAGCCGGCCACGGTGCAGCGGCTGCTGCGGCACCACCGGAACATCGCGCGGGTGCTGCCCTCGTACCCCGGCATCCTGAAGGTCATCAGCGCCGACCAGCCCTGCGTGGACGTCTTCTACCAGGGTGAGCAGGGGCGGGGGGGCCCTCCCGGCCTGGCCGCCCTCACCTGCCGCAGCACCAGCGCCCGGGCCGGGACCGACCAGGCTCCCGCGGGCGGGTCCCCCGGGCACCCGCTCGGAGCCTGGGCTGCGCCCTGCACTCTGCGGCCCAGGACTTGGCAGTGAGGGGCGGGCAAGGAGAGGCCAGGGGCGGGTGGGAGGGACGCGGCCGCAGTTTGGGGAAAATTTTTATAAAAACTAAAAATACAGCCCGGCCGGCGGGACTTGGGCTGAGCATCCACCTGTGAGCCAGGAGGTCAGGGTTCCATTCGAGGTCAGGGCACAGGCCTGGGTCTCCGGCTCGACCCTCAGTGGGGGCCGTGCAGGAGGCAGCTGGTCAATAATCATCTCTCATCACTGATGTTTCTCTCTCCCCCTCCCCTCCTCTCTGAAAGCAATAAAAATGTTCACGTGTTTTAAAAAGAATGCCAGATCCCCCCGCCCCCCACCCCCCACCCCCCACCCCCGCGGCTCCTGCGGGTCAGGGCCGGGCCCTCAGGGCAGCAGCTGGCCCGCCCCGTCCGGGCGGAGTCCTCCGAGGGGGACCGCATCACCAGCCGCCCGGCGTGGCAGACATGGGTGCTGGAGGCCGGGGTCGCTCTCCGGAGGCAGGGCGGCGGGCAGTGGGCGGTGGGTGGTGGGCGGTGGGCAGTGGGCAGTGGGCAGCGGGCAGGCTGGGTCTCGCTGGGAGGCGGCTCCCTGCTCGGGCCTGGGGCGGGCGGCGGGCCCCGCCTGCTGGCGGCCCTCCGGGTGCTCCCTGCAGGCGGGAGGCGGCGGGAGGCAGGCAGCGGTTGGAGCTCAGCGGCCTCGCCCGGGGCTCGCCTGTCTGTGGGCGGCTCAGTGTGGGCGCTGCTCCCGGTCTGCCCCAGGCCAGGGCCCCGCAGCCACGTGGGGCCGCACCACCCGCCCCTCCCTGCGAGGGGCCCGCGTTCATTATCTCCTCCGGCTTCCAGCTCTGACCTACGTCCAGACCAACCGCCGGTCCAACGCCCCCTTCACGCCCCGGGTGCTGCTGTGCGGGCCGGTGGGCAGCGGGAAGAGCCTGCAGGCCGGGCTCCTGGCTCAGAAGTACGGCCTCATCAACGGTGAGCGGGGCCCCCTCCCCCGCCTTCCCTCACCCGGCCTCCCCCGCACCGGGCCTCCCCCATCCGGCCTCCCCTTGCCCTGCCTCCCGCCTGCTGCCCTCCAAGCGCCCGGAGGGATCAGCGTGGCCTGCTTCTCTCTCTCTCTCTCTCTCTCTCTCTCTCTCTCTCTCTCTCTCGGCTCTGAAGTTTTCTGTGAGTCCAGCTTTGAAGGGAGAGGGAGAGAGAGAGAAACATCGATGGGAGAGAGACCCGTGGATTGTTGTCTCCTGCACGCACCCTGACCAGGGCCAGGGGCCTGCAAACGAGATACATGCCCTTGTCTGGAATCGAACCCGGGACCCTTCAGTCCATGGGCCGGCGCTCTACCCGCTGAGCCACCCCAGCCCGGCCCGGCCTGGTGTTTGTCTTCAGTTTACGGCCTGTGCCCTGCGTTCCTCCAGCTCCCGAGCTGACGAGGCCCCTGTCCTCGCCGTTCCTCTCGGCTGCCTGCTGGGCCTGGCCGCACTGCCTCCTCGGCCGGTGGCTGTCTCCTGCCCTGTCGGTCTCCGCGGTCCTGGGCTGGGCGTGGGGTGACCACGGTGGGGACGGGGTGCACGTGGGCTCGGGCGTCCGTCCTGGGGGGACCCCAGCCCTGCCGTCGGCCGTCCAGTGCCTGCCCAGGCCGCACCGTTAATGTGTGCTGTGTGCTCCGCAGAATGAATCCTTTTCATTCCACACACACACACACACACACACACACACACACACCCCGCCCTCCCGGCCTCCTTGGCCCCCAGTTCCCTCCATACTTACTCCCCTCGGACACGCCGCACCAGAGAACCTTCTTAGTCTGTTCAGCACCCCCCCACCCCCACCCCGCCCCCGCGGGCAGCCTGGGCTGTCTTTCTCTCCATCTCCCTCCTGCTGGAATGTAACGCCCGCCCCCCCCCCCCAGTGTGCTGCGGGCAGCTGCTGAAGGAGGCCGTGGCCGACAAGACCCGGCAGGGCGAGGCCATCCAGCCCTTTTTCAAAAAGGGGCTGCCAGGTAGGCCCGTCCGACTCCGCGGCGGCTCTGGGGCGGCCGCTCCGGGGCGGGGGCGGGGGCTCGCCGGGCACCGGGGCTCCGGCCGGAGGTGGGGGTTTCTCCTGGGCACAGGCTCTGTGGTTGCTCCGGGAAGGCCGGGGGGCTGCCGGGGGCCAGGCAGGGGCCGTGTGGACCCCTGTCCGTGCGGCGTGGACGGTGTGTGTCCCGGGGCCTTTGCTTTCGGTACCTGAACGCCGAGAGCGGGCGCGGCCCCGGCTGCCACAGCCCCCGGCACCGCGAGCAGAGGCTCCGGCCGCCGGGTCCAGGCAGAGGCTGTGCCACCGCCGCCGCCGGACCTCAGCCCGAGCACCTGCCCCGATCACTTCCCGAACCCGCCCCGCGGCCCGCACCCCGAAGGCGGCCCGCAGACGCTGCGTGAGGAAGGGAGTCCAGCTCCTGCGCCCACACACGGTGGTGGCTTCCTCTGGGGCCATCGAGGCACCTCAGGTTCCCCTTCACGTCCTGGGCGTGTTTTATTTCACTTTATTATTATTATTTTAATATTTTTATTGAATTCAGAGAGGAAGGGAGAGGGAGAGAAAGAGATAGGAACATCAGTGATGAGAGAGAATCATTGCTCAGCTGCCTCCTGCATGCTCCCTACTGGGGGTCCAGTCTGCAATCTGGGCATGGGAGCCTCAGTTGGAATCGAACCTGGGACCCTTCAGTCCACAGGCAGTCACTCTATCCACTGGGCCACACTGGCTAGGGCCTGGGTTTGTTCTAGGCACCTGCCCTCAGTGCCAGCCCCACCCCCGAGGCAGGCTCCCGGCCCCCCAGTGATGTCGCCCAGGCACCTGCCAGGAGCCACAGCCGCCACCCCCAGGGCCCGGCGGTGTCCCCGGCCCAGCCGCCTCCGAGGGCCGCTCTGCCCTCCGCGGCCGCGGCCGCGGCCGCGGCCGCCTCTGCGCCTCCCGGTCTGCCTGCTCCCGGCTGCCCAGGCCCTCGCCCTCCCGCTCACCTTGAGCGCAGCCCCCGAGCCGCAGCCTGTCACCGAGCGTGTGGCCGCCCTGCGGTCACCGCCCTGCGCCCACCTCCGCGGGGCCCGGTGCCGTGTCCCAGCCGTGACCTCTGCAGGCTCAGCCACGTTCTCCCGTGTCCTCGGGGGCTGCCAACACCTCCGCCGCTCGGATCAGCAGCGAAATTAATAACCGAGCCGCCTCCCGCCTTCCCGCGGCCTGGGCAGAGCCCCAGGGCCCTCTCCTCGTCCTGAACCCCCATCCTGGGCTCCGGGACGCCGGGCACAGCGGGTGGGGAGAGGCGGTGCTCGCCCGGTGCCTGGGCTGGGGGGTCTCCGGGGCTGGCCTCCGCTCCCTCCGCCTCGAGCCGCCGCCCGCAGAGCACTTTGTTCCTGAGTGTGAGACGCTGGGCTGGGTCCGTCCGCTCTGCACACGGCCCGGGAGGGGCTGTCAGCAAGGGCGTCAGCCTTCCACCGCCCCGTCCCGGCAGAGAGGGGTGCGCCCACACTGGCCAACGGGCTGCTGGCCAGGTCCCCTGGAGCGGCCCGTGGCCCCCCCCCCCCCCCACCGCCGACAGCCCGCAGCCCAGCGCCGGCCCACCCGCTGCACACCCAGGCCCGCAGGCCTTCAGGCGGGAGCTCGGCTGCCCTGAGAGCAGCCCCGACGGCAGAAGTTGCGAGGAGCCAGGCCTCGGCCGAGTGTCCCCAGCCCCCTCCACCCCATCGGACAGGCCCTGGCGCAGGGCTGAGAGGAGGCCCGAGGGGAGGCGGGTGTGAGGGAGGCTCCACTCGGATTGGCATCCTTCCTGGTAATGAGACACCCCCCCCCCCCCCCCCCCCCGCAGCGGGCACAGCCCTCCCGGCAGTTTGTCTGCAAACGGGGGCGATGGGAGCCGTTTCCAGAGCCTTCCGCCGTCCAGGCCCCCGGGGGGGCGGGGGGGGGGCTCAGAGCCGCCGGCGCCTCCTTTTCGGGGGAATTAATGTTCTCCTCGCTGAGTGCACATGGAAGACGCCACAACAGGCGGCTCCTGTCAGACACGCAGGTTTGCCCGGTGAACGGCAGAGTAAACCTGCCGTCCTGGGGGGGGGGCCACGGTGCCGCTCCGGCTGAATTATTCAGGGCGCCGGCCCTCCGGGGTAATTAGAGGGGGAGGCGGGCCGGCGGCGGCGTGCTGGGAGAGAGCGGTCCAGGTGCCGCGTTTGAAGCTCGGGTGGGAGAGCCGCCGGCGTTTGAAGTGGAAATAGGACGGTTTGAATCCGTCCGGTTTAATTTTTCACAAGCAGAGGGGCCTGCGGTGCAGCGCCCTTTTCATGATTGAAAAACCCCACGCTTCCTTTCATTTCTCCGCACAAACGCATACACACTCACACACAGTCATACACATACACACACACGCACACACACATACACGCACGCACACACTGACACACGCACACACTGACACGCGCGCGAGCGCGCAGTCAGTGATACACACTCATTTACTCTCACTCAACGTGTGTTTCATGGGCCTCCCCCCTGCCGTTGTGTCCCCCCTGTCTGTCCTTGGGGCTCGGGCGCCCCTTCTGCAGGCTGCCGGCGGGGAAGGGGTCACCAGCCCGCAGTCCTGCATTCCCAGGGCCTCGCCGGGGCCTGCGGAGCTTTTGAAATGGCCCCTTTTTTTAAGTCCATGTTCTCATTCTCCGCTGGGACCGCCCCACAGACTCCCTCCTGGAAAGGAGGTGCAGGCTTTCTATTCGGGGGGGGGGGGGGGGGCCCTGTGGCCGGCGGAACAGTGTGAGGGGGTGGCAGGGGGGGCTGTGGTCATGGGGGATCATGGGAGGGTGTGGCCCTGGCTGTGGAAGCTGTGGGGGGGACCATGGGAGGGTGTGGCGGGGGCCGTGGCTGTGGGAGCCGTGGGGGGACCATGGGAGGGTGTGCGGGGGCCGTGCCTGCAGCAGCTCTCCGTGGCAGAGGGCCTGCTCCAGAGGACGGAGAGAGAACGGGGTCAGAGCCTGGCTCCTGTGTCACTGAGACGAGACTTTCACGCAGAAGTAAAGGTAAAGCTGCTTTATCGGACGGACGCTCTGCCTGTCACCATCAAGGTCGCGAGGCTTTGGTTCTGGGGCCGGGCCAGCGGGGAAACTGAGGCAGCGGGGGCTTCCGTTCCCCGGCGTTCTTTGCCCGCCATGGGCTGTCCCGTGGGGCTGTGCTGGACGGCTCCCGGGCCGCAGACGGGGGAGACGCCGTGAGCCTGGGGTCTGAGCGCCCCTCGCCGCGTCCTTCTCGCTGTGACCGCAGCCTGGCAGCGGCTCCCTCCGCTCCCGCTCAGCCGCTCAGCCGTGAAATCGGTGCGACAGGAAGCCGGGGCCGCGGGGACTGTCCTGACACGCTCCTCCCGGGCTGGAGCGGGGCTGGGCCCCCCCTGCACGGACGGCCACGGGCTGGGGGTCGCCGGCTCAGGCTGCCCCGCGGGGCACGGGCACAGCTGTGATGGGTGAGGGCAGTGCGGCCCCTGCCCTTCGGCTCAGCACCTGTCTGCGGGCGCCGAGGGCGGGGAGCAGGGGTGAGGGAGGGGAGCGGGGGTGAGGGCGGGGAGCGGGGGTGAGGGAGGGAGGGGAGCGGGGGTGAGGGAGGGGAGCGGGGAGGGGCGTCGGCAGGGCCCATGTGGGAGTGCAGCCAGGCTGTGAGCGAAGGGCCCGCAGCTGGAGGGCGGGGGTTCGAGCTGCCCCCCCCCTGCCCGCTAAGGCAGGGAGAGCAGAGATGGGGCACGGGGGCCCAGAGCCTGGCCATCTGCCTTCGCTGGGCCCGCTGCCTCGTAGCTGTGGGGCCCTGGGCAGGGCACTTACTCTCTCCTGCCTCAGTTTCCTAACCTGTAGAATGGGGGGCTGTGGGGTGATCACACGCAGTGATGCTGGTGTTAGACAAACACGCTCAGGACAGAGCCGCGCACAGAGCAGGCACCACACTCTTCCCACCCAGAAGACGGGCTGCGCCTGCTCCCCTCCGCAGAGCTGCTTCCTCCTCTCCAGCCCCAGGGGAGGGTGTGCGTCCTCACGGCCTTCCAGAGGTGGGGGGCCAACTCGTCTGAGCCCCGGAGCCATGTGCACGGAGGGGATCCTGTTCTGTAGACTAGGCCCGCAGGGCGGTGCCTGTGAGACCCTCCACCTCGGACCCTGGCCGACAGCCTGGGCCGCCTCATCCCCATGTCCCCGCTCACAGGCATGGAGGCGCCCACGCGGCTCTGAGTAAGAATAATCAATCGCGCCCGTCCCTTCGATAGCTCAGCTGGTAGAGCGGAGGACTGTAGTCTGAGCCTCAGTCCAGACCTCCCCGAACTCCAGGTCTGGGCCAGTCCCTGGGGACCCAGGCTCGGGCAGGGGGAGACGGGGCTGTGAGGTGGAGTCCTGGGAGCGCGGCGAAAGGCCGAGCCCCCGGAGTCGCGCACACTGTGCGCAGAGGACAGTCTGTTGACTCTGATCCTGGACTTCCCTAGTGGGAGGGAGAAAGAAAGCTCCAGACTGGAGGAACGCCACGAGGAGCAGGAGCCCCTGCTGGACACAGGCCAGCTGGGCGCCAGCAAGGAGCCGGGCGACGGGGCCCCCAGTGGGGGGGGTGCCCCTGAGCCTTCGACTGCTGAGCGCTGGCAACGGAGCCAAGGACGGGGGCTGCTTCCTGGGCGGCGCTGACCCCGGCAACAGGCTGGAGCAGCGCGGGAGCCCGCGGAGAACAAAGGGGTGCCACAGGCCAACCTGCTGAGCTCCCAGGACAAGGAGGAAGAAACCAAAGAAGTTCTCAATGTGAAGAAATCAAGTGAGAGCAAATGATAGTAAAATTACTTAAGAAAGAATACAAAGAAGATCTTGAAAAATCAAAGACTAAGTCAGAACTCAACGCACCAGCCAACATTGCAACATAAATGCGTTTTGTTGTTTTTTTTAAAAAAAAGAAAAAAAAAAAGAAGAGAAAAAAGGGACAGAATGTTGGAACAGCGGCGACCAGGCCTAGAGTGGCCAGGCACAAGGCAGTGGCAGCTGGGCCCGGAGCAGCAGTGGCCAGGCCCCAGAACAGCAGCAGCCAGAACAAGAGCATCAACGGCCAGCACTGGAGCAGCCAGACCTGGGGCAGTGGCAGCCAGGCCTGAGGCAGAGGCGGCCAAGCCCAGGGTGGCCAGTCCAGGAACACCCAGACACGGAGTGGCTGGGCCCGGAGAAGCCCGGCCCAGAGCAGCCGGGTTGGGAGCAGCCAGGCCCAGAACAGCAGTAGACAACCACGAAGAATCCAGGCTGGGAGCGGCCAGGCCCGGAGCAGCTGGGTCTGGTGTGGCCAGGCCTGGAGCAGCGGCTGCCAGGCTAGGAGCGGCCAGGCCCGGAGCAGCAGCTGCCAGGCTGGGAGCAGCCAGGTCCGGAGCAGCCGGGTCTGGTGTGGCCAGGCCCGGAGCAGCGGCTGCCAGGCTGGGAGCGGCCAGGCCCGGAGCAGCAGCTGCCAGGCTGGGAGCGGCCAGGCCCGGAGCAGCCGGGTCTGGTGCGGCCAGGCCCGGAGCAGCGGCTGCCAGGCTGGGAGCGGCCAGGCCCGGAGCAGCCGGGTCTGGTGCGGCCAGGCCCGGAGCAGCGGCTGCCAGGCTGGGAGCGGCCAGGCCCGGAACAGCCGGGTCTGGTGCGGCCAGGCCAGGAGCAGCGGCTGCCAGGCTGGGAGCGGCCAGGCCCGGAGCAGCGGCTGCCAGGCTGGGAGCGGCCAGGCCTGGAGCAGCCGGGTCTGGTGCGGCCAGGCCAGGAGCAGCGGCTGCCAGGCTGGGAGCGGCCAGGCCCGGAGCAGCCGGGTCTGGTGCGGCCAGGCCCGGAGCAGCGGCTGCCAGGCTGGGAGCGGCCAGGCCCGGAGCAGCCGGGTCTGGTGCGGCCAGGCCCGGAGCAGTGGCTGCCAGGCTGGGAGCGGCCAGGCCCGGAGCAGCTGGGTCTGGTGCGGCCAGGCCCGGAGCAGTGGCTGCCAGGCTGGGAGTGGCCAGGCCTGGAGAAGCGGCTGCCAGGCTGGGAGCGGCCAGGCCCGGAGCAGCCGGGTCTGGTGCGGCCAGGCCCGGAGCAGCGGCGGCCAGGCTGGGAGCGGCCAGGCCCGGAGCAGCCGGGTCTGGTGCGGCCAGGCCTGGAGCAGCGGCTGCCAGGCTGGGAGCGGCCAGGCCCGGAACAGCCGGGTCTGGTGCGGCCAGGCCAGGAGCAGCGGCTGCCAGGCTGGGAGCGGCCAGGCCCGGAGCAGCGGCTGCCAGGCTGGGAGCGGCCAGGCCCGGAGCAGCCGGGTCTGGTGCGGCCAGGCCCGGAGCAGCGGCTGTCAGGCTGGGAGCGGCCAGGCCCGGAGCGGCCGGGACCGGAGCAGCGGCTGACAGGCTGGGAGCGGCCGGGACCGGAGCAACCGGGCCCAGAGCAGCCGGGTCGGGTGCGGCCAGGCCTGTAGCAGCAACAGCCAAGTCCAGAGCAACTAGGTCGGGAGCGGCAGTGACCAGACCCGGAGCAGCTGGTTGTGGAACGAACCAGAGCAACAGAGGCCAGGCCCGGAGCAGCCAGGCCCGAAACAGCTCGCTCCTCGCCTGTACCTGCCCACGGCTGCCTCTCAGACATGGCTGGAAACTTTTGCGGGAACTTGAGGGTCTGCTGAATCAAGTGATGAAGGCTTAGATCTGGATGTGTTGAGTTAGTATAGCGCTGGGGTGTTGATCTGTAAGTGCCTTGGGTGGGGCCTGGATGAGGCTGGTTGACCTATTTGGAAATGTCTTTTGTGTGAAGTGTATCATTGGGCATGTGGAGGTATTATTGATATGAGATAATGCTAAGTAACAGATTTACTATCTGAAAAGGGATTTACTATCGGGGAAAGGGAGGGAGAAAGAGACTGAACATAAACTGTGCACCTATGGATGAGGACAATGGGGGATGGGGAGGGGGCGGAGGGTGGGGTGGGAACCTGGTGGAGGGGGGAAGAAATGAGGAACCTTTGTAATAATATGAACAATAAAGATTGATTAAAAAAAATAAATAAATAAAAAATAAAAGAGGGGAAAAAAAAAAAAAAAAAAAAAAAAAAAAGAATAATCAATCGCTATGCAGGCGGGCGGGCGATCAGTAAGTCTGGCTAATGTGCCGACTGCAGCGCCATTTCCGTACAGAAGAGCGTCTGTGTTTGAACCGTCTTTTCCCACCTGGAACCTCATGGAGACCAGCTGGAGGGGCTGGGAGAGCTCACGGCGCCTCAGCTGTGTGCGGGCTGCGACCTTGGCCATGCAGAGAGTGGACGTGCGGAGAGTGGATGTGCGGAGAGTGGACGTGCGGAGAGTGGACGTGCGGAGAGTGGACGTGCGGATAGTGGACGTGCGGAGAGTGGCCGTGCAGAGGATGGACGTGCGGAGAGTGGACGTGCGGAGAGTGGCCGTGCAGAGGATGGACGTGCGGAGAGTGGACGTGCGGAGAGTGGCCGTGCAGAGGATGGACGTGCGGAGAGTGGACGTGCGGAGAGTGGACGTGCGGATAGTGGCCGTGCGAAGAGTGGCCGTGCAGAGGATGGACGTGCGGAGAGTGGACGTGCGGAGAGTGGACGTGCGGATAGTGGCCGTGCGAAGAGTGGCCGTGCAGAGGATGGACGTGCGGAGAGTGGACGTGCGGAGAGTGGACGTGCGGATAGTGGCCGTGCGAAGAGTGGCCGTGCAGAGGATGGACGTGCGGAGAGTGGACGTGCGGAGAGTGGACGTGCGGATAGTGGACGTGCGAAGAGTGGCCGTGCAGAGGATGGACGTGCGGAGAGTGGACGTGCGGAGGGTGGACGTGCGGAGGGTGGACGTGCGGAGGGTGGACGTGCGGAGAGGGGGCGGACATGGCAGGGAGGGGGTGGACATGGCAGAGAGGGGGTGCAGGGGTGAGAGGAAGGGCTGGCCATCTCGAGGGGCGAGCAGAGTGTGCTCCCAGTTGGTCAGAGCGCGGGGACAGCGTGGGTTTCCAGACCCGAAAGCCCAGCGTTCAGACAGGGACTTCCTGGCGCCCTGTCCGCCAAGCCGTGGTTAGTGCTACGGTTAAGCAGTGGAGATGCTGAGACCTAAGGCGGCCCTGGCCGGCGGCACGGAGCTTGTCTGGGGCGTTAACCAAGGAGGCGCCAGGGCCAGGGCCCGGAGGTGCCACTGCCACCGATTCAGACCCCTCGGTGTCTCCCCAGAGGGTCTGGAAACCCGCCCGTCACCATTGGTGGGTGCAGTGCCCGGCCCGGCCAGCAGGTGGCAGTGAATCACAAACAAACGGTGGCGTGGGCGGCTGCGGGCCCTGTGGGCACTGCCGGTCCGGCTGAGACTGTGGCTCCCGTGACAGCAGTGAGGAGGGTGCGGGGCTCAGCCACAGGAGTGCAGTGAGTTAGTGATAGTGCATCGGGGCCCACAGGGCCCAGTGCCTGGCGGGCCCCAACAGCTGTGATGGGTGCCTGACCCCGGTGACGGAGCCGGGATTCAGGCCCGAGGCCCCACCGACAGCGGCTGAGCGAGGACCAGGCGGGGGCGGGGGGGGGGTGTGGCCCTCGGGCGCGGCGGCGGCTCCGGCAGAAGCTGTGTGGGCCGAGCCGCTGCGACTGGAGGAGGCAGTGGCCTGCAGGAAACGGGGCTCAGAGCAGGGAGCCCCGGACACTCCGGTGGACTCGCCCCCTCAGCGGAGGGGCAGGGGCCTCGAGGGAGGCAGGTCCTCGGGCGGGGGGGGGGGGTTCCTCGTCCCCCACGGGGCCATCGGGAGCCAGTTCCCTGCACGCAGGGAGGAGCAGGAATGACTGCCCTGGGGCCTCTGCCCAGAGCGAGGGGCGCCTGCAGGCCACAGCCAGGGATGCAGAGGGCGAACAAGGCCCGAGCTCCCACATCTCAGCCTGACCCCGGTGCCTGACCCCCGGTGCCTGACCCCCAGTGTCTCATCCCCGGTGCCTGACCCCCGTGCCTGACCCCCAGTGTCTCATCCCCGGTGCCTGACCCCGTGCCTGACCCCGGTGCCTGACCCCTGGTGCCTGACCCCGGTGCGGGGAGGCGGACCGGGCAGACACCACCACAGCCGGGCTGCAGCCCTGGCAGCGCCCTCAGTGGGTCCTGTTCGCAGTTACCGGGTGTTCCTGGGAGGCTGGGCGGGATGGGCAGGCGCTGCCCAGGGCGCTGAGCCCCACAGGAGCAGCGGACGGGGAATGGCTCCAGGAGAGCCGGTCCGGGGAATGTCAGCTGTGCGATGCAAACCAGAGGCTTCTCCCTCCGCTGTCCCACCCCCCCCCCCCCGGGTGCCCGCAGGCTCCGCACGACCAGCGCTGAGCCCGAGTCCATCTCACATGGGGGGGGGGGCACCCTGTGACCCCGTGTGGGGGGCACGAGCCCTGGGGCCTGGTGAGCCCCGGGAAGAGTCTTTTGCTGCAAACCTGGGTCCTCTGGTGTAACGGCCACAGCTGCTGGGGGGCATGCTCTCTTGTCTAGGTCAGGGAAAGGTCAAGGTCAGGTCACCTGGACCATCTCAGGCAGCCCTGTTCTTCCATCACCGGGAAAGGGCACCCCCCCACCCCCGCCGGTCCTGCCCACCCACCCCCGGCTCTGCCCGGCCTCCCTCCCACTCCCGGGGCTCAGCCAGGCGCCGGGCGGCAGACACCCCCCCCCATTCTGCCCACCCACCCCTGGCTCTGCCCGGCCTCCCTCCCACTCCCGGGGGTCAGCCAGGCGCCGGCGGCAGCGTGACCCACCCCCTCTCAGTCCCCGACAGCCTCATCCTGAAGGTGCTGAACCTGCGCCTGAGCCAGCTCGACTGCATGCAGCGCGGGTGGGTGCTGCACGGCTTCCCGCGGGACCTGGACCAGGCGAACCTGCTGGACACCACGGGCCACAAGCCCAACAGGTGAGCGGCCGTCCCGTCCCGTCCCCCGTCCTGTCCCCCATCCTGTCCCGTCCCCTCCTGTCCCCTCCCGTCCTTTCCCATCCCTTCCCCTCCCCTCCCCTCCCCTCCCGTCCCCTCCCCTCCCCTCCCGTCCCCTCCCGTCCCCTCCCCTCCCGTCCCGTCCCCTCCCGTCCCCTCCCGTCCCCTCCCCTCCCCTCCTGTCCCGTCCCGTCCCCTCCCCTCCCGTCCCCTCCCCTCCCGTCCCCTCCCCTCCCGTCCCCTCCCGTCCCCTCCCATCCCCTCCCCTCCCGTCCCATCCCCTCCCGTCCCCTCCCGTCCCCTCCCGTCCCCTCCCCTCCCCTCCCGTCCCCTCCCCTCCCCTCCTGTCCCGTCCCCTCCCCTCCCCTCCCGTCCCCTCCCCTCCCGTCCCGTCCCCTCCCGTCCCCTCCCATCCCCTCCCCTCCCGTCCCATCCCCTCCCGTCCCCTCCCGTCCCCTCCCCTCCCCTCCCCTCCCGTCCCCTCCCGTCTTTTCCCATCCCTTCCCCTCCCCTCCCGTCCCCTCCCCTCCCGTCCCGTCCCCTCCCGTCCCCTCCCGTCCCCTCCCCTCCCGTCCCATCCCCTCCCGTCCCCTCCCGTCCCCTCCCCTCCCCTCCTGTCCCGTCCCCTGTCCCGTCCCCTGTGCCGTCCCCTCCCGTCTCCCCTCCTGTCCCTGCCCGCAGTCCCGGTTCACAGGCCCTCGCGGTTCCCCAGGAGGAGGCCTCTCTCCCCCGCCCCCCCCACCCAGCGGGAGAGACCAGGCTGTTCCTTCCGAAGGGAGCGGGGTGGCGGGCTGAGACCCTGTGGTTCGGGGGGCTGGCGAGTGGCCGCTCCTCTGCTCCCCGCGGGGTGAGGCCGTGTCTAAAGGCAGGGGGTCGGGGTTAATGACCCTGACCTGTGGCCTCGGGGTCCTCCGTGTCCTCCCGTCCCCGAGGGGAGGTCCTGTCTGCCTCTCCTGTGCCCCTGTGCCCCCGGCTCATGATCAATTCGGAAAGCGGTTTCCACCCGTAGCCGTCGGCTCCAGGTAACGGCTGAGGGAGGGAGCCCCCAGCCCCGGGCGGACAGGGCGGGAGCCGGGCGGCGGGTGAGGGGCACGGGGCCACGGAGGGAACCAAGGCAGAATCACAGCCCAGCACTCACTCTGGGCCCACCGCTGGACCCCCCATCCACACGGGAACCCGCCCACAAAGCCTCTTCTCTTTTTAAGAGGTCCGATGGGATGAACTGAATTCGATTTACATACACATCCATTTTATTATTAAAATACATTCGCGCTAGTAAACAGAACATGGGGAGGGCACAGAAAGGGGGGGACTCTGGCTGGTCAGGAAGCAGGCGTCGTCTCCTTCGGACGTAAATCTCTCCGGGAGCCGACAGCGGGTGGAGGGCCAGGCTCTGCCGGCTCCCCCTCCTGCCCACCGCCTCCCCCGAGTTCTATCCTCCCCGAGCCGCCCCAAGCAGGAGATGAACGGGTAATTGATGTGTCAGAAAGGAGGAGGAAGACTTATTTGAGAACAAATACAATGGGCTATAAAGTTTGTTACGATGTAATAATAATAGTAACAATGTGAAAACGAAATGAGAAAGGAAGAAGAGGACAGAGACAAAGAGCTATGCCGGGCCGCCTCCGTTCCGGCCGCAGCCTCGTGGCAGGTGTTTCCGTGGCAAATGGACGTTTGGTGGCGAGGGGGCGGGCGCTCCGGGGGAGGGGGGGAGCTGGCCAGTGTCAGACTCCCTTTCCTGCCGCTGCTCCTTCCCGGGTGCTGCGGGGAGCGGCGGGCCAGCCGTGGCCTTGAACCTGCTCCTGGCGGCCAAGGCCTGGGTGGCACCCACTGCTCAGGCCCCCGCAGAGCTGCCGCGGCTCAGAGATCCCGGGAGGGGCCGGGCGGCCGGGCCGGGGGAGGGCAGTCGGCAGGACGGTGAGGACGGAGGAGCATCAGGGGGTGGAGGGGGCGGCAGGTGGTGGAGGGGAGCATCAGCACACGGTGGAGGTGGGCGCCCCGAAATATCACCATCAGGGCACAGCTTCGTTTACACAGCCGGACCCACACAAGCCTGCGATTGGGTGTACGTGCTTGTTACTCTTTAAAATACATATTCTTACTGATTTCAGAGAGGGAGGGAAGGAAGAGAGAGAGAAACAGCAGTGATGAGAGAACCATTGGTCAGCTGCTCCTGCACGCCCCCCACAGGGGGATCGAGCCTGCCACCGGGCCATGTGCCCTGACTGGGAATCGAACCCTGACCGCCTGGTTCATAGGTCGATGCTCAACCACGGAGCCACGTCGGCCGGCCCATGCTTGCTCCTTTTTAGTTCCCGGGACACTGTTGTCAGGGACGGCTCGGTGGGCCCCTGGGGCAGCGGCTCTGCCGTCTCTGATGTGTCCCAGTGAGAGGACACGGAGAGCACAGCGAGGGGGGACAAAGGGAAGTTAAAACACAAACCAGAGGGGCGGTCGCCTCCCTCTCCCCCCTCCCCCGTCACCACGCGCCCCCGTCCTGCCGGCCCCCGGGGATCAGGGGCGATAAGCAGCCCGTTAATGGAGCCTGAACGGGGAGATGGAGCTGCTCCCGCCGCGCTCGGCGGCGGCGGACGGGGTTAATAACTCCATTACCTGGCGCCGCGCGGAGCCGCCGGCGGTGTTAGCGATCCCCTCGCTCTAATTGAGCTAATAGAACCCGGTGACCCCTCGCCGCCGCGGGCAGCTGGGCCGGAATACAGAGCACCGCGCGGCCGTTGTCCGGAGGAGGCTCTGTCCTGAAGGCGGGTCCCGAGCCGGCCCCCCCCCCCCCCCCCCGCAGGCGGAGGCCACACGGGGCAGCGCGTTAGCGGGACTGAGCGCCCTGCAGGAAGCAGCGGCGGCCTCAGCAGGCGGCCTGGCTGCGGGGACGATGGAGCGTGGCCCTGCTGGGGCGGTACCCCCCCACAGGCCTCAGGGACGGGCGGCCCCACGGCCTCTCCCTGCGTCAGCGTTTGGCTGCCACCTCTCTCATGGCCCCCCCGCCCTGAGTGCCCGACAGCTGTGTCATGAGTTCAAGGTTGAGGTGAGGGGAGGCATCACAGAGACCCGGGAGAGGTGGTGGAGGCGTGGCCCACAGCTGGCTGGCAGGCGGGGCCAGGTGGGCGCTACACCCTGGGGGGGTCACAGCGTGATGTGCCAGGCAAGGGTGGGGCAGCCCTGGCTTTGCGGGCTCCTGTGGTCGGCCAGTTTAAATATTTCGGGGGTCCCAGGGCAGAGGGGCTGGCCCCACAGAGCATAGGAGCCCTTTGCGGAATTGGTCGGAGTCAGGCTCAGCAAAGTGCCGAGGAGGGTGGAGTTACTAACCCTGAGCTCAGACTAGCTGAGTGACAGCGCCCCCTGCTGGCCAGCCCCCGCCACAGCGCCCCCGCCGGCGGCTCTGAGAGCCAGGGCTGTGCTCTGCTGGAGCTGGGGACCCGGACTGGCAGCCCCCGGCAGTGGGTGGGCGGGTGGCGGGGTCACTGCCTGGGGTCAGGAAGGGTGGAGCGCCCAGCCCCAGGCTGTGGCCCGGTGGCAGAGACAGCCCGCAGCCCACGCGGGGAGCTGTGGCATTTTAATCTTGTGTCAATAGGAGCCGGAGTGGAAAAGGGACGGGGCTGGGGACTGATGACATTTTACCACCCATTTCCAGTGTTTGTGCAGGAAGAGCCGGCGAGGCCGATCGGTGCGGACGGGGGTGGGGGTAAAGAGGGGGGAGGGGGGAGGGGGTCCCTTTCCCACAGACTCTCAGCTCCGTGGGGCCCAGTGGGTCTGCCCGGCCCCCGATCAGACACCGAGCAGCCCGCCGCCCGGAGACTGACAGGTGGCCTTTAGCAGCCGCGGCCCGGGCCGCTGGCATTTGAGTTCGGTGGGGGGGGGCCCCCCTCTCGGGCAGGTGCAGGCTCAGCGGTAATGGAGGGAACTCATTTCCCCGGGAAAGGCAGGAGGCGAGATGACTTGGAGAATTCCTGTTTGTTTTCTTTACCCACGAGAGACGCTGAACACAGCAGCGCGCCCTCAATTTCCCATCCTCCTCGGCGGCCCCGGCCCCGCGGCCCCCTTCCCCCGCTCGGGTGCTGCGGGCCGGGCGGTTGCACACATGGCGCCCTCTCCTAGCGCGAGGGAAGCTGCCACTGGAAAGCTTTCCGGAAAGGTCTGCGCCCCGGCCGCCCGAGGAGCCCCTCTCCGCCTGCTCTGAGACGGCTGCTCTGGCAGGGCCTCTGCGCTGGCGGTGAGGTTCCTGCGATCCCAGACCCCCACCCCAAGGGGGTCCTGCAGGGCAGACCCTCCGCCCGGGGCTCCAGCACCTCCTCCTCCTCTCCTGGGCCTGGGCCTCGTGGAGCGGGTCCTCGGTCCGAGGAAAGGACCTCAGGGACCTGCTCAGGCTCCGGGTGCAGGATGGAGACAGGCAGGGAGACAGGGGGATGGGGCGCCGTGGGCAATCATCCAGGCGAGGACTGGGCGCCCTGGCCGCGCACAGCCTGCAGGGCTGAGGTCTGTATGTCTGAGCACCGACAGGTGGTGAGAGGCGGACCGGGGAGGACTCCGTTTATGCCAGGCTGGGGGCCACCAGCGCCCCGTGGGCAGAGACGGAGAGGCTCTTAGCAATGGCTTCGTCAGCTCAGCGGCCACGGCCACGTGCCACGGCGGTGGCCGGAGCAGCTGAGACGTGGCTCGTGGACACTGCCGTGGCTCATCTCGCAATCTTTCCTCTGTGTGCCCCGGGGCCCCTGAGCACCCACGTTTCCTGCTCCTGTATCACCCGTCAGACCGGCCCAGGCCCCTGAGCTGCGGGAGCCGGCTCCGCCTCCGAGGTGGGGGTGGAGGAACCCACTCCTAGCAGCTGTGTGGCACTCACTGTGGCAGCCGAGCGACCGGCGCAGCGTCCTCATGGGCGTCTGAGCTGCCCTCGTGTCTGCCCACGTGCCTGCCAGGGAGGGTGCCCTCGGGCCCCGCCTCTCCAGCACCCTCCTGCCCCGGCCCCAGCCAGGCCTTCCTTTCTTCATTCCGAGACTCGCACCCATGGGCGTCACACCCAGGAGGCCCTGGGCCTGCCGTGCAGTTTGCACCGGGAGCAGCCGAGGCCCTGGAGACCGAGGTCACCGGGGGCCGCCCTGGGAGGGACGGGCAGAGCCGGCCTCCTGGCCCCAGGTGGGCCATGGTCCTGCTTGTTGTGTCTCCTCCGTCCCCGCACGCCGGCCGGAGCGCGGCCCCCCCGCAGTCACACCCACGCCGAGCCTCCTGGCCCGGGACCTGCCCGCTCTGTCCTGGGCACTAACCCGGCCCTCCTCCTGGAGCGGCAGCCTCCTCCCGGCGCTCGTTAGCTTGTAAGACTAATGGACGCGATCGTGTCTAATTACCCTGCTGAAGGCCAATTATGCGATTAACGTGCGTGGACCGGAGCTGTGATGAGAAGAGCCTCATTTGCATGGCATTAAGCTAATTGAGCCGCCGGCCTGCGGCCGGGCGGGTGGGGCGGTGGCAGGCAGGGTTCTCTTTCCAGGTGGATCCTAATGACCGGAGGACAGTTCACCTGACAGCTTCATTAATTAACGGCGATCGGGTTACCGGCCGACGGCGCGTGGCCCTGGCAGGAGGGCCGGGCCCTCCACTGAGCTTTCCACGGTGGTGGCCGTGAGCCGTGGCCACCGTGAAGGGCCATTCTACGTGTTATTTATTTTTAAATGTATTTCTTATTGATTGCAGAGAGGAAGGGAGAGGCAGAGAGAAAGAGAAAGAGAGGGACATTAGTGACGAGAGAGAATCATTGATGGGCTGCCTCCTGCAGGCCCCACACTGGGGATGGAGCCCCAAACCTGGGCCTGTGCCCTGAGCGGGAATCGAACGGTGACCTCCTGGGTCAGAGGTCGCTGCTCCAGCTCTGAGCCCCGCCGGCCGGGCTGCTCCCACCCTTCCCGCGGCTCCTCGTGCTGCAGCCCGCGGCCGAGCCGTCAGTCACCGGCCCAGGCCCTGCCGAAGGGCCTGGGAGGACCGGTCTCTCCCTCCCCCTCGCAGACACACGTGAGCGTCTGGTGCCCAGCTCGCGCCCTGACGGTCTCTGGGGGTGGGAAGGGTGTGGCGCGGCTGGCTGGAGGTGCGTTGTGTTTTCAGCGGGTGCTGGCATTGCAGGCCGAAGGGGGTGTCCTCTGGAAACAGCCGGAACGTCCAAGGAGCAAAGGCTTCGCTGAAGTTGGGGGCACAAGGCCGCGGGACACGGAGGGCGGGGCCCGGGGCTGCGGAGAGAATGACGCCCTGCAGCCGCCGGGCTGATGGCAGGTTCAGCCGACTCACACGCACACGCTCACTCTCATGCTCACACACACACAGGCTCACGCTCACGCTGTGGAAACGTTTGGCTTCAAGAATTGAGTTTTAGGGCATATTCTCTCTTGGGATGGAGGGGGTGGCTCGGTGGCCTCAGACGGAAGGTTCCGGGTTTGGTTTCAGTCAAGGGCACACACCTGGGTTGCAGGCTTGATGCCGGGCCCTGGTCGGGGCGTGTGCAGGAGGCAGCCAATCCGTGTGCTTCTCTCACATCGATGTTTCTCTCCGTCTCTGCCTCTCCCTTCCACTCTCTAAAAATCAATGGGAAAGCATGTCCTCGGTGAGGATGAACAGCAAATAAAATACCGTCTTTTCTTTCAGGCCGGGGGTGTTGCCTGGCGGTTGGTCTGGATTTCATGGTGGGCATTTGGGTGATGACAGGTATCTCCCTTTTCTCTGCTCCGGGCCTCACACGTGTGGCTCGGGAACAGGGAGGCCCGGCTGCCTCCTGAGAAGAACGGGGTGTGTGTGTGTGTGTGTGCGTGTGCACGGGCCTGCGAGCGCCCTGGCCCGGTGGCCGTGCGGGGAGCGGCTGGGAGCTGCAGGCTCGGCCCGAGTTCCCCCACTTGTGCGGCGCCCGGTGTGGAAGCGCTGGGCTCTGCCGTCCGTGAGGACAGAGCGGCGGGAGGCAGGGAGCGGGGCCGCACCTGGAAGTGGCCCGGCCGCTCCCTGGGCACCGAGCGCTGGCTGGCGTGGCCGCCACGCCACATCTTCTAGAAGGTTCAGTGTCAAACACGTGAGTTTGGGAGCCAGAGCCTGGGTGTGAACTGGTGCCAGTCGACACGCTGAGCGAGCAGGTGCTGAGGCCGCGAGCAGGACGGACAGACGGACAGCCCCCCCCCCCCCCCCGCGGGTAGGAGCCCCTCGGAGGGGCAGGAGGTCAGCGAACCAGAGAGGATCTCGGGTCCGTCTGGGGCCTTGCAGCCCCCGGGAAGGCGGAGGGAACGGCAGGGCCGCGGCCCCGAGGCAGGAAGTCCTCAGCTCCCAGGCGCTGAGCCTCGCTGAGCCTCCGTGTCTTCCCTGCGGAGTGGAGCCGGTGGGCGCCCGGGGCCCGTGGCTGCGAGCCGCAAGGAGGCAGGACCGGGGAACGTGGGATGAGGAATAACCTGTCCGCTGGCGGGCTCTGAGGCTGAGCATCGGCCTGGGAGCCAGGAGGTCAGGGTTCGATTCCCTGTCAGGGCACAGGCCCGGGTGGCGGGCTCCATCCCCGGTGCGGGGCGGGCAGGAGGCAGCCGATCAGTGACTCTCATCATCGATGCTTCTCTCTTTCTCTCCCTCTCCCTTCCTCTCATAAAAATATGTTTAGAAAGAAGGATGATTATGTAAGTGATGCAGTCCCCACTGTGGTCCCAGCTGGCGGCCCCAGGGCTGGTGGGTGGGAGAGGCCTCGCCGTGCGGCCCCGTGCCGGGCCCTCGCCCTCGGGCCCCACGGCGGCGCTGTGAACGCCTCCCACTTTGCCGCACGGCTGCTCCCGGCGGACGTGTCAGTCCCGGGCGGCCCTGGACTGAGGCGTCAGGCTGTCCTGTGCCAGCGCCCGGGCGGGTGCCGGGGCCTCATCGAGACAAACGGCGCCACCCCGGGATTGCCCCTGTCACAGCTGGTGCGGAGCGCCCAGCACACCCCGGGCAGGGGAGCCGGTGGGCACGGGGAGCACCGGCGTGCGGAGGCCGGGCGTGGGCGCGGGCGGCGGCAGTGAGAACAGGGCCGGCAGGGCTCTCCGGCGCCGGGCGGCCAGGGTGGTGCCCGCGTTCGCAGGAAGATGACACAATAATGAAATAACTCAGTGCTTCTCGGACCCATTGCTAAGCCGCTTTGCCCGCCTGGCGGTGGCG
The DNA here is from genome assembly GCF_964339955.1 of Pipistrellus hanaki. Lineage (NCBI taxonomy): Eukaryota > Metazoa > Chordata > Mammalia > Chiroptera > Vespertilionidae > Pipistrellus > Pipistrellus hanaki. The sequence goes on from NC_140513.1 coordinate 1,994,174, forward strand.
TGGTGATGGTGCTGAGGGAGGGCTTTGTGGGCGAGGACGGTACCGGGACGGGCACACGCATGGAGGGCTGCCCGCCCCGGGGCCGCGCCCCTCCCAGCTGAGCTCTCTGCCCTCCGGTCCGGGGTCGAGGGGCAGGAGGGGCAGCGGCTGCGATGGGACCCCCCATGGTGTGGTGAGGCCTTGGAGGGGGCAGGGGGTTCCCGTGTCTGCCCAGCGCATTGTGAGCCTCGGGGTCCCGTCAGCAGGGCCAGGGCTCTGGGGGAGCCGGTGGGGTTCGGTTTGCGTTTGGAGTGTGCCTCCTCCCCTCGCCCGGCTCAGGGTGACCGCGGGGAGAGGCCCGGCTGCGGCACAGACAGGCTCCGCCACAGACAGCGATCGGACCAGAGGCTCCAGTTGCAGCCCGGCCCGGGCGAGGGCGCGGAAAGCCTTATCTGGGAGCTCCGGTTTCCCTCGAGGCCGCCTCACCTAAGAAGTTTAACCCGAGCACAGGCGGACAAACGGTTTGACTCGGGGAGTGCTCTCTGGCCCGGCGTGCCCGGGCGGGCCTGCGAGGCCTCCTGGGTGGCAGCCCTCCCCCCACAATGCAGTCCTCCAGCGGCCCAGTCCTTCAGGCCCAGGGGCAATTCATCCCCAACTTCCCCGCGCAGCACGTGTCTGTCTGGCTGCAGCCGCCCCTGAGGGGCGGGACTCGGGGGGCGGGGCCGAGGGGGTAGGACCATGGGTAGGACTCCTGTGGGCAGGGCTGTGCGTGACCAGGTGGAGACCGTCTTACACGCAGCACCTGCACCTGTGTGTGCGCCAACCCCCCCCTCCCCCCCCCGGAGAAGCTGCTGGTGGGCATTCGGGGCGGCCGGGAGCGTGGCATCCTGGGCCGGAGCTCAGAGGGGCGGCCGAGCCGGGGCTTCTGGGAAGTCCTCCGAGGGCACGGGGAGGTCCCAGGGTGTCCGCTGTGGCCCTCTGGGGCCTCCACGCTGGAGAGAAGGAAGCTGGAGGCAGTGACGCTGGTGGAGGCGCGATAGGCATGGGAGGAGGTCTGGAGAGGCCAGGTCTGGGGGGCACCCGTGGGGCCCAGGGGCCCAGCCCCCCAGAAGCCTGCATCCGGCAGAAACTCAGTCAAAACGTGCCCGTGTCAACACCGCAAGCCGCGGGGGGCGGAGGTCACGGGGAAAGTGAAAACCCTGCGATGCCTGGGCTGCCCAGCGACCGCCATCTCATCGGAAGACGGCCCGCCTGAGGCCGCGTGGCCTTTACCAGGGGCTCCGGCGCCTCATCCCATGCGGGCGGCGCGCTGGGCCTCCCTCCTCCGCTCTGTCCTTCTCGGTGCTGCCCCGCGCCGGGACGGGCCTGACCCAGAGGTGCCGGCGAGCTCTGTGCGGGGCCCCGGCTCAGGCCCGGACGCTGGGCCCCGCCTCACGGTGCCGGACGCTGGAGGAGAGCCAGAGGCTCTGGTTTGCGGGAGCTGCTCACGCTCACGGCCCCTCGTGCACGGGCCCCGGGGCTGCGCTGGGTGAGGGGTGTCCGCACAGGGGTCTCGCCTCGGCCCTCCTCGTGGCCCACGTCCGCTGCGCCCCGTCTTCGGTCGTCCCGCTCCTACCACGTGCAGTGTGAGTCCCCGGCCACGGCAGGGACAGTGGCTCAGACGCACTGTGACCCTGCCCGGGGCACCTGGGAGAAACGGGCCGTCCTGTTAGCCCCACCGAGCGGGTCCTCAGCTGACAGCGGCTCCTTCTCCAAGTCACCCTGCCCCGTGGCGCCATCACTAGTGTGTGTCTTCACTGTGGCACCGCATTCTCATTGGAACCCCGACAGGAGAGAGAGGCCCCCTACCTCCCGCACCCCCCCCCCCGCCCCGGCCTGGCTCCCTCCCTCCAGCTGGGCTGCTCCTGCTGGCCGGGCTCCCTGTCCGGGGTATCCCTCCTTGCCCCCCGGAGAGCTGCAGGCGTGGGTTTGCCGTGACGCCAGCCTCACGCTGTGCCCAGTTTTGCTGCCACGAGTGGCTCGGCCACGGGGAGCTCGCCTGGGTGTCTGCACTCGGCAGGGATTGGCGGGGGGGGGGGGGGGGAAGGGGGGTCCCTGAACCAGAGCCTGGCCTCCGTTTCCCGTTTTTGCGCCGAGAACGCCAGTGTGCCACGCCCCTGCCGTAGGCCCTGAGGAGGCAGCTGCCCTCACCGCGCACAGCGGGCGGCCGGAGCGGTTCGGGTGCGGCTGACTTCCTGCTCGCCTGCCGGCCGCCTCCACCGAACGTGGGGACCCGGTGCCGGCCGCTCCCCCGGGTCTGGGAGGGCCTGTGCCTGCGGCAGGAGGGCCCCCGGGAGATGCCGCCCACCTGCTCCAGGCCCAGTGCCCAGCGCGCAGCTGGGGTGGAGCCGGCTGTGACCGCAGCGCCTCCTGGAGGAGAAGAGCCTCATCAACGGTGCCAGGTGCTGACCACACTGGCCGGATCGCCCGGGGCCTGAGCGTCACTGACGCGCAGTCAGGAGGCCCGTGATTCCTTCCCTTTCTCTTCACCACCTGCGGCCATCCCAGCCAGCCCCTCCCCACCGCTCCGGGGCTGGGGAGGGTACCCCGGGGCGCGGGGTGCGGGGTGTGTGTTCAGTGTGTGTCAGTGTGTGTGAGGAGCCAGAGGGGAGAGGACGCGGTCAGCGGCCTGGCCGGTGGGCGGCCCAGTGAGAGCAGAGCCGGGCCGGGAGTCCTGGAGGGGCCGGGAAAGCGGATTGTTGCTCCACGGCCACCTTCCTCTGAGCCAGAGCCTCCGGGCTCCGCTGGGAGGGGGCCGTCCCCCAGCCTCCTGGGAGCCGCTGTCCCCACGCTCCGGGCCATCTCCTGGGGGGGTTGTCTTCTCTGGCCCCGTCCACGCCCCGGCGTCCACGCCCCTGGGCAGGTGCGGGTGGAGCGTCGCACTTAGGTCGGAGTTTGCCACTGACCGCGTGTACTGCAGCCCCGAGCCAGCCAGGGAGCCGGGCGGCTGGCGCGGAGGGAGAGCTGGGCTGGGGCGAGGGCCTGGGGGATGGGCCTGGGGCGACTCCAGGCTGCTGCCCCCGGAAATGGACCGTTGGTGGCCTCTGTCCCCCACCCCCTCCCTGGAGCGCCGCCCGGATCGTCGGTAAAACAGAAGCCGGTTTAATCACCTAATGGCCGGACACCCGACTCCGGCAGCTCCAGCCGAGACGGCCGGTAGCCGCACCGACACCGAGCCTGGCCCGGCCTCGCCGCCTCGCACCCGCGGCCGCTCTTTGCGGCGATGAAATATGCATGCGGCCGCTGACAGCCGTAAAGGGCGCAATTAGCCCGTAATCCGAGCGCCGGGCGGCCGCGCCCGCGGCTCCCATTAGTTAAATGCATTTTGTTCGTCCTCATCCCATCAAATCAACCAACACTCCCTTTAATTGGCTCATGAATTAAACAGCCGCGGCATTACCATTTAATCGCCGGTAAACAGTCACCGGCCCGTTAGCGCCCGCGCTCATTAGTTCCCTAATTCCCGCCGACGGAGGGGCCCGCGGAAGGTGGCGGAACAGAGCGCCCGGGGCAACGCGGGAGGGGGCGGGGGCCGAGTGGGTTGTAGGGCTGTCAGAGGCTCAGTCTGCGAGCTGTCACAGCCCGGCCCGGCCCCCTCCCCGCGGCGGGGAGTGACGGGCGGGTTCGAGCGGAGGCTTGTCAGCCGTCTTTAAACATCAAGCCGGCGGGGAAACCGAGCCGGTGTAAATTAATTCCCGTCTCGCCCCCCCCCCCGCCCCCATGAATATTTCATGGCGGGCAGCATAAATATTAATCCTAATAGCTCTGCACCGCGGTTATTATTTCTGTTTTATGACAAATATTCATAAAATATTCAGGACCCTCTTTAGAATATTTACACACTTGACGGTGAACTTGCCCAGATTCCCGGGGACGCGGTCAGCACATTGGGGTTCTCTCGGCCGACTTTGCCCCCTTCATCGATGCCGCGGGCTGTCAGACCCGGGTTTTCCGAGGCGGAGCGGACCCTGGGATCGGAGGTGACGGGCATCCGCCCTCCGGTCTGTGAAAGGGGAGCGCCCGCGTCCCGGCCCCTGGGCGGCCGACACGCTCCCCTGGGCTGCCCCCCGCCGGGGTCTGTTCCCTAACCCAGAGCCCTGGGGCACCCAGCTCAGCAGAGAGATCAGAGCAAAACCCGGGGAGTGTTTCTTGCCCCCGATTGTCCCCCATGGAAGCGGCTCAGTCCAGGGGTCCGGCCTGGATGGCAATGCCAACACCGCAGGGCGGGTCGCGGTTCCCTGTGAGGGCTCACCGCAGGCCTGGCACAGGGCAGGCACCAATAAATGCCTGATGCATGAAATAGATAGTAAGCAGCCACGGGAGATTCCAGACGGTAAGATGTTTTAAGTCTTAAAATGTAAGAGCACACCAAGGTGTTTTGCCCGGTCAGTGTGGCTCAGTGGTTGAACCAGGAGGTCCTGGTTCGATTCCTGGTCAGAGCACATGTAAAAAGAAGAACGCGCCAGCAGGCAGGAAGGAGGCGTGGTGGCCAGCTCGGCTGACCGGGGGCCTGTCTGTCCGTAGGGTCTTCTTCCTGAACGTGCCCTTAGATTCGGTCATGGAGCGGCTGACCCTGAGGAGGATGGACCCCGTCACCGGGGAAAGGTTTGTGCAGCCCCCTCCCCCACCCTCACCCCCACCTCTACACCCACCCCCACCCCTACACCCACCCCTACACCCACCCCTACACCCACCCCAGCCCCGGGCGTGGCTATCAGAGCTCTGGGGCCAGGCCCCTGGGGGCCTCCTCTCCCGCCTGGCTGACCGATGCTCAGTGGGAAATCCAGGGGCAGCACAGTGGCTGCCGGCAGAAGCCTCTAGAAAGGGGTGCATCTCCCCGGCTCCTTGGGGCGGCCTCTGTTCCCCTCTGCCTGGAGGAGAAACAGGAAACTAACGTCCGAGCACTCGGCAGTCCTGGGGACGGTCCCCGGGCTGTCCGGGCGGCAGCTCCGGCCCCAGTGTGGGCCCCGTGGCCCCGGCCAGGCGTCCCCTGGGCCTGTCACTGGGCCTCACAGCGACACTGCACACACACACACACACACACACACACACACACACACACACGTGCGCGCGTGTGAACCGTTCACCCCTGAGCCTCCCCTCGGCCACAGGAGTGATCTCTGCGATTTGCTCTGCGGCCTGACCGGGCACAGGCCCTGAGCCCGTGTTGAATGCAGTTTCAAGTCCCTGCAATCATAGAGTGGCAAAGCTCCCGTCCTGGGTCAGCCACGTTTCTTGGCAACCAGGACCACGTTTCTTAGTAACCAAGACAATGTTTCTCGGTAACCAGGAGCATGTTTCTCGGTAACTAGGACCATATTTCTTGGCAACACGGCAGGGGAGAAGGGGCCCCTGTCCGACTGTGGGCCAAGCTGGCCGCCGCCGCTGCCACCACCACCACCGCCACCAGACATCCCCGCCCGGCTCTGGGCGCACCCTGGCACAGAGGGAGCACTCCCGGAGCGGAGGGAGGAGGGGCAGACAGAATACCAGCGTTTTTCTAACTCCAGGCCTGACCTGTGCGCCCCTCCTGGCCGCGGGGGGCAGCCCTGTGCTGACCCGTCGTGTGTGAGGGCCTTCATGTGGCCTGGGCCTCCCCCGGCAGTGACCGCATCTCCCCTCCCCCATCTCCCTGAGCGCTGGGTCTGCCTGTGGGTGGAGGTGACGGCCCCCGAGCAGATGCTGGTGCAGTGCCCGGGGGCGAGGGGCGGGGCGGCAGCGAGGGGAGATGGGTTTGGGCTGCATCGGCTCCGTCCTTCCCCATGGGCGCCCGCCCCTGCTCTGGGCCGGACCCGGTTTCGGGCCCGGGGCTCCCGCGCCGGGCGGGGCTGCGCACAGAGCCGGGGGCAGGACAGAGGCCCCTTCCCCCTGCTGCCCGGGCGACCGTGGCCCCTGCCCCCCGCTCCCCTGCAGGTACCACCTCATCTACAAGCCGCCCCCCACCATGGAGGTGCAGGCCCGGCTCCAGCAGAACCCCAAGGATGCCGAAGAGCAAGTCCGGTTCGAGCTGGACGTGTTCTACCGGAACTCGGCGGAGCTGGAGGAGTTCTACAAGCAGGCCATCACCCTCAACGGGGACCAGGACCCCTACACCGTCTTCGAGTACATCGAGAGCGGGATCACCCACCCGCTGCCCCAGAAGGGCCCCTGAGGCCGGCAATAAAGAGTGCGGGTGCCGCCTGGCCTGCCGCCTCGGTGTCCGGGGTGGCCGTGCTCGGGCGGGAGCACAGGGCGGGCGGGGCCCGGGGGGCGGGAAGCAGCGTGGAGGCGCAGGCCGTGGCTGCGGCTCAGTCCCCGTCGGTGCCCTGTGCAGGGGTGGAGAGTGACTGAACCAGACGGGACACTGAGGAGCCGCCTGGTGCTGTGGGCCCGGGCCCGGCTCCCAGCCAGCTCTCAGTAAGCACCCACAGGACAGGTGGGTGCGGGCCGGGCTCCGGAAGGAGGGCTCACTCTGTCTGCACCGCCCCTCCCCGGCCCCTCACTCTGGGGCCACCTCCCTCCCCCCCCGCCCCCGGGTGCCGTTCCGGACCCCGGAGGAGAGCCCACTGCTCTGGAACTGGCCGGAAACACCATTTGGCTGTAAATACTTAGCCGAAGAGCAGTCGTGGGGAAGCGGATGTCTCTTTTTTGTTTTGTTCTGTTCATTCTCACCTGAGGATATATATATAGTTTTACATTGATTTTTAGAGAGAGTGGGAAGGAGAGAGAGAGAGAGAGAGAGAGAGAGAGAGAGAAAGAAACACCGATGTGAGAGACATCTATTAGTTGCCTCCCGCACATACGTGCCCGGACCAGGGCTGGAGACCAAACCTGCAACAAGGCGTGTGCCCTTGACCAGGAATCAAACCCAGGACCCTTCAGTCCACAGGCTGACGCTCTACCCATTGAGCCACCCTGCCAGGGCACACAGTCGTTTCTTTAGTTACCACCTGCTCTCTGGGGCAGCCCACACCATTGGCTCCCCCCAGAGCAGTCCCACCCTGCCTCCCTGCACCCCTGCCCCCCCCCGCCCTCCTGCACCCCTGGGGCAGCAGTCTGAGGCAAGTGATGTCCACCAGGAGCAGGGGCTGCGGAGGAAGCAGCCTGGGTCCCGTGAGGCTGTGTGGCTTCGGGCTAGCCGCTTAACCTCTCGGGCTTGTAAAATGAGAGAAACAGTCCTGCCTCCTGGGCAGCACCGAGCAGGCCCTGTGGGGTGGCCTGTGGGGTGGCCTGTGGGGTGGCAGGAGCGGCAGGCATAGGATGGGGCCCACCCCGCCGGGCACGGTCCCCGCCCACAGGCCCTGCCGCCTCCTCCCCAGGCTCTGGGAGAGCCGGACGTCTCCGAAGGCTGTGGTGGGGAGGGGGCGGCCCGTGGACGGACAAGAGCTCAGCCTCCTACGGCGTCGCTGTCCGTCCCTCCGTGGCCACTCCTTGGGCCAGGACCCTGTGAGGGCGGCGTGGCACCTCCTCCCCCCTGCAGGTGAGGGGAGCTGTGGGAAGGCACCCCGCTTCCCCAGGCCCTGGCATCCCGGCCCCTCCCCTGGCGCTGACTGCACGTGGGCTCAGCTCCGGGTTCACTGAGATGCACTGGGCGGCCACTGGGTGGGCCAACCAGCTCCGCTCCTGTAGGCCGCTGCCTAGGACCCGCCCGGGACACACCTGGGACACGCCTAGGACATGCCTGGGACCTGCCTGGGACCTGCCCGGGGCACACCTGGGACCTGCTGGGACCCGCCTAGGACACGCCGGGAACAGAAGGCCCGCCCCTCCCTGCTCGGCAGGTGGCGCCCCGCGGGCCTCGGGCGCTGCTCATTGGCTGCACATGGAGGCCTAACGGGGCGGAGGCGCGTCTTTAGCATCCTGCTCCCGCCGCCACCACCGCCTGGTGGTCTGGGCGCTTCCTGCTGCCGAGGGGCAGGGTCTGTCACCGAGGCCGGACCCACTCGCCAGAGAGCACATCGTTCCAAGGCTGCCATGACTGTAAGTCTTCGGTTCATTTCCGGCCTCTTTTATCGTAAATGGTCACCACACACTGCCCCCTCGCTGTGTCTGGGTTAGAAGTCCCCCCCTCCTGCTCCCCCGCAGGGGGACATCCAAGCGGTGCGGGGCCCTGTGGGGCGCCCACCCACCCGCAGCCGCCACAGGTGTTTCTCTGCGGCCGCTGCAGCGGGGGGCCGCGTTGCACCTGCTGGCGGTGCCAGCGGCCCAGCCCTCTCAGGCCAGGCACCTGGGAAGAACGGGGGCAGCTGTCGGCTCTCTCGGCGCCGCAGGGAGGAGAGGACGTCTGAGGCAGCGAGGCCCCCTCCCCTCGTCCAGCACGTTCATCCAGGGCCCACGGTGTGCCCCCACGGGGGATGCCGAAGGGGAAAACGGGACAAAACCGCCGGCCCCGCGGCTTGCCTTCTACAAAGATGTCAGAAATGAGAGAACAGGAGAGACCACCCGATTTCTGACGGTCCCCGAGACCCACGTCTGCCCTTGGGGCCGAGGCAGCATCTCTGTCCTCCCAGCATGCACCTCTTTGCTTAGGCCCTAGGGCTGTGGTCGGCAAACTGCGGCTCGCAAGCCACACTCGGCTCTTTGGCCCCTTGAGTGTGGCTCTTCCACAAAATACCACAGCCTGGGAGAGTCTATTTTGAAGAAGTAGCGTTAGAAGAAGTTTAAGTTTAAAAAATGTGGCTCTCCAAAGAAATGTCAATCGTTGTCCTGTTGGTATTTGGCTCTGTTGTTTAATGAGTTCGCAGACCACGGGCCTAGGGCATCCGCAGGCTGCTGGCACGGTGGCGTGGTTAGGACCGTCCTGGAGATGTGCCTGTTGTTCTAACGACAGCGCTGGCCTCTACCTGAGACATCAGGGAGATGGCTCAGTGGGAACCGGCGGGACTCATGGGGGACCCCCTGGGGGAGACGGAAGAGACTTGGGGGCTGATTTTGAGGCATCTGAGGGTTCAGAGGCAAGAAAAGAAAAGCATGTTAACTAATCATGGGACATGCTTTCATTTAAAAAAAAAATAGAACTATCACTGCATTATAAATATTTTATTACTAAAATGTTACTTATTTTAAAAATCATACAACAGAAAGGTATCTGATGGTGAAACTCCCATCCTCACTACGATAAAACCCATTACTGTCATTTACTAGAAATGACCCGAGTGAGAAGTTTGGAGTGAACGGATGGATGGACAGACGGACAGGTGGCCAGATCAGGGGGGCATGAACGCCAATGGGATTATTGCCCTGTAACTTTTTAAACAACTTTTTTTTTCCTTTATTGATTTTTAGAAAGAGAAGGATAGGGATAGAGAGATAGAAACATTGATGAGAGAGAACATCATTGATTGGCTGCCTCCTGCACACCCCCTACTGGGGACTGAGCCTGCAACATGGGCACGTGCCCAGAATGGGAATCAAACTGGTGACTTCTTGGTTCCTAGGTTGACCTTAACCACTGAGCAACAATGGCTGTTTTTTGTTTATTTGTTTGTTTGTTTTTCTGTGGTAAGAATACAGCATGAGGTCTACTCTCTTAACAAGATTTTCAATAACGAATGTGGACCATACAGTGTTGTTAACTATGGGTTTATCCCTAGAGTAGGTCACATTGATTATGATGTATTATGAGTGCAATATGATGATACTTTATTTTGGTTTTTTGCAACTGTTATTTGGGTTCCCATCAAAGCAGACCCTGAGACAAGACTGGCTTCAGCACGGGTGTGGTGGGATGGGAGACAGGACAGGGAGAGGGCCAACACCTGTAGGTAACAGGCAGGCCACCACTGTGGGCACCTGGGGGGCAGTCCCCCTGGGCTCCTCCATGGGCAGCATCCCTCAAAACCATCCCTCCCAGAGACCGGGCTCCCCCATCATTCCCACCTCGCTGTTTTGGAGTCACCCCAAGGAATGGTGACTTCCCAACACGACTGCCATCTCATAACCAAGCAAGTGCGTAGGGTACGAGCACAGGCACATGCTCGGGCGCAGACGCTGTCAAATGAGGACCTGGCCACAGGGCCGGGAGGGGCAGGAGTGGCTCTTGCCAGCCCCTCCCCCCCTAGGCTGCCCACAGTGAGGCAGCTCCGCGTGGCATAAGGAGGGGCCGGCATTATCTATGACGCAGCCTGAGAGGGTCCGCACACAGCCCCAGAGCTCACCAGCGCCCACTGTGCCCCCTCACGGGATGCAGGAGGAACAGGACCAAACCTCACACCAGGGAAAACCGACAGGCGTTACAGACATGCTCAGGCAGAAATCCATTTCAGGTTCCCATGACCCCCTGGGGCTCAGAATCCCTACACCCACCAAGCCTCAGAGCCTGGCAGGGAGGCACCGGCTCTCCAGGGGTCCCAGGGAATGGTCCGGGGCGCCTTCCCCAGAGCGGTGTTCAGGCTCCAGGCTCGGTGGCTGGCAGCTACACCACATCTAGGCTGCTGCTTCCGACAGCTCTTGCCTCCTGGGCCACCAGCGCCCAGGGCGGCCGGAAGTGATGCTCAGTGAGCGGTGCTTGGTGGCCGCACTGACGGGGTCTCCCATCGCCAGCTCGCTCCCACCGTTTCCACCAATTAATCAGCTCCAAGTCGCACTGCCCCTCCTTTTACAGTGATCTTTCTGTCACTGCTCAGAACTTTTTATCTTACATCTTCAGCAGTCTTAGGAAACGTGTAGGTATATTTTTTTGCATCTTATTTATCCTGTGTGGTGTGTCTAGCTTTCTGGTTGTTGTCAGCAGGAGTGCTGGTCTGAGTTCATGTTTACTGTGGTGAAATTACTGCAGTAGGCACTTCGTTTTCTGTAACTACCAGGTACCGTTTACCTGCTGTGGACAATGTGTGGTCTAACATATTACTGATGCTCTGTTGACTGTTTCCCCCTGTATTCCTCATGTGTTCTCGGGAGTAAACCGGAGGCTGGATGGACTCCGAGGTGGTGGCCAATGGCCATTTCTCTCCCGCGCAGCTTCTCCTGCTGCTGTCAGGCTAGAAGCTTCTGGGCGTCTCCACCACTCATGCACACCTGGTAAGAGATGCACACAACATGCAAGTGATTCTGTTATCTTTTAATTTTGAATAAAAAGTTGGCTGGGATAACAATACTAGTGGCTCTGCATACAAAACACATGTTTGAGGTTATTTCATCACATTTTTACAAAACTGCCGCTATGTACAGCACTAGATATTCACAGCAACTTTACAGATTCTAAGGACTAGAATCCGACGAGCAACAGGGAAATCCAAAATGGAGAAAAGCTAACCACCAGTGGTCTGTCGTCAGCTAGGGAGTTGGAGGGCAGCTGACTGGTAGAGACAGCGGGTCTGTGGCGCCTTCTTTAGTGAAAATGGGGCTACACATGGGCAAACCCCCTCCGAGTCGTCCACTCCGTTTTCTCTACACTCTCCCCCCCGACCCCCCCCCCCCACGTCAGCCTCCCCGGAAACCAAGCCCAGGTGAGAGCAGCTCAGGACGCGGTGCCTTACGCGCAGGAAGGAAGGCTGCTGGTGCTGAGATGGCGCCCTCTGGGGCACCCCAAGAAGCTCAGTTCAAACCCAGGAAAGGAGTCGACCCTCTTCTGGTCCCCAGTTCTTAGCAGGCTTGAGCGCCCGGAAGTGAGCCGGGCCCCCTTACAGGAGGCGGAGCTCCGCAGCCCGCTCCGGCCACAGTCTCCTGCGTGTGGCGCTGGACCTTGGTGCCGCAGGAAGCACTGAGAGGAAACGGACAGTTCCTGCCCGTGAGGAGCGCACAGTCTAACAATGAACACGTGCACACGTGTGCGATGGAGGAGCGGCCATTTTTCTGGATGGCGGGACATTCCAAGCAAAAGGTGTTACTGTTCGTCAGTTATCATTTAAACACAAGGAGTTAATGACACACCACCTGGTCAGATGGCAAAAAATTTTTAAATCTCCCTTTTATAACCTTACGTTTTTAAATGCCTATTCTTTTTATTTCAAAAAATGTCATCTGTAAACATACAAAAATTCAGAGCAGAACACAAAGATTATAGCATGGGCACTGGGTAGACAAACTACATATCAGTACACACAACACAGACTTCCTTCTCTATACAATTATTTTTTTATAAACAAGTCTGATATTCCCTTTCATACATTAAAGTACAAATCTGAGTCAGTCTGGAAAAGACTTCACTGATTTTTGCATTTAATTCTAACTAGTACCCGAGCACCTGACCCCACGGATGAAGTTAGCCACGTGACAGACGGATGAAGTCTGACAGCCTCAAGGCCTCACAGCCTCTGGGGCCTCTAATGCAACCACTTTATGGATCTTCCTGTGCAGGCAACAGGAGCTCATGGCGGTGAAGTAAACAGCTCTGACCTTATAAATACACACAACCTCCAGAGCTCTGAAATGTACCTCCCCACCCACTGAAAGCATTTCAACCAGACAGCCTGCACCCCTGCTCTGTGGGCATGAGAGGTCCACCTGCCCCTTTTCAACTCCCCTACTCCTGGAATGCAGGGACAGACAGCGTGTGGCAATCTCATCAGTACTGCTCTGACCAAACTCACTCCCCGAGAGGGTAGTTACCACTCAGAGGACAGGCAAGCTACGAAAAGCTGAGCCATCCCTCTGGATAGAGCCTGGGAGAGGAAGATTCATACACCGAAAGGATTAAGTTCTTCACAGGACACCTTTAAGCCATTCCTCTTAAATCTGTTCATTTCGGCCTAGCTGGTTTTGCTCAGTGGATAGAGCATCGACCAATTCCGGCCAAGGGCACAGGCCTGGGTTGTGGGCTCGATCCCCAGTTGTGGGGCGTGCAGGAAGCAGCCAATCAAAGATCTCTCTCATTGTTGATTTCTGTCTCTTTCTCCCTTCTTCTCTGAAATCAATAAAAATATATATTTAAAAAAAATCTGTCGCTTTCACACCAAGTGTTCAGAAACAGCCGTGTCTTAGGCTGTGTCTGCACGTGGGAGGCCGCCGCCCCTCGGCCAGTGACAGTCCCACACTGACGGAGCGCCGGCCCGCGACAAGCACAACCCCGCACACCCACCGCTTCCCCCGGCACCGAGGCTACAGGACTGAGATCCGGGAGCCACGCTACACGTGCACCTATGACCTCATAGGGCACAGGCACGTTCCACGTGCTCCGGAATCAGCGTGAGCAGAGATCATGTCAGCAGACGTGACGTTAACTCCAAAAGCCCCGTTCCGATTCCAGAGGAACAGCTGAAGGTGAACATTCTGAGACTTGAGACGGAGTCTAACACCCTGTCAGAGCTGCCAACGGATACCTGCACTAAAACCAGGCGCGGGTTCGAGCCCCGGGGGAGGGGGCTCTGGACACACGCCGCCACCACCTTGTTGACCCCCCAGCGGCAGAAGGGCGGCTTAAGCGCTACGGACAGTCACAAAGAAGGGCCCGCCAGGCAGCGGCTGGAGGCTGTCCGTGTGGGGCTTACACTGTCTCACCGTGTGTGCTGCCCAATCCCTAACGAGAAAAAGGGCAGCAGATGCCTGTCCTTAAAGAAATGGAGGCGCCTGCCCTGGCTGGCGCGGCTCGGCTGGCTGGCTGGCGTCCCGTGCACCAAACGGTCCATGTTTGATTCCCAGTCAGAGCTCATACTAGGGTGCAGGCTCATGTGCGAGATGGGGCATGTGCGAGAGGCAACCAACGGGTGTCTCTCTCTCTTCCTTTCTCTAAAAAGCATGTCCCCAGTGAGGGTTAACATGCCGTCCCCTCAGCTCCTCTCCCAGGCCGGGGCTCACCTCCAGGGACGGGGGCGGGAATTCGGGCGGCGGCAGGTGGGGCTTCGGTCCCCCGGGAGAAGCGTGTTCTGGAAAGAATGGCATGATTATTCTTACACAGACACACAAATAATTCATTAGGGAGGCCCCTTCAGTGAACGCCTAATTCCGTCTCCCCCAAACGCACAACTGCTTTAAAAAAAACACTTAACATCTTAAATGGCAGCAGTGCCACATTCTCCGACAATAAAGCTACCGGTTCTGAGTAGCAACAAATCCTAAGTGAAGCGGAGCATTCATGATTATTAACACCGCAATGACTCTTTGACAGGATCCCAATTGTTACTGTCACATTTGTGGGGGAAGTGACACGGCTACAGGCAGAAAGCGTCTGCAGCCACACACCTGCACTGCGCTGCGCGGAGTTTTACTGCTGACTGTCCTCTTTCTGAAAATCAACTCAACGTGCCGACACGGAAGGCTGGATCGAGCTGCGCTTGAAATTACCACCAGAATAAGAAGCAGCAGGTGAGGCAGATGTTGTTCATGAAGGACACAGAGTAGAAGCAGGAACGGTGGCAGTCAGGCAAACCAGACGGCATGCAGGATGAGTCAGAATGGCAGCACTGATGGGCACCGGTCCCCGGGACCTGACCGGAGAGACCCAGCACTGTCGCTCCAGCATGGCTACTTTTTGTTTTACGTTGTAAAACCAATGAACGTCGAACACCTCTTAGCCACAGACACCTGTGGGGCCCGAGCAGGGGCTCTGTGGGGAAACTCTCAGCTCGCCAAGCAGCTGCCCACCTGCCGTGCCGGGCGCAAGCGCCTGCTGTCTGTCTGGCAGTCTCTAGGCAAACTCTGGCTGGACAGACATGAACCTTCTGCAAATGTCCACATTAAAACACCCCAAGATTTAATACTGGAAGGAGCGAGCACTCCTCTGTGCACAGATGGCTCGCTCGGCACCACAGCTGGGTCTGAAGCGGGCGTGGCTGCCTGAGTGAGCACCCGCGTCCTTACACAGGGCGCTGGGGCAGGAAGCTGGTGACACGGAAACCATTCAGTGCGCCAGTTACCCTTCACAAGTCACTGGGCCTTTGGACACACTAAACCCAGTCTTAGTCTTGGCTTCGACCTCTTACAAATACAGAGTTTAGGAAAACGTTTTCAGACGAGGTTTGGCGGATTCGGTTCTGTGGCTGTTTGCTGGGCACAGCAGCGGGCCCTGTGCTCAGACACTGTGAGCATCTGCTGGCCACTGGCCAGCACGGGCCGGCCACCTCCGCTCTCCGAGCCACAGGCAGTTCCAGACCCAGGCCAGGCTTCACCCTCACGCAGCCCACAGGCCTCCTCCAGTCTCTAGAAGTCTGTTCCTGGGATGACAGGGCCTTTGTCCAAACTGCTTCAATCAAGACGCTGTAAAAGCAAGTACTCCTTGCTGAGCAAGGAGGGGGGCTGACGTTCACCTCGAAATGACTGGGCTCGGCTCCGTCACGCACAGACGGCTCTGGTCCGCAGAGACAGAAGCAGCGCCCCTCCCTGCGCAGGCAGATCCAGTGCAGCCCTCTCTCCAGCCGGAGTGTTCCCCACAGATCACGCCCTGTCCGCTCCTCCACAGCCGATCAGAAGACGGGAGAGTCGCAGAACGGGCAGGGGCTCTGCAGCAGCCTCTTGATCCAGTCAGGATCTGCAAGGAAGACAGGCGCTGAGCGGGGGCTCAAAAAGGGCCCGCGGGATGACAGAATGAGCTGCAGTGTCCAGGCGGCATTCTGTCCCCCTCTGTGCCCCTGGACAAAGCCCCCGCCCCAACATTCTAAGTGAGGATGGGCTAACCTGTGGCCCCCAAGCTAAGGCATTTCATCCTTCTGTAATGAAAGAGGAAAACGAGTGAATGAATTTCAGCACTGAATTTACTCAGTTCAAAGGACTGTATTTTTTTTCACAGCGTATCACTCATACATTGTTGAAATTAAAATATTTTGTAGGTTACCGAAACCGGTTTGGCTCAGTGGATAGAGCATCGGCCTGCGGACTGAAAGGTCCCAGGTTCGATTCTGGTCAAGGGCATGTACATTGGTTGCGGGCACATCCCCAGTGGGGGGTGTGCAAGAGGCACCTGATTGATGATTCTCTCTCATTGATGTTTCTAACTCTCTATCCCTCTCTCTTCCTCTCTGTAAAAAATCAATAAAATATATTAATAAATAAATAAATAAATAAATAAATAAATAAATAAAATATTTCGTAGGCATTAACATGTGCAGTTTCATTCAAATGTAATGTAGACACATCAGGTAAAGAACTGCGGGCATCTTCTGAATGAATGACTTATAGAAGCAGATTGGCAAACTTACACCTAACATGCAGCATGGACCTGAACAGGACATATCATAATCACGGTTTTAGTTAGCAGTGCCAGCCTGACCCGGCCGCCATGCCCCCCACACCCCGCGGGGGGGGGGAGGCTCACTCACCTTCCGGAGTCGGGTGGCGGGCAATGCTGTCGTGGAGCAAACACCTTCTGTATATCAGGCTCTGGCAGGACTGGTAGGTTAAAAAGCACCTGCAAGAGGGCATGGCAGCGTCAGTTCTGCCAACACCGGAAAGCACCAGCCACACTGGAAGCACGTTCACCAAGGAAAGGGCAGGCTTGTTCACAAATCCATGGCAACCCCACATCCCTCTGCAGCTGCTGGGCCCCCACTCTGAGGGATGCGCCTGTCCGTTCCCCAGCGACAGACAGGTGCTAACGCAGCCGGTCCCCCTGTTCAGCTCTGGGAAACGTCTGTTCCTCCCTGGCTGTGCTTGTATGCTGACAGTGGACCACATAACACACTGAAAACTGTTCTTGTGAGTGATGGCAAGATTGGGTGCGGGCACTACGTTTAAAAGTCTCACAGCACAGGGGGACCTGAAGGAGGCAGAAGACAAAGCGAATGGTGTGAAAAAGAAGGGCGGGAACCAACGTGCCCAGGCTCAAGCCCCCGAGCCCCCTCCCCCAGGACCAGCCAGGCAGGGCAAGGAGATGGGAAGGAGTGCTTTTGGGTCTGCAGGGAGGTTTTCCCAAAAGACAACAGTTTTTAAGCTGAGCAGCCAAGGAGCAGAAAATGCAGAGGAAGAGGAAGAGGAAGGAGGAAGAGATTCCAGTGGCTCCCTCTGAGTGACGTGGGCGAACAGGAGGCAGCTCACGGCTGGTGAGAGCAGCGCCCTCTCCCGTGGAGAAAGGATATGGAGGCGTCCTGGCCTGACTCCAATCCACACACATGAGGCTACCTTTCGTCAGAGAACCCATCGGAGACTGGCGGCACCAGGCTCTAGCTCTGCGTTGACCACCGTGTGACGGGCAAATGAGCTGCCTTCCCCAGCGGCCAGTGTCCTCCGCAGAAATGGAAATCACCAGGGTCCCACGCACAGCGGCTGTGATAACAGTGACTCAGGACACGCGCGCGCTCAGCAGAGCGCCTGCCACGCCACTGGTGCTCGCGATGCCGGCTGCTGATCCTTCCTGAGCTGCTGCTGCCAATGGACATCAAGTCCGTGAAGCAGCCAGCCGAGGAGGAAGGGTCAGAGGCCAGGAGGGAAGCAGGGAGAGCTCTGTGCAGGGAGCCGGTGATGGGAGTGCTTGTAGAAGAGGGGAGAAGGGAGAAGCAGGAAGAGGAAGAGAAGGGGAAGAGAAGAAGAGGAGGAAGGAAGAGGAGAAGGCAGAGGACGAGGAGGAGGAGGAGAAAGAAGAGGAGGAGGAGGAGAAGGGGGTTGCCCACTGTGTCCACAAAACAGACACACTGAGGTGGGAGTGGGACTGAGGGCAGAGGAGGAGGAGGATTCTGCCTTTTATTATCAAGTTAAGCAAAAGAAGTACATCAGGGCTTTTATACTGCACTAACTGTGCCAGGTATCACTTTAGTAATGGTCTTTTTAAAATGTAATGCTACTCCAATGAAACAGCACTCCCCGCAGGAAGCAAGGCCTGTGTGTGCCAGGCAGGAGGCCTCGCCGCTGAAGGCCCTGGCTTCGGGCAGCCGGAAGCAGACCCCTGTGCCAGGCCTGGTAACAGCAGCTTCTCCGGGCAGCTACGTCTGAGGCGGGCTGGCGGGTGCTTACCGGAGCCAGATGTGGCCGTTGGAGCAGACGGCCTGCTTGCGGTCCGTGAAGGGCAGGATCTCCTTGCACAGGCTGCAGTGCTCGGGGAAGGTCTGCTTGTTCATCTTCTTGGAGATGTGGCCGATCAGCACCTGGGAGAAGCAGGGGGCGGTTAGTGGGGCGCGGGGCTGCCGGGCACAAAGAAGGGAACCCCACGCCGCTCTGCTCCCCGTCGGGAGAGTCTCTCCATCACGCTGCCCGGGAGGTGAGGCCAGGCCATCAGCTGTGCCACTGGCTGAGGGGAAGCAGCTTTCAGGGCCCTGACAACAGGGTGGACGGTACCCACTAAAGCAGTTCTCAACCTTCCTAACGCCGCGACCCTTTATTACAGCTCCTCATGTGGTGGGGACCTCCAACGATAAAATTGTTTTCGTTGCTACTTCGTAATTGTCATTTTGCTACTGTTGTGAATCGTGATGTAAATATCTGTGTTTCCGATGGTTTTAGGTGACCCTGTTAGTGGTTCTCAACCTGTAGAGCCTAAGGTGGGGGAGGGCCTCAGTGGATCTCACACTGCAGGCGACCAGACAGAGCAAGTAGGTAAGACCCCCTTCAAAACGCCGGTCAACTGTGGGGAACGGCAGGTGCAGAGGGCCGTCTGCGCTTGGAGCTCCAGTGTAAATGGGTTAAAAACGACAAAGGACATGAACTGCTAGTGAGACAAGATGTTTCTGAAGGGCTGGGGTTCCCATCCCAGTGATACAGCCACGAACGTTTTTCCAACAAAGGAATGAAGTGGATCAGTGTTCTTGAGACTTTCACTGCTGAAGCAGTGTAACCGCAAGACCAAAGCAGAGAAAGGGGAAGCTGACATTGGCCTGTGGTTCCCTCTGCACGCCCCTTCCCCCCCAGGGTCACTCAACTACTGAAAACACGTGGAAGCACAAACCGCGCTTCAGAAATCAATGGAGTCCCCCAGACAGCAGGCCTGGCAGGCTCCGCGTTCTGCCAGCAACACCCACCCGCGCCGTGCGGTCGTCATACTCCTCGTCGGACATGAGGAAGTCGCAGAGCCCCCTGGTGGGCACGCTGGTGTTCTCCGTGATCCAGGTGTGCAGGTACACTTCCCCCAAGACCCGCTTCATGTGCTCCCTGGTCAGGTGCATCTCCACAGCTTCGATCTTCCCCTGGATCTCCAGCAGTTTCTCCTCCATCGGCTCGTGGCCTCCGGCGTCCCCGGCCTGGGTGAGCGAGTCATCCGCCGGGTCGTCCGGGTCCCCCTCTTTGCTCTTCTCCTGGAGGCCCTGCTTGGTCGCCGGCCTGGAGGACGTGCCTTCTTCTTGCTCGTCCTCGGCGGGGCCCATCCCAGGGGAGTCGACCAGTAAGATCTTGGAGTCCTCCTTGGTGGGCTGCCACAAGGCTTCGGAAGGGGTTTTCTGCATCGACTGATACAGAATCCTCAGGAGGAAAAGTTTGAAACGCCAAAAGTAGGTGGCCCCGCTGCTCTCGATCTTTTTTTCCAAAGCTTCTTGTAAAAACGGAGGGATGTATTTATCTTTCAGAATCTTCCAGCGTACGAGGTCTAGTAAGTCTACCTGTTTAAAGAGGTTCTGAACCGAAGATTCCAGGAGCTGAGCAGCTGCCTCTTCAAAAGTTTTGAGAGCAACAAACTGGACCTGGTAGTTTTTGTTCACGGGGTGGAGGCCGTTGACCATGCCCTCAGTCGTAATGATGGCCAGGTACGCCCCGCACGGGCTCACCGCTATCCCGTGTGTCCTCACGGAGCCCAACACCTCTGACAGCTTAATCAGCTGGTGTTCAAACTTCAAGGCGACGTCAGTGAAAATGGGAATCAGCTGCCTCACCTTGCCGTCACTGGAGCAAGTGTACACTGTCCCGTTCTGCTTGTCGGCCGTCATGGAGACGATCGGCAGGGAGTGGAGGCCCGTGACGTGGGAGTTGTGGACGTTCAGCCCTGCTTTGGAGATGAGGAGGAGACACCAGAACACGTAGGGCCCTCTGGCGGCCACCACCAGGCTGCAGCTGCACTTCTGGTAAGGGTGGTAGAGCGGGACGCACTTGATGCTGTGCACGGGCAACTGGTCCATCTCCTTCCACAGGACGACGGGCTGCCTCAGCGTGAAATAGCCTTTGATGGCCTTGAGGTTGACGGGGAGGATCTTCACAGGCCCGAAGGCGCTCCCCACAATGAGGCCGCTCATCTTCCGGTTATTGTGCTCGTATTCCCACCAGAACAAGACGCTGGGAGAGGTGATTCCCGACTCGATGGTGTTGCAGGAGGAGATGGACTCCTTGCCCACGAAAGGCAGCTGGAACTGCCACACGGCGATGTTGCCGTTCTCGAAGAGGACGGCCAGTAGCACGCTGCCCACGTCCCGGCACTCGTTGTTGTGCTTGACCTGCTGCGTGGTGCAGATGCCGGACCACTCCATGCGCACCGGGGTCTGCATGCTGTGCCTCCTCTGGAACTCGGCAAAGTCCGCCAGGTTCCCGCCCGGGGCCTCGGTCTTAGAGAACCTGTAACTGGTCTCAAAGAGACGGTCTCCGTAAATCTCAGTCAGGTCGACCAGCTGGACCCACTGCAGCCTGTTGAGGTTAGCCTGGATGGTCAGGCGATTGTCCATGGTCAGAGCCGCCAAGATGCACCTGCCGTTAGCATCGCAGCCCATGGGGGACCAGCTGGTGTACTTGAACCCTCTCAGCGGGGGCAAAGCCTTCCCCTCTGGGTTGAACGCCCTGTCTAGCATGAAGGTCTGGCTGATGGCGGGATCTGCAGAGCTGGCAAATTTCTCTTTACACTGGGCAACTTCTGCTTTTGAGCCAACCTGGAAATAAGAAGTATAAAAACTATCAGATAAATATTTCACTCTAAAAATATATTTATATTACTTAGGCTATATTAACTGTATACAAAATTTTACATACAAAACATATATACAAAATTTTTCTATCCGTTTTGTTAATTTTAGTATGACATGCATTTAAAAGGTCAAATACAAGCCTAAAATTAAATAAGCATATAATCACAATTTTTTTTTTTTTAAAGGATCAGAATAAATGTTGCCGTTGTTTACAGCCTGGTTTCCATCTTCTTAGAATTGACATAGCAATGAAGATGAGAGAAATGTACTTAATTATTTTTTTCATATTTTTATTGATTTCAGAGAGGAAGGCAGAGGGAGAGAGAGGTAGAAACATCAATGATGAGAGAGAACCATTGGCAGCCAGTCCAACCTGCAGCCCTGGCATATGCCCTGACCAGGAATAGAACCGAGACTTCCTGGTACATAGGTCAACACTCAACCATTGAGCCATACCAACCTGGCTGATTCTTAAAGAGTCAAAAGAGCATTTAGCTAAACTAATCACAAGACAATAAAAATGTTAAAATGCATGAAAATATACATCTTTGATACAGTTAGATATTTGGATTCTTACAATATCTTTGCAATACAAATACAAACTTCCTCTTCATCTTCCAAGTTTGTAATGTACATCATCACCAGTGCCTAGCTATAGGGAGGCATTCTATTTAAAAAGATGTAAAGGGACATTAAAGCTGGGGGAAGAGTCCCAACCGGTGTTGCTCAGTGGTTAAGCATCGTTCCGTGAACCAGAGTCAAGATTAGCTTCTCTGACAGGGCACATGCCTGAGTTACAGGCTCGATCCCTAGTAGGGGGCATGAAGGAGGCAGCCAATCAATGATTCTCATCATTGATGATCTTTCTCTCTCTCTCTCCCTCTCCATTCCTTTCTCTGAAATCAACAAAAATAACAAACAAATAAAAAGATGGGGGAAGATAAATGACCAAAAGAATGTGGTCCAGAGCCATAAGGAAATAACCAGGAAGCCTAAAGCGGGGGGGGGGGGGGGGGGGGGGGGGGGGGGGGGGGGGCAGAGGTCAAATAAAATATGGTTTCTGTATGTCAGAAGCAAGAAGAAAAAGCTTGACCTACTATGTTAGAGAAATGGCTAACAGAGAAAGCAAGCAGAATCTTCCCATTCCTTTTTAATGTCAATCTCTTTTTACATATATGCTGATTTTCAAACTGGAACAGGTAGAAAAATGTGATTAAAAAAGAACTCAAAGTGGATAGAGCGTTAGCCTGCAGACCGAAGGGTCCCAGGTTGGATTCCGGTCAAGGGCACATACTTTGGTTTAGGGCACATCCCCGGTAGGGGGTGTGCAGGAGGCAGCTGATCGATGTGTCTCTCTCATGGAGGTTTCCACCTCTCTATTCCTCTCCCTTCCTCTCTGTAAAAAAATCAATAAAACATATTAAAAAAAACCACAAAAACTCAAGCCTAAGACATATACAGATGTAATAAAAGTCACTCTGAGTCTAAGTCCCTGCACCCAGAGCAATTAACTCCAGGATACAGACAGAACTTGGAAGATGTGGAACTCTGCCCCACTAACAGCATTCCTTAGTAAAGCATGGACAACTGGGAATGTGTTAGAAAACCGGAGTGCAAGAAAGTTTTAAAATACCCCCCAAAACGTAAATAGGTAACAAAAGCCAGACCATTAAGCCTGGTAGGGAATACAATTCCTCAATGTTTTAACAAATGACTGGTTTATGTAGACAGCAGTGTCCATCAGAATCCAGCATAAGATAACTGGGAAAATGTAATGTTATTCTCTCTTCTGCTGAAACTGCCAGGTAACATAAATAAGCATGTAAAATGAAAGGCAGATATAAAGTTGTCCAACAAGTGAATTAGGAAACTAACCTTTCCTGAAGCGTGTTACACACGACTCCCCTGAATTGTCCCTTGAGAAAGAGCTCTGTGGCTCTAGCCATTTCTCCCTGAGAGTTACAGGGGCACGCAGACTTGGTATCAAACTTTTAAACCATGCTTTGCTGTATGGGGAGAAGAGGGATCATCCTAAAAAATACTCTGCAACAGTGTCTCAGGCAGTCCACCTTGATTTTTAAAAGGCACAGTACTTCTGGATACACTGACGGGCATGCCGGAGACATAGTATAAACCGGAAGTTCCAATGACAGGTGCAATTAGCTAGTTAATAAAAGGATGCTAATAAAAGCTCAGAGCTTCCTACAGGTAGATACAAAGTGAAAGATGACACAATGAATCCTGGCTCTGTCCAGTAACAGCTCCTGCCCCTGCACACACTGGGTAGACCTCTGGCCCAAATTGCCTCATTTTTAAAAAAATATATATTTTATTGATTTTTTACAGAGAGAAAGGGAGAGAGATAGAGAGCTAGAAATATCGATGAGAGAGAAACATTGACCAGCTGCCTCTTGCACACCTCCTACTGGGGATGTGCCCGCAACCAATGTAAATGCCCTTGACCGGAATCAAACCTGGGACCTTTCAGTCCGCAGACCGACGCTCTACCACTGAGCCAAACCGGCTTCGGCCAAAATTGCCTCATTTACAAAGAATACTACTGCATGTCTCAGAGTTAGGAAGGTTACATAAGTCAATATATGTAAAGCGTACATTAGTAAGTGCTCAATAAATGCTAGCTATGATGATGACTATTAATTCTCTCAGGGGTAAGTAAACGTTAATGAGACCTAATAAGAGTAGTGTAAAATGTAGGGTAATGTTGCCTACCAAATGAAGGGTAGATATAAAATTGTTCACAAAATCCTATAATATTATAAGTTAGAATAGGTAAACTTGCTATAAATAAAAGCTACTATAGAACTGAAAGTGAACTTATGGAATTTGTAACCCAAAGCAGCGGTACAGGATAAAGTACAGGAGCTCACTCACCCCTTGGCCTTCTCCTGAGGAGGATTGTTGGGAGGGTGGAGAGCAGCAGGGAAATTCTTACGGTTTTGTGCAGTGATTTCTAATATGTTAGTTTGGATGAGCCTATTGCATATCACAATTAGTTAACAAATTAAAATAATACTCAGATGCCCAAGAAACATACCACTTCAAGAGTCCAGCTCCCAGAGAATGACACCCCCCCGCCCCAAACCATTTAATTACATTCTGCTAGAGGCCCGATGCAAGAAATTCGTGCAAGGAGCTCAGTCTTCACAGCAGCCCCAGCTGCCACCTCAGCCCCTTGCAGGCCCGGCTGCCTCGAAGCCCCACCCCCCTGCCCACTGGTCATTTCAGAAGATCATGCTGCCGCCCGGTCTAGTCTAATTAGCTCTTTAGTATATAGGATCCTTTTCCAATTGGCCACTAAGAACCTATCGAATAAAAACTTGAAGCTATTATACAGTAAGCTCCTTGAGGGCAGGAATAAGATTCCAAAGACAGGAAATAGTTAACTTCCTGTAGATGGAGCTAATACTTTCAAACGCTCCTAACAACTGGCACTCAATAAAAGTACTTATACATATATTAGTAGGATTTGGAATTACATACAACTGCATGATTCTCTAAATCAGCAGTCCAATGGGAAGACTATAGCATTCTTAAATCACTATTTTATTGCTTTTCAGATTCATGTCACATAGCCCTAATGCCCAGGGCAGTAACTTGAAGACGGTGGCTATATGAACTATTATATAACTGCATGTTTTCTGAAAGGAATTAATAATCTAAAGAACAGAATCATAAGGCTAACCTTCTAGCCATGCTACACACTCGAACTGTGATCCAGGTGGCAGAATGTGCATTTCCTATGTCAGAGCAGAGGTGAACAATAGCAGTGAGTGGGTTTAAAACCCCACATGGTCAATGGGCAGAGCCATCAAAGTACCCACACAGACTTTTTTTATTTTTTATTAAATTATTATCTGTGTACATATCCCCACTCAGATTTTTTTTACATGCTACCATCTCGCCAGTTTTGTCCCAGGGGGTCTCTGAGTCGCAGGGACAATCGGGCTTCAGTCAGCAGGCAGCCCTAGGCTACCGAGAGGGCAGCACACAGAGGAAGATGACATTAATTTCGGAAGCTATGATCAATTATTAATGTGACATATAGAGTCAAATTGCTGTCAGGGCACTATGGACGCCTCATAGCCACGACCACAGCACTGAGCCACTCTTGTCCTCCATACTTGTATGTTGCATTTTAAAAAAATGCATTTTACTGACTTTTTTTACAGAGAGGAAGGGAGAGGGATAGAGTTAGAAACATGGATGAGAAAGAAACATTGATCAGCTGCCTCCCGCACACCCCCAACTGGAGATGTGCCCAAAACCAAGGTACATGCCCTTGACTGGAATCGAACCCAGGACCCTTCATTCCTTAGGCTGATGCTCTATCCACTGAGCCAAACTGGTCAGGGCTGTGTGCTGCCTGTTTACCTTGAGCATTTATAGTGAGCCAGGAGCTGTGCCACTGCTTAATGTATGTGTTTATGTGTATAGTGTATACATATGTAAATATCCACATATGTAACCATCCTCCAAAAGGTCTAAACCAGGTGGGTTTTATTATCCCGTCATAGACAGGCCTGTCTTGCTGTTTTGTGCCAAAGCCCTATCTCTTACCTCTATGTTATAGCCCCACCGCCATCCGCTTGCCTGCGGCCAGCCAGCTTCCCTTTCCTGAGCCACACCAGGTCCGTCCACGGTGAACCTCTCACAGCACCCCACGGCTTCTTAGGATGAAGCCAAGCTCCTCACACTGCCTGTCGATGTCACCACACTGGCCTCCCCGCTCTTTCCCGGACTCTCTAGAAGGGCTATTTGAGTTCATCTGTTGACCAATCATTACAGACCAACAGTAGTAAATGACTGCTCTCACCTTAACTGCATATGCATGAGATGGACACTTCGTCCGCCACCTGGAAGGCCCTCTCCTTCCTTCCTCTCCCGGCCGGCCCGCCCTCCCTGTAGGACTGCTGCAGTCTCTACTCCTCCTCTGAACTGCTCTTCTCCAAATCCCTACTGTGTCCACACGGTTTTCTCTAGCTGAGACACTGTGAACATGCTCAGACAGGAAGTTCCTTTTCAGCAGATACTCCTTCTAAAACCCCTTCTTCCGCCTCCTCCACTGGTGTTTCTCCCCTTCACAGCACCCCGGCACCTGTCCACCTGACCTGCTTATATTTGGACCAACTGGTATCTTCTCCAAGATCTTAGAGGGCTTAGGCATACAAGTTTACCAAGGACCCAATTCAACACCAAGTTGTCCGTTTAAAACTTGAATGAATTATACTAAAAAGTAGTGTGGGCTTCCTGCATTTAAAATGAACGCAATGTGAGAGGGTTTTGTGTGTTTTTTAAAGTTCACTTTCACATAAATGCATTCTCTGTAGATATAGGATGTCCCCCCCAAAATGTATACACACAACAATAATTTTAATTCCAATGGGTTACATCTGAAAAGAAGCATCAGTTGAGCGGCCCGCTGTTAAAGTATATATCCATTTCGGGGGGACACCCTACAGGTAGTAACTTTACAGCCCCTGTCACCACCTGACAGAACCCTGGTATTTGTTCACGAGTTGCTAAAGAATGTGAGCCCCGGGGGCAGGGCCTGTTTTGTACCCCACTAACTTGTCAGCACCTAAGTCAGCACCCAGGGGACAGAGTGGTATCCCAGCGTCTGTCCAATGAGTGAATTTACACTGATAGACCACACACACACACACAGATCTTTAACGGACACAGCGAACGTGTCTACACTGGACTTCTAAACCATGAACATGAACCTTATATAAAACAAAGAGTCTTAAAGGAACACTGCTAGAGTGAAACTTAGGAACCCCAAGTTATGAAGGCAAACTTCGCTTCTGTGAGGCTGGAAGCACTAACGCTACACAAAGACCTGTCTGCTGCCAGGGACTTGACTTTTCATCCCACCCCCAGAGGGTTTGTAGCCACTAAAGAGAAACCAGAGGGAAAGAAAGCTCGGGTCCAGTATTTGCCCATCGGCCCAGGGCGAGAACCATTCATCACAAAGTCGCTGGAGCAGTTAGGACCTTGGAAAGGACCAACTTTTTCTTCTCCAAAGCAGAGGAGGAGGGAGGGGCGGGGGCCGCTCGGAGAACAAAGCCAGCCAGGGGCCGCGGGGCGTGAGCCCGGACAATGGGAGGGAGCGGCGGGGCGCCGGAGGGTCAGCGGGGGTGCAGTCTCAGGCCGCTCCGCCCGGAGAGCACCCCGCACCGCAGCCGCCGGGCGGGGGGACCGGCTCCGGGGCGCCCCGGGGCTGAGTGTGTCGGGAGGGGTGCGTGACCCTGCACGCTGGGCACAAATCGCTGCGGTTTTGGGGGGCCAGCCACGGCGACCCAGCCGCTCCGCCCCGGGCGCTGGGTGCAGAGGGGAATCCCTGGGTTCGGCGCGGGCGGGCGGGGAGTCCCCGGGGACCGGGCCGCGGCCGCTGGGGGGCCGGGAGGGCTTACTTTGAGGAGGCAGCTGCTGAGAGGGGCGGGCACGGAGGTGCGGTGGATGACCAGGTCCTGGCCCGGGTTGTGCACGTCGCAGATGAGCTCCAGGACCGCGATGCTGCGGGCCGTGGACACGGACACGCGGTGGTCCTCGGACCAGGCCAGCGGCTCCAGGCCGCTCACCGGATGCTGCAGCTTCACGGCCGGCTCCCGCCGGGCGGCCAGGAGGCGGAACGCGTCGCTGGGCCCGGGGGTCGCGTCCGCCGCCGGCTCCCTCCCGCCCGCCTCGCCCCCCTCCTCCTCCTCCTCCTCCTCGGGCGGCGCAGGCCCGTCGGCCGCGGGCCGCACCCGGTCCTTGTCGGCCGGGTTCATCTCCGGTTAGATGCGGCGGCGGATTCCCCGGGCGCGCCAGTCCCGCGTCGCCGGCCGGTTGCCGCCTCCCGCGCCCGCGCGCCGCCGTTCGGCCCCCAGCGCCCTCCGCGGCGATTTTTCTCCCCTCAGGCCCGAAGCGCCGCCGAGCCAGGAAGGACCCCGCCGTTGCTAGGCGACACAGCCTGGCCGGGTGGCCAAGGCGCTGCCTGTCTAAAAAAAAGTGCCACCTCTACAAGGCCGGCCCCTGGCGCCTGAACTTGGCCGATGGGTGGGTTGGGGGCAGGAGGCCTAGAGGGCCCCCACTCCGGGTGACCGAGCCTCAGACCCTCCTTAGTGACCTCCCCGGGGCCACTCAACTGCGGAGGAAAGAGAAACACGAGCGCAAACGGAGGAAATGCTGGTTCGATGGCGCCCGGCCTCTTACTCCTCAGAGCAATACAAAGCACTTCACAAGCATGGACTCTGGGGCTGAGTGTCACTTGGCATCCGCTGCCACCGGCCGAGCCCCGAGGGACGCCAAGCGGGACGGCCACCCCGCCCCCCGCACCCCTCCTCCCCCCCCCCCACCCCCGCGCCGCGGCTGCGGTCACCGGGGGCGGGGCGTGTGAGCGCTCCCGGCGCTGAGGGCCCGGAAAGGGGCGCGGCCGCAGGCGGGGGCGGGGCAGCTACGCGGGGTCCTCGCGCGGGTCCCACGTGAGCGCCAGCGGAGCCACGGCCCTAGTTGTCGAGGTCCAGACGCGCCCGCTAGTCCGCGAGTGTCCGTGCCTCCCGCCCGCCATGGCAGTCACCGACGGAGCGCCCCTCCAGCTTTCCGAGCCCGCCGCCGCCGCCGCCGCCGGGACGTCCTCCGGGCCCCGCGCGGCCCCGGCGAAGCGGGTGAGTTCCCACCCGGCCACAGGCCCGTCCGCACAGGCCCGACAGGCCGCCGGCCCCTGGGCGCGCTTTGGAGTGGTTTCCGGAGGAGGGGGTGGGGCGGGGGAGGGGGAGTCGGGCCGATTCTGGGGGTGTCGCCGAGCAACTGGTGTCCGAGCGCCGATGGCACCCCCCGCCCGCGGGGATGCCCCCGGGGGCCAGAGCGGGCCGCGCTGCGGGCGGATGGAGTCGGAGGCCCGGATTGGAGGCCGCCGCCCCTAGAAGTTAGGATGGACGCCTGGGCCCGAGGCCCAGCCCTGGCACCACCCACGAATCGCAGCCGTCGTTTTCTCGACCGTGAGGGTCTTTCGTTTCAGCATCGAGGATTAGAGACCAGCATTTCTTTTAAGTGCGTTCGAAAAATGGCATCGATGTCGTCCCTGGGCAGGGAGGGGGAAAGTAAATACACACTCGCCAACATAAGTCCCCCACCAGGGAGGGGAGAGAAGCTGGAAACTGAACCCTAGCCAGAGCGGAAAACTGGTTTCTAGGATGATGGATGGGTTCCCTCCTAGAAAAGGGGAGGGGTTTACGGCAGAAAATCTGTTGCAAAATCTCGTTACTTCCAACAGCAGAAAACGCGCAATCTCTTACCAAACGGGGTGTGTGTGTGTGTGTGTGTGTGTGTGTTTTCTTGGAAAAGCAACGGATCATCCTGTTGAAAAATTTTATTGGCACGTTTCAGTGCAGCCGAAATTCCTTGAGTTCTTATAAGCTAACACCCAGAGTCTCGCTTCTCTTTGATGATTTATTTTATTTTATTTTATTTTTATTTTGTTTGGGTGCGTGTGTGGCAAACTTTAGGATTTGGAAGTTTGGGAGTAAGTTTTCGGCTAGCCAGTGGTGTGGCAGCATGGGGGGGAGAGGGGAGAGGGAGGAGGAGGGAAGGGCTGAAGGGGAGAGTGTGGTATTTGGAGTGAGAGACCTGGGATTAGAGGCCAGCCATGCAACCCACTAGCTCTGTGACCTTGAGCAAGTTACTTCACCTCTCTGATCCTTACTTTCCTAGCCATAACATGAGGACAGTAACTTGTACTTTATGTGAGGTTGTTCTGAGGATTAAAAAGGTAATATACATTAAAAACTGGACATTTCCTCAGAGGCATTTAATAAACGCGTGATAAAACATAAACAAGGTCGTATGGGCTCCATTTTGTGTGATAGAATTGCTACATCGTGAGGTCGGTGGGGCGCTTGTACCATGTACTTGCCTTGTAACTAGCACGAAGGAAGCATTTACTGAAACTGTTGCATAAATAAACAAAGGATGTCTGAATTTACCAGTGTTTGAACTATTGTGTCCAAAGGTGTTAATGAGGTGATGACAAGTGTCTGCAGCGGTCTTATCTACATTTTCATTTGTGTCTTGAATGAGAATTATGCTGATCAAATTTGCCAGTAGCCTGAACTTGGGGTGGGTAGCTAATACACTGCATTTGGAAAGACTTTGAACTCGGTGTAGAATATTTTCTTAAGTTTTTCCCCCCCTGATTTTTTAAACAAAATTAATAATTTTGAAAATATTAATAATTAGAAAATTCCAGAAGTAGATTTAAAAACACATACCCATAAGCTGGTTAACATTTTGGTATATATATTTATATATCCTTTGTAGAAAACAACTCAAAACAAAGTAGGGATCAAATTATTCATGATGCTTTCTAAGGAAACATCATACAATTAATAAATAGTACGATAGCATTTTCATCAGGAACCTGGGCTGTGAGTCCATGCCGGGCAAAGCCTGACTCTGTGGTCCGGGGGCAGCTTACCCCACATCTCAGAGTTCTCAGCTCAAAATGAGATGATACCCACCTGTATTGCTAAGTGAGTTAATTCACGTAAGCACTAACTACTCAGAATGTTATTAACATCAAGGACGTGGTCTCTAGACTTCGGGCTGGAAGGCCCCCAGAGGCCATCTGCCGTAGCCCTCCTGTTTCGGGGCAGGAACAGCCTCAGAGGAGTGATTTGCTTAAAGCTGTGCAGCTGAGTTTGCATAGATGTAGATATGTCCTTGCTCCCCTGCTCAGATGCCACCTCCAGAAGCATTCCTGTCCCCGTGCCACGGGCTCTCGGAACCCTGTGCACCGGCCTCGCCTGTGGTTCATCTCGAGGCTTGGATTTGGGGTTTTGCACTTTGTCTCTTTCCTATGTGCTTCCTCAGGAGGCTGGCAAATCTTTCAGCTTTGTATCCTGCACATTTCATTCTGCTGAGTGGTCAGTACTTCACGATAATGTGTTGTGGATTGGGGGAAGCTAACAAGTGGTTGGAAAGTGTCCAGATTGCGGAAAGGGAAAATTCCATTGCGTGTAGTTCGTTCACCTTACATGCATGTGTAGAGCACACAGTTTGTGTCAGGCACGAGCCAATGCAGGGGACGGCTGGGTGGCGAGGAGATCGGGAAAGGCTCTTCGGAGGACACGTCAGCCTAATGTGGAGGGTGAGGATTAGTTGGCCAGCCAGAGGGAGGCCTGGAGACATGGTGTGGGAACAGCATGTGCAAAGGCCCTGAGGAAGGAGCGTGGCACGTGCTAGGAATTAGGGACGGCCAGGACAGCAGCGGGTACAGCTGAGACTGGTGAGATGGGCAGAGCCAGGTTCTGGAGGGCTTTGTAGATCAAATTACAGATTTTTTATTTCAGCCTAAGAGCCATGGAAAGCCTGTCTCATAGGCTTAACTCCTCTGCGCTTGCTTTTAGAGAGAAGCTGGCATGGGAATAGAGGGCGAGCGGATGGTAAGGGAGCTAAAATTTGTGTCCTACTTGGAATATTTAGCCCAAAGGGGAGGGAGAAAAGCAGTTATTGGTGTAGGAAGGAATATTACGTGCAGAGCAAGAACTCGTTCGGTGCTGCTGAGGAAGATGTTCAAGGCGGCAGATCCTGCCTGCAGGTCAGAAACAGCTTCTAAACCCACAGAATCCGCCTGCCTTGAGGGATGAGACCAGAGGGGTTATTAGACAGCAACTGCCAGGCCACCTGTCAGGGAGCCTGGGGGAGGGAGTGTGTGCGCTGGGCGTGGCCTTCCTGGCTTTTCAAGCTCCAGCTCCAGTCGCCCATGCTCCATGGATCGGATAAAATCTGCGCATTTCATTCTGCCTTGCAGGTGATTCAACACACCTGAAATTTGACTTCATCTCTTTCTTTGTTTCTTTTTTAACCTGAAAATGCATGCACTTGGGACTTTGTAAAAATAAATTTATAAAATAAAGTATGCCAGTACTTATGATTAATACTAAATGTTTGAAGTGTGTTTTAAATTACTTAGATATAGAAGACCTTATGGTTGCCAGGAACAAATAACTATTATTGGTAGGTTAGTCTGAAGTGAGTTGTTATGGCTAAAACAAGCTGGTGTGTGCCAAGCTGGCGTGACTTAGTGGTTGAGCATCAACCTATTAACCAGGAGGTCATGGTTCGATTCCTGGTCAGGGCACATGCCCGGGTTTCGGGCTTGATCCCCAGTAGGGGGCAGGAGGCAGACTATCAATGATTCTCCCTTTCCTTCCTCTCTCTGAAATCAGTAAAAAATATATTAAAAAATAATAAGGGCCCTAGCCGGTTTGGCTCAGTGGATAGAGCATCGGCCTGTGGATTGAAGGGTCCTGGGTTTGATTCCAGTCCAGGGCACATGCCTAGGTTGCGGGCTTGATCCCCAGTAAGGGCATGCAGGAGGCAGCCTATCGATGATTCTCATCATTGATGTTTCTAGCTCTCTCTTTTTCTTCCTTCCTCTCTGAAGTCAATAAAATATATTTTAAAACTAAAAATAAAACAAGTTGGTGTGTACGTGAAAGTCCTCATTTCAAGCTAAGAGGAAAATAACATTCCCAGAGAAACCAAAATTCCAGAAGAGCAGGCACTGGCTACTCACATGATGTTTTTCTTTCCCTGGGTAAATTGGAAGAGAAGGCCAAAGAAAATGGAGGAATTGGATGCCTCTCCTCCTGGGGCGGTTGGACGGTGTGTACTTAACCACATTCACGTTATGGAAATAGGAATCACCAGGCAAGGAAGTAGCCTGGTGCCGTGGCTGCAGTGGTGACCAGGTGGGGAATGGAAAGGAGGAGACTTGGAAGTCACTGCGGTCGAGTGGTGGGTGGGACAGGACTCCCCATTGGAATGGAAACTGCCAGTAGGAGTTGTCTCCACACCACCTGGATCTGGGGGAGCAGCCCGAGGGGCGGGGGGTGGTGACCAGCTCTCTGGGGCACAGGGTGGAGGTTCCTGCTCCCTGGGCACGGGCGGGGCGGTGTCCCGCGTGTAGTCACCCGGGCTTTGTTGGGAGAAGAGATTGATTCTCTCCCACGGCTGCTTCTCAGGGAGTGGCTTCCTGGTGATGTGGCTGACTTAGCAGGCACGCTTCTCCCAGCATAAAGCTTCTCCCAGCACAGACTCGCTGCTCCCTTCCCGCCCCTCCCCTCTTCGTGGCTGAGTGGGTGGTTAAGATGGCTGGTGAGGGCTCAGAGAGGAGTGAGCTGAGCTTTGGTGGGGGGATTTGTGTGTTTTTTTTGTTTGTTTGTTTGTTTGGAGGAAAAAAGCCGAGGCAAAGAGTGTGATGCAGGCCCTAAACTGTTGCTTGCCATCTGGAGCCTAATGATCTCTGCGGGGCTGCCATTCCGCGGGCAGTGACGCTTCACTCCGAGGCCTGTCTTCATGGCCTGATGCACCTCTCCTGCTCTTTCCTCCGGGACAGCGCGCACAGGCCGCCAAAAGGAAACGCCAGGCGCCCAACGGGGCTCCCGCAGCCAAGCGGGGCGCCGCGGCCTCCCTGCCCGCCAGGAAAGCCGCCGCGAAGCCGGCGCCGCGGGGCCTGAAGGGGAAGGGGAAGGCGCAGAAGGTGTTTTCTCGGAAGAAGGCTGTGGCTGCTGCGGGGGAGAAGAGCCAGGAGCAGAAGCCGGCCGTGAAGACTTCGTCGTTGTTTAAAAACAACCCCGAGATCCCCGAGCTCCCCAGGTACGGCGGGGCAGCGCACCGCGGGAATGAAGGGCCGGTGGACTCGGGGGTTTTCTTTGTTGGTTGGAGCTCATGCCCGATTTTGTTGGTCATTTGCAGACCTGAGGTGAAGCAGGTGCAAGAAAAGGTGTTTTCTTCGGATGCTTTTCATGAGCTGGACCTCCACCCACATCTGGTAAGTTCCTCTCTGCGGTTCAGGGGTCGCTGGTTTGGTGTGCTTATTCACTCAGAACGTCTGAAAGGCAGTCAAGGGGGGACATCCCTGCTCAGGGTGTCTGCTCCCAGTTTCCTGTGTGAGCTCAGATCCGTAAGGCGTGCTCCCAGGGCAGTGTGGTGAGCGGCAAGCTCAGTTCGCTATGTCCCTATCCCCTCACCCGTTCCCCCCCTTGTTCATTGTAGGACTGGGCTCCGTTCCCCCCTCGCCCCCCCAGTTCAGTGTAGGACTGGGCTCCATCCCCCCCAGTTCAGTTAGGGCTGGGCTCCATCCCCCCCCAGTTCAGTTAGGACTGGGCTCCATCCCCTCCCCAGTTCAGTGTAGGACTGGGCTCCATCCCCCCCCCCCCGGTTCAGTTAGGACTGGGTTCCATCCCCCCCAGTTCAGTGTAGGACTGGGTTCCATCCCCCCCCAGTTCAGTTAGGACTGGGCTCCATCCCCTCCCCAGTTCAGTTAGGACTGGACTCCATCCCCCCCCAGTTCAGTGTAGGACTGGGCTCCATCCCCCCCAGTTCAGTTAGGACTGGGCTCCATCCCCCCCAGTTCAGTTAGGGCTGGGCTCCATCCCCCCCAGTTCAGTTAGGGCTGGGCTCCATCCCCCCCAGTTCAGTTAGGACTGGGCTCCATCCCCCCAGTTCAGTTAGGACTGGGCTCCATCCCCCCCAGTTCAGTTAGGACTGGGCTCCATCCCCTCCCCAGTTCAGTTAGGGCTGGGCTCCATCCCCCCCAGTTAAGTTAGGACTGGGCTCCATCCCCCCCAGTTCAGTTAGGGCTGGGCTCCATCCCCCCCAGTTCAGTCAGGACTGGGCTCCATCCCCCCCAGTTCAGTTAGGACTGGGCTCCATCCCCCCCAGTTCAGTTAGGGCTGGGCTCCATCCCCCCCCAGTTCAGTGTAGGACTGGGTTCCATCCCCCCCCAGTTCAGTTAGGACTGGGCTCCATCCCCCCCAGTTCAGTTAGGACTGGGCTCCATCCCCCCCAGTTCAGTTAGGACTGGGCTCCATCCCCCCCAGTTCAGTTAGGACTGGGCTCCATCCCCCCCCAGTTCAGTTAGGACTGGGCTCCATCCCCCCCAGTTCAGTTAGGGCTGGGCTCCATCCCCTCCCCAGTTCAGTTAGGACTGGGCTCCATCCCCCCCAGTTCAGTTAGGACTGGGCTCCATCCCCCCCCAGTTCAGTTAGGACTGGGCTCCATCCCCCCAGTTCAGTCAGGACTGGGCTCCATCCCCCCCAGTTCAGTTAGGACTGGGCTCCATCCCCCCCAGTTCAGTTAGGGCTGGGCTCCATCCCCCCCAGTTCAGTCAGGACTGGGCTCCATCCCCCCCAGTTCAGTTAGGGCTGGGCTCCATCCCCCCCAGTTCAGTTAGGACTGGACTCCATCCCCCCCCAGTTCAGTTAGGGCTGGGCTCCATCCCCCCCAGTTCAGTTAGGACTGGGCTCCATGCCCCCCAGTTCAGTTAGGGCTGGGCTCCATCCCCCCCAGTTCAGTTAGGGCTGGGCTCCATCCCCCCCAGTTCAGTCAGGACTGGGCTCCATCCCCCCCAGTTCAGTTAGGACTGGGCTCCATCCCCCCCAGTTCAGTTAGGGCTGGGCTCCATCCCCCCCAGTTCAGTTAGGGCTGGGCTCCATCCCCCCCAGTTCAGTCAGGACTGGGCTCCATCCCCCCCAGTTCAGTTAGGGCTGGGCTCCATCCCCCCCAGTTCAGTTAGGGCTGGGCTCCATCCCCCCCCCAGTTCAGTTAGGGCTGGGCTCCATCCCCCCCCCAGTTCAGTGTAGGACTGGGCTCCATCCCCCCCAGTTCAGTTAGGACTGGGCTCCATCCCCTCCCAGTTCAGTTCGGGCTGGGCTCCATTTACTGGGCTTTCACTCAGCCTCCTCATTTCGGGCAGATGTGACTGGCTCTCCGGGCACAGATGTCACAGCGGCCATAGTGGGTTCTGAACTGCTGAGGATCGTCTGTGGTTATAGGCATCGAAGGAGAAAGAGACTATTTTAACATGCATTTTCTCCAAACAAACCCTTTTTTCTTTCCCCTGCCTGAGTGTGCCATGCTTGTGAGAAAGGAGAGAAAATCCACGAACGTTAGAGATTCCCTTTGCTTGTGGGGTCCTGGCTTACCTCGTCCTCCTCCAGGGTGGGTTCTCCCTGGCTCCCGCAGGTTTGAGCGGGTTTCTCAGCCTGGCAGTGGCGGACACCTTGGGGAGGCAGCTCATTGTAGGGTGTTGAGCGGCATCCCGAGCCCCTGCTCACTTGGTGCCAGTAACCCCTTCCCAGTTATAACAACCAGAGCGTTCTCCGGGGCCGCCTCGTGGGGCAGAGCCACCCGCTGAGCACCACGGCCTCGCTGGAGCTTAGTTTGATCATGGTAACCAGTCTCACCTGTGGTGGGTTTGTTGTTTTTTGCATCCTTATTTCCAAATAAAAATTTATTTATATTTTGTATAAATTTATACTAAAAATTTGATAAAGAATATATATATACATATATGTGTGTGTGTGTGTGTGTGTGTGTGTGTATATATATGTATGTATATATGTATTTTTTTCCTTCTCTTTCAGATTTCCACACTGAATACAGTCTTGAACATATATCATATGACCAGGTAAGAGTTCCAGGCGAGTCCTGATTGTCTTAGGACTTAAGTGGGTAAAATTGTATGAAATCTGAATTGTCTGTGGAGGACTGAGCCAGTATGTGTGTGAGTGTTGGAGAACACACCAGATTATGGACTGTGGAGGGCTAGCCCTGCCCCTCAGCCCCTCGGTTCCCCCACCTGCCAAACGGGGAAGCTCTCAGCTCCGCACTGCAGGTCTCTGGCCTGGAAGATGTCTGATAGACCTCGCTGTTGTTCGTGCTCCCTGAAAGTAATTGGTTAAGAATACAGAGCGGATCGTGCAGTTTCTTAGTAGTAAGAGGTAGTCAACCTAAAAGCCAGAAGTGAGTGTTCGGTTGGATGTAATGGGATACTGAAAATTTTAAAATGTTTGTTAGTAACGGAGACTCCCAGAAACGAGAGCAGAGGCGAGAGTCCCCTCTGAGTGCGTGCTTCTGTGGGTAAACATAAGAATGTAAGCCCCTCATCATTGTTTTGTTCCGTTTTGTCAACCAAATTTCCATGGTTCCGCTCCCCTGTCAGTGCTGGTGTTTAGACACACACGGACACAGGCCTCCGTGTGTCCTGCAGCGGGGCCTTGCTTTTCTATGGCGGCAGCTGGTGCTGGGGCTCACAGCCCCTCACTCCTCTGCGGGGATCTCCCCTCACGTTGTGCCGCCTTTCCCGTTCCCCTCCGCACGGCAGAGAGCAGGGCAGGTGCTTCACGACAGCTCCAGGCTGCCACACGCTGTCCCGTTTTAGTGTTAGTTGGTGCGATGGGATGGCCAGCCTCCAGCTTGCCTCAGCATTTCAGCCGAGTTCCAGAACCTTCACTGAGGGTTTTAGTCTTCTGCTCGTCAGAAATGTCTCAGCATCTTCACTGGAATGTGTCAGTAACTTCTGAGGAGGCAGCGGTAGAGCAGCGCATGGGCAGTGCGTTTTGCGTGTCCTGCCTGTCTGCCGTAACCGCCGGTGACTGTGGATAACCATGCTCTCTCTTTTGGCGGCCCCAGCGTCCAGAAGCAAAGCATTCCCGCGCTGCTGGAAGGCAGAGATGCGCTCGTGAGGTCCCAGACGGGCTCAGGTCAGCGGCGTTTCATTTCTGCCCTCCCTCCCAGCATGCCAGCCTGGCACGGCTAGGTTAGATGGCGAGGCGTCTGCTCGTGGTAGTGGCTGCTTTGTTTTGTGGGGGAAGGGGCGCCCTGGATTAGTTCACGTAGTGAAAGGAAGCGTGAGAGTCAAGTTCTGCTCTCGTTCTCAGAGCCTGTCCCCCCCGCCTGTGCGAGCTGCCCGTCCTTACGCACTGGCCATGAGTGTCCTCTTCTGCGCTAAACAGTTCTGCCCCGAGCGCACGCTGCTTAGATGCAGTCGGTTGCTCAGACGTGGAGCACTGCTTTGGCATGTTCCAGAACAGCCCAGCATGTTCTTCTGACCTCCTGTGCTCTTCATCAGCTATTCTCCACTCCCCCCAACTCAGCTGTCATTCAGGGCGGAGGAAGCCCAAAGTTGTTGCCATCCTGAGCCTGGCCCCTCCCCCTGAGCACCACGGAGGACACTTATTGGCCACAGAGCGCATTCAAGAGCTTAGCCTGCTTTAGAGGAGAGCTGTCTAGCCTCCGGAGACAGCCCTCAAGCCTGTGTGTGGTTTAGGGGATGTATCTCCGTGTCCCCCGCGGGAGGGAGAAGGAGCTGGAGGAGGACTGAGTGCACAGAGGAGGGGAGACAGCGGGCTCCCTCCTGCCTCTGGGCCGGGGGCTTGCTCTTTGCTTCCCCAGGTCCAGGGCTGCCCGCGGGGAGCAGGGCTGCGTTCCTCCCTGTCACCCAGGGGCTCTGCTTCAATGCTTTTCTCTCTTCAAAGGTAAAACTCTCGCCTACTGCATCCCTGTGGTCCAGTCTCTGCAGGCAATGAAAACAAAGATACAGGTGAGTGTCAGTGTTTCTCCGCTGTTCACGGTGCGTGAGAAAGCCTCAGGCGGAAGCACAGCGGCGATACTGGGACCGAAGACTGCCCCCGCTCTGCAGTTTCCTTACCTCTTCACTTCATTTCCCACACAGCACGCTGCCTGAGGATGTGCCCGCATGCGGCAGAGGAACGGTATTCCCCGTCACCAGAGTAGGCCTAGCAGGGACATGTGTCCGATGCTCCCGGATGTCAGACCGGTGCCAGATGCTTTGCCTGTGTGATCTTGAATCTTTAGCTGCCTCGGCCCCACCGAGTTGTCAGTATCACTGTTACCCCGGGTTTACATGAGAAATGGAGGCTTGGGAAATCAGTAACTTACCAGACCGTGTGGTGAGTAACGGGGAACTGCATCCCTCCTCAGTTCTCTGTGCTCCAGAGACACGCTCTTGTGCCTGAGAAAGGCGACCCTTTTATGTAAACGTGGTTTGTCCTGAAGAGTAGGTGTGGAAATAAGCACCCGATTAGTGAGTTTGACAGTGCGCCGCCTGGCGTTGAGCATATTCTAGAAGCCTCCAGATGAACCGTTAGTTTCACAATTGGGTCCTTGGTTTCCCTGGGAAGCTAGTTAACCACCGCCTTCCGCAGACATAGGTCTCATCTCAAAACCCGGCCAGGGGCCCACACACAGCCCTGCCTCGCCTCCAGAGGAAACGGCGAGGTCAGAGTGGGAGTGAGGTGCGTTCACAAGCAGATAAGAGCTAATTGGTTCTTTTTTCTCCGTTTGGACACCCAGGATTAGATGTGTCAAGCCCATCTGATAGTCGAGTGCCAAAATAAATAATGAGAGTGTTGGATTATAGCCCATAAACTTAAACAAATTCCACGAGTCCAAACTGATAGGAAGAAATGATTGAGTAAATAAATGGTGGAAGGGAAAACCCTTCCTCAGAGTAGAAATGCAAAGGAAAAATGTAGAATGAGAGATGGAAATAGAGCAGCAGCATTGGCAGGCGCCTCAGTGGGTGTGTTTCAGGCAGGAACCATCCGGATGCTAACGGGAGTGGGTGGAGGTGGTAAAATTGGGTATTTACATGGTCTCAGCAGCTCCCACAAGGCACCTCCTCACAGAGGGAAACAGTAACCTTCCAGCGGGAAGCCAGCTGCCTCCTGACCAAGCCGTCCGCTGGCGGCACCAGCTGGGCGTGGGCCTCACGGGGCCTCGTGGGCCGCCAGTCCGGAGGACGCAGCTCCGCTTCTGTAGTTTTCTTGTCCAAAGCACATAACCCGAATTTAATCATAAGCAAACATCAGCCAGACCTAAATCGAAGGATATTCTACAAAGCAGCTGACCAGTAAGTACTCTTGTTAAAAAGTATTAAGATCACAAAAGACAAAGAAATACCACAAAACTACCCAGATTACGAGACAGAAGAGATGTGAGAACTAAATGCAGGTCTGGTCCGGAACGGGATCCTCTTCTGGGGAAAGGACAGTAGTAGGTCAGTTAACGGGATGTGGTTAAGGACTGTAGAGGATTAATAGTGTTTAATCAGTGTTAATCTCCTGGTTCTGATCATTGTCCTGTGATTTTGAGAATCCATACCCTCTGAGGCAGCGGGGAGAAGGGTTGAAGGGAGTTCTGTGTACTTCTTTTGCAATTTTTATTGGTTGGCTGGTTGATTTGAGAGAGAGGAAAGGAGAGAGAAAGAGAAACATCAGTTTGTTGCCCCACTTATTTACGCATTCCTCGGTTGATTCTTGCATGTGCCCCGTCTGGGGATGGAACCTGCAGCGTTGGTGTATTGGGACAATGCTCTCAGCAGCCAAGCTACCTGGCCAGGGCTGTGAATTGTTTTGTAAATCTGAAATTATTTCAAAATGAATCAGTTTAAATTTTATTTAAACTCTATGTAAATGATTTTAAGTGAATAAAATAGAAGTCGTACACAATCATCCAAATTATGGAACCTTCTAGAGCCAGTAAAAGTGCCATTTTTTTTTTTTTTCAAGAATTGTGAACTTGTGTTCTTACCATTTGATTGAAATAAGGCAGGTCACAAACGGCACATAGAACATGACTGCAGCTTTGTCAGTGGTGAGAAAGTCTGTGCATCTCTACAGAAAAGATGAGAAAGACACTTAGCAGACTGGGCGGGCTGTTTTCTCTGGTGCTAAGTGAGATCTGTGTTTTGTGCGGTGACGGCTGCTTCCTTCCCTGGCGCCCTGGGAGTCAGAGGGCTTCCTTAGCGTTGCACTTGGCACACAGGAGAAGTGGGTGCCTGGCACCTCGAAACTGGTCTCCTAGATGGTGACTGAGGACAGGAGAGGTCAGAGTTCACACTGGGGAGCCGTGTGGCGGGCAGCTGTGCTCAGTCTGAGCGTGACTCTAGGCAGAGCACCTCACCCTGTGCCCCACTGACTCCACGGTGCCATGGCGACTGCAGGGCCTCTCTCCTGGGCTGGGAGCGAGGCAGCTGGGCGCACGGGGAGGGCTGGGAAGGGTG
Source organism: Pipistrellus hanaki (assembly GCF_964339955.1). NCBI lineage: Eukaryota > Metazoa > Chordata > Mammalia > Chiroptera > Vespertilionidae > Pipistrellus > Pipistrellus hanaki. The sequence goes on from NC_140513.1 coordinate 2,034,722, forward strand.
CCTGTCACCGGGGAAACCTGCTCGTGGTGGCAGCTGTCAGCAGCAGCAGCTCGCTGCCAAGGCTGTGTAAGGGCAGTGGTTTGATTCGCTTAGATTCACAACCGTTAACAGGCCAGGCAGTTCTTTTAATTTGCTCAAATATTTTTAATATCAGGAACGACTCATTCTATTCAAGACTGAAAAATTCTGTAGAGAGTTTTCCAAGCCCAAATCTATCTCACTTATTTCAAATGATCTCCACGGAGACCTTGGAGTTCCCGTGAAGTGATGTGACCTGTGGAAATCACGTGTGGAGGGAGCAGCACAGCCAAGGCCCCTGCGGAGTCCTCACTTTGGGAAGAAACAGGAAGGGCCGCTCTGCTGTGCGAGCTCGCTCAGCCCTTTTGGCTGATTCTTCTGACATCACACCACCCTCTCACTCACTCCCGCTCCCGAGGATTGCTTTGCTCCCTTGGCGGCTGTGTAGTGACACCCTTGAAATGTCAGAACCTCCTACCGTCACACTGGGGCGCGTGGATCCCGTTGTTCTAACATGTTTACTGATCCTCGCCCGGCGTCAGCGCAGTCTCGCCGAGTTGATGTAGAGAACAGACGGCTCTAGTTTGAATTCCAAATCCTTTCCTCCTCACGGGTAAATGTCTCCGATGCAAACATGGGAACCGTGCTTGTGATTGGATTTGCTGCTAAGTCTGCACTTCCCGCTGCTCTGGGTGTTCGATCAGTCACTGTCTGTGTGCACTCCGAGGTGCAAGGCATGTGATCTCGGGGCCTTTATCAGATCACTTCGTTTTCTTCGTGCATTGTTATTACTGTTATTATTACTACCCTGTTTCCCCGAAAATAAGACAGTGTCTTATATTAATTTTTTCTCCCAAAGTTGCGCTAGGTCTTATTTTCAGGGGATGTCTTATCTTTCCATGCGCTAGGTCTTATTTTCGGAGGATGTCTTATTTTCGGGGAAACACGGTATTACTGTCACTACTTTTCGATATAATGTAGATGGCAAATGAATGTAAACAGCATCAAAAACATTTAGAGTGAAAATCAAGTCACTCCCTCCCCTGCCTTCTCTGAATGGGACGTTCTGTCGGGACGCAGGGGTCCTTGTCCCCAGTCTCCTGCGTGTCCTCCCCGGAGCACCCTCTGAAATGCGAGCATGTACAGTCCTCGTGCTGCTTTAGCGGAAGCATTTGCTTGTCTGATACACATGGCTGCTCGTTATGCTGTTGTCCTGTGCTCTGCTTTTGTTCACTTAATGTGTTTGGGGAGAGTTTCTTATCTGTTGAATAAGTCTGTGCTTAAAGGGCTGCTCCGTATCCCACTGTCTGTGTGGACAGTGAATTACCGACTCGTCCCTTCATTGTGGGATGTGCGTTTTGTTCAGTATTTTACTACAAACGGGGCTATTATAAATACTCTACATTCTGGAAAATACAACTTTATGTACATGTACCAGGGTATCCTTTAGAGAAATTCCTACAAGTGGAATTTGCATTTTTATTTGCTAGCTAATGTCAAAATTGACCTTTAAAGGAGTTATACCAATTTGCACTCTCACCAACATTGTATGAGAGTTCCTATTTGCCCGTGCCCTTTTCCACACTATCGGCTGTTTAATTTTGCTCATTTGACAGGGGAAAAATACTGTGTAATAGTTGCAATATGAATTTCTCCTAGGAGTAAAGTTGAACATCTTTTTATATCTGTAAAAGCCACATTTTGAATTATTTCCCTAAGTTAACTTATGTACTCCTCCATTTTTCTTTTTGAATTGTTTTCTTTTATGTTTTTATTTTTAGTTGAATTAAAGAACTTCCTTATAAGATAGGGAAATTGGCCTTTCTCTTATGTGTGGGGTAATTTTTCCCCACATTGCTATTTGACTCTTAATTTTGTTTGGGTATTATATTTTTATTTTGAGATTTTAAATTTCTATGTGATAAAATTTATTGGTGTTCCATAGTTTCTGAGTTTTATGTCATCTATAGAAAGGCCAACTTAATTCCAAATTAATTTTTTCTAAATTTTTTTCTAAAATGACCTTTGAATTATCCATTCTTTTCCTGATACAAAATGCTCCTTATTCCCTAAATTTCTCCATGTATTTTAGTCTACTCTAGACCCTATTTGCTGTTGGAAATCTCTATATATCAGTATCAATTTTTCAAAACTATTGTACATTTAAATTGTTTAAATATCTGATGTTTTTCAGAAATGTTTTGATTATTCTTGCACATTTATCTTTTCATATGAACTTGAAATCAGCTTGTTTGGTTACATTTTTTATTTTACATGTGCACATAAATGCCCATATGAATTTTTATTAAAGATTGCATTACATTTATGGATTGATTAGGAAGAATTCACTTATATATAATAGCCAAGAATAAGATACATCTTTACATTTATTCAGTTTTTATTTTATGCTCCTCGGGTATTTTAAAATTCTTATTATGTAGATTTTATACCTTTTTGTTACGCTTATCTTTTTTGTTGCTCTTATAACTGATTTTTTTCTCCTTTGGATTTCCTAACTTTCTCTGTTAGAAAGCAGTTGATTTTTATATATATTAATTTTGCATTTAGTTAATTGATTTGTCTTTTTTATAATAAAGCTTCAAATTATTTTTTTTAAGGATAAGATATTTGCTAATAATGACAGTGTTACTCATTTCCTACTTTGCAGATTTTTACACATTCTTTCTCTTGTCTGATTGCATGGGCCAGAACCTCTGGTTCCGTGATAATGAAGGAGGTGGACCCTCTTGTCCTTTTTCTTTTTTCAATCTTTACCTGAGGGCGTGTTTTTATTGATTTTCATAGAGGAAGGGGGAGAGAAACATCAATGGGTTACCTCGAGTGTGCACCCGAAGGGGTCAGACTAGCAGCCTCTGTGTGGACGGGATGATCTGGCCAAGCCGGCCGCCAGGGCTTGTCCCTGTCCTGGCCCAGACTGCTGGTGGTGTGTTACCGGGGGCCTCTGAGGTCCTGGTGTCGGGCCCTTCACTCAGAGCATTTCTTTCCTCCTCTCCCCAGCGCGGCGACGGCCCCTACGCGCTGGTGCTGGTGCCGACGAGAGAGGTAAGCAGCCGCAGTCCGGGGCGTGTGTGCAGTCTGTCCTGGGGGAGTTTCTCTCTCTCCGTGCCAGCCCTCACGGGAGGGCCATGTTTGGGTACAAATCACTTTACGTGGCCCTGTCCTTTGCCCGGGACCATCCTCTGCTCCCTGACCAGAGAAATCCAACTTCTCTGAAAAAACCCAAGTTTCCTCCTCATCTAAAAACTGGGCACACTATAAATTTCTATCCTTTTAAAAGAAATTTAAATAATCACATTTTTGTACCCCTCACTCAACTTCATTAAAAAATAAAAGCATTCGGCCCTGAAAATGAACTTAAAAAACAAAAAAAACTACTGTGTCAACAAATGTTCCTGAAAGTTAAGCTTCTTGGCATTTTTCTTCGTTCTCGGTGGAAATCTCTTCTGCCTGGTACACTTTATTTGCCTGGGAGACAGTGGCAGAGGAAGGAGTGTTTTCTCTGTCAGATGTAACCACCTCCCTGCAGAGACTTGCTCATGGACGTGAGCGTCCTCTCACCTCCCGTCCTGCAGAGCCGTCCGCACCATCCATGGAGCGGCAGGCGTGAGGCTTAGGTTTTACCGCGGCGAACTGGCTGCGCCCACCCAGGACGCTTCGTGAATCCCGAACCCGTGGGAACTCTGTCTGGGCAAAGGGCTGTGGGCAGGCGACATGGAACCCCGTTCATTTGCATTCGATGCCGCTGCTCCATCCCCCTTCCTGTGGTTCCACCTCTCTCTAAAGAGCCGAGCCGGGTCTGCGCCTTCCCCTCCCCCCTTGTGCTCCGACTCGCTGCGCTCTGGGGATTGGGGCCAGCAGAGGGAGCACGCGGCACTGTGTGTCCGTCCATGACCAGGATGTGCTGTCTGCCCACAGCTCTCCCCGTCAGTCTCACACAAGGTGTATGTTTCCAGTCGATTCTGTGCTGGGACTAATTTTTTTTCTTGAATCTTAACTTGAGGTCCAAGTTTGGATACGAGTCACTTCACATCTAAGTTTCACAGAAAGGAAGAAGATGCCTTGCTCATTATAACTTTTTAATATTTACAGCTGGCGCTACAAAGCTTTGACACTTTCCAGAAACTGCTCAAGGTAAGGCACGCCAGGACTTCAGCTTTACCTTTTTCCCTGACATTTCGAGGAACGGGAAACACGCCGCAGCCTTTTCTTTGTTCTCAGAGAGCCGGCAGTTGTCTGCTTCCCTCCGCCCGGTGTCTGCTCCTCCCGGGAATGCTGCGGAGGCTCCCCCTGGGCTCTCCCTCACTAACGTCCTGCTTCTGCTTAGCAAGGGTGCTGGTGCTTCCCGGAGCTTAAAGCGCCCTTGTCTCCTTAGCGTAGGCACTAGCAAGCCACAGACAGTCACAGGTGTCCTCCCCGCAGCCCGGACTGGGCCAGTGCACAGCCACCTGAGAGGCTGCACGTGGGTTTGTGTAAGAGAGAGGGGCTCCGGGGCCAGCGCCGGCCAGCCCCCGGCTAGGTGGAGAATGCCCTGTCCTTCCTTTTATGGAGGCGGGCTGTGCCTAGGTTTCATTTTAGCCCCGAAGAGCACACAGCTTACTGACAGGTGTGTTTATTCAGGCTCCGGGGAGCACGGCATGAGCCATTCCCAAAGCTCCCATTCTGTCTCTGTTGGGAGGAGGCCACACAGCCTCAACTCCGGCTATTGCTGATGGCGACCCTGTGTGGCAGTGCTAACATAACAGTCCTGTCTACACAGGAGCACCTCCTGCCGTGAGAAGCCCGTGCCCCCCTCCCGATTCCTTATTTAATAGTTTTATTGATTTCAGAGAGGAAGGGAAAGGGTGGGGAGAGAGAGAGAAACATCAATGATGAGAGAGAATTACTGATCAGCAGCTTCCTGCGCACCCGTACTGGGGATCGAGCCCGCAACCTGGGCATGTGCCCTGGACTGCAGTCGAACCCAGGATCCTTCTGTCCGCAGGCTGACGCTCTATGCACTGAGCCAAACCGGCTAGGGCCCTTATTTTAAATCAGGGGTGTCGAACTCAATCAGAGAAGGGGCTAAAATCTAAAATCCAGCCTAAATCGCGGGCCGAATGGTTTACTGAACAGTCATAAACTGACAATGTCATAAACTGACAGCAGAGTGCAGTGATGACAGAGCGGTGCGGGCCACATTGCAAGGCCTGGCGGGCTGGATTTGGCCCGCGGGCCTTGTGTTTGACACATGTGTTTTAAATAGATTTTTATTGATTTCAGAGAGGGGAAGGAAAAGGGAGAATCATTGATAGTCTGTCTCCTGCCCCCTACTGGGGATCAAGCCCGCAACCCGGGCATGTGCTCTGACCAGGAATCGATGCTCAACCCTTGAGCCAGGCCGGCTGGGCCCCCTCCCCGCCCCTCCCCTTTGAGGAGGAGGAGGCTAGGCCTGCTCTGTTTGTGGAAACCGGCTGTGCACTGATTTCTGGCTATGTCTTCCGCAGCCTTTCACCTGGATTGTGCCAGGAGTGCTGATGGGAGGAGAGAAAAGGAAGTCCGAGAAGGCCAGGTAGGGGGTTTGTTTGTTAATTCCCTGGTTAACCTGTCTGTCCTTCCTTCCTGTTCAGTAAGACTTAGTCCTTCTAAACTTGGGCCCATGTGTAGGGACAGGCTGAGTCAGCAGGGAGCAGTCACGTTCAGACAGGGCTGTTTTTAAGGTAGTCATGAACCTGCGGGGGTTCCCATCTGATCTGGTCATGACCTTCTTTAAAAAAAAAAAAAGTTATATGCAATAAACATTGATATTTCAAGAAAACGATTTTAAATATAATAATGCTACATGTGGTCATGGCCTTTTTAACTCCACCCACCCGGTCCCCGCAGTCCCCCTGACTCGGTGCACATCCCCTGGTGGTACTCTGTGGGTACATTGGGAGTTAGGTGTTGGGTTTTTTTGTTTGTTTTTTATTAAGCTTACATAATGCTTTGCACCTTGCTTATTACACCCCAAAACATTGATTTCTAATTGTATGTTAGAACTGGTAATGGGTGTCAGTAGAAAATTGTTGGGACAAGTAAATTCCAAATTGCATTCTTTTAAAACAACTTTTATTGTTTTATAGCGTTGTGCTTAGTAACACCCAACTATGTGTGTAGCCTGTTCCTGAGGAGTAAGTTTTAAAGCGGAAATCTAAAAATACTGGCTAGGGTTATTTTCAGCTGTGAATGACAATGGCGGCAAACAGCAGTGCCACCAGCTCGGGGGCAGGTGTGTTTTCCCTTCACACATACTTAAGCCCGGCCGAGACTGACATGTGCTCCAGCGTTGGGGCTCAGGCTCCTCTTCTTTTTGTGCCTCGACACGTAGAAGGCATCGGATTACATAGTAAAGCTTCCATTTCCAAGGTCACCTCCCAGTGGAGATCCGCCCCCACAGCAGGAGCACAGGTCACCAGCCCCTCCCTCTGCAGGGACCCGGGGTTGCGCCTCTGTCCTCCTGTCTTGTTCTAGAGCGTAGGCTGGGGTCATGCTAACCTGAGGGGAAGCTCGACAACACACTCGGCTGGAAATGGGAGGCTTTGTTACCAGGGTAATGGGTGAAGGATGTGGGGAGTCATCCGTTAGATCAGCGTTTTTCGTTGCCTGGTGTGCCGTAGGTGCAGACAAGACAAGAATTTTGTAATTTTTCACTATTCTGTTTACTTAATATTTCATAATAAAGTAATTATAAAATACTTTCTTTGTGTTTATTTGATTCCTATTCAAGAGAATTACTTTACATATATATAGTCAATATAGGCACAGAGTTAAATTTTTTAACATTTTCTAATGGTGGTGTGCCTCGTGATTTTTTTCATGAAACAAGTGTGCCTTTGCCCAAAAAAGGTTGAAAAACACTGCGTTAGATTTATTCTACTGGTTTCTGGGCCAGGCCTGTTACATGGAAGTCACAGCAAGGGTTCAGTGTAAGAGAACATTCTGGGGCCGCTGGTTCCGCTAAGAGGTTCCCTGGCAAAGAAGCCTCAGGAGCAGGCTAGATAACCCTGTGTCCGGAATGTGCGAGAAGGGATCCATGGGCCAGGTAAAAGGCACCGGCTTACCTAGTAAAGATTCCTTTCAAAGTTAAGGTTTTGCTATTTTAATGTAATTGCAGATCTTAATACTTCTATTCTATGGGAGCAAGAAACTTGAGAGAAAAATAAAAACCGATCTTTGTATTCACTTGTCATCACGTTGGCCATGATTTCAGACTGTGGCACCTGCTGCTAGACACGCATCTGTCTCCTCCTCCTCCTCCTGGGTCTCCCATTGGTACAGCCCAGTGTGGTTTACTGTCTGACCGCATGTCATTTCCAACAGGCTCCGCAAAGGAATCAATATCCTCATCTCCACTCCGGGGCGCCTGGTGGACCATATAAAATCCACAAAGAACATCCACTTCAACCGCCTCCGCTGGCTGGTGCTGGATGAAGCCGACAGGTGAGGCTGATGGGGAAGCAGGAAGGGCCCGGGGAAGGCTGGCCGTCCATCAGGACTGCAGCCTGGGCTCCCTGAGGTCTGCCTTCGAGTAAACTTCTTCTCCTGAAACCGCAGAATCTTGGACCTGGGCTTTGAAAAGACCATCACAGTGATACTCAACGCGATCAACGCGGAGTGCCAGGAGCGCCAGAACGTCTTGCTGTCGGCCACTCTCACGGATGGTGAGCGAAGAGAATGGGTGCAGCTGCCAGGGGCGTGTGCGCCGCTGGCCCTCAGCCTCAGGCGGGGCGGAGTCTCCGGGTCCCAGGCTCAGGGAGAGGGCCAGCAGTGAGGGCCGGGCTGCAGGGGCCCGTCAGGTGGGGAGGACGAGGAGGCTGACAGCCACCTCCTGTGCCTGCGGGAGCCTTTCCCTGTGCCCTGACCTGCCGAGCGCCGGGCTCGGTCCTGACAAGGACAGCCTCTCGCCACGCGCACCGGTACTGCGATCAACCTGCCTTTCTCCTGAAGCGGCGTAGGACCTCAGGCTCCTGTCCTTTAGGCTCATTTCTGTGTTTCCTCCTCGTAAGCTGGAGCTTCTTAGCTGCCTTTCGTAGACGGGACGCTGGGCTTGGCCGAGTGGCCGCTCTGCACCAACCCCGCAGCAGGCCCTGTCTCAGCGGCAGGACCGCTCCTGTGTCGTGTCTGCTTCACTCGGCACACAGCTGCCACCAGCACGCCTCATCGGCACTTCTGAGTGTATTCCAGAGAGCATTAATTTTAAGATAATCGTGGAAAACAGATTCTGCGCTCAAATAGTTTGGGAAATGCCACACATTACCTCCTCTTGGAGATTCGTGGTGCGCTTCACACAGTGAAGGTCCCCAGAAGGCCCGTAAAGCCTGAGGGGGGATTGGAGGGCCTTTTTGTCCGGCGTTTCATAACCACAGAACCCTTTGTCGGGGGAGCAGAGCCCTGTCAATGTTCCTCCCTGGTTTCCCACAGGTGCGAGCTTAGGAAGGCCGGTGTGAGGGGGGGGCCTGGGCTGTGGGAAGAAGTCCGGGGCCCACCCTACCAGATGGACATCTGTGCAGATCAGTGTGGCCCCTGGTGAAACCCGTCGGGAGTTGCCTGGATCAGTGGTCGGCAAACTGGCTCACAAGCCGCGGTTTGCCGCTCTGTTGATGAATGAGTTTGCCGACCACTGACCTAGACTCTCGATTCCAATAATTGCAGGCTGTTGTTCCTTGTGATTAAGCCCCTATTCTCGTGGCCGGCAGTTTGCCGACCACTGGCCTAGTTCGCGCACTTGGCATGTGTGGTGTGCCAGGACGTGCACAGGGACCAGCTCCCAGCGTGGCTGTCACCTGTTGTGACTTCTTCGCTTTCTCCAGCTGTGACACGGCTCGCTGACATTAGTCTGCACAACCCAGTCAGCATTTCTGTGGTGGACAGAGACCTCCGTGAGCTTTACCTGACCGATGAGGAGTCTTCTGACGACTCTGACTCACTAAGTGACGACAGCGACTTTGACGATGACGATGATGACGACGACGACGACGACGACGACGACGACGATGATGATGAAGAAGAAGAGCTGGAAAGCTTTGCGATTCCTGAGGGTCTGGAGCAGTACGTGGTGGTGGTTCCCAGCAAGCTGCGGCTGGTCTGCCTGGCGGCCTTCATCCTGCAGAAGTGCAAGGTAGGACGGGCCAGGTCGGCTCCGAGGGAGGTTGGTGCCGTGTGTGGGGCACTGCTCGCAGCCGCTGAGACAGCTCTCTGGCCTCACTGCCGGTGGGTGTAGTGGTTCCAGGTTGTGGGGAAGCTCAGGGGCCAGTGGTTGCCATTACGTTCTGCCTGAAGTGTCTTTCCTGGGACTGATGCTGGGTGTGAGCCAGAGCTAGGGGCCTGTGCTTGCGTTTTTACAGGACGCCCGGTACAGGCTGTCCTCGGGTTACATCGGATGTACATCATTTCATGGTTATGTCGCCATTTCCCATTTATTTATTAAAAAAAAAAAAGTTCAGTCATTTCTACATACATATGTGCTTTATGTTTTTTATTGTTTACGACAAGTAAAGGTCAAGAATCGTTACCTTTCTTTAAGTTTTTTTTACTGTTTCACTTCATTACTGCTGTGTATGTGCTCCATGTGAGTGACGTAGGTGGGTTCGTAGGAACGGATCTCCGAGGACCTGCTATATTTGTATATTTATCTGCTACTCTCGGTGGCTCTTCCTCTGGTACACGGGGAAACAGTAGGGGGCGGGCTTGAGAGGGAAGCTTCCAGATGCACTGCACGTGGTGTGTGTGCTGAGGCCTGAGAGAACGAAGAGCAGCGCTGATAGGCAGCCTCACCCAGAAGCATGCTCTTCCCAGTCTTGGGAGTGTGATCAAGGTCATGGCTGTCAGTTCCCTCTCCTGCCGTCTGGTAGCAGGGAGCCTCCGTGTTAATTCTGGAAATAACTCCAAGCCGTCTGTCTTCCGTTTCCAAACAGGGCCAGTGTGACTGTATTTTAGGAAAATGCTGGTTTTAGTGTCACCTAATAAACCTGTGGTGCTTTTCCTCTCTGTCCATGCAGTTTGAAACAGACCAGAAGCTGATCGTCTTTTTCTCGAGTTGCGAGCTGGTGGAGTTCCACTACCACCTCTTCTTCCAGACCCTGCTGGGCCTCGCGGCGACAGGGCAGTCACCATCTGGCGGCCCGCGATTAGCATTCCTGCGGCTGCATGGCAACATGGACCAGGAGGTGAGCAAGCCCGGGACCGTCCTCCTTCATCACGCCCTCCACGCTCGCACTGGCTCCACGGGGCTCGGGCCGGTGTCCCCTCACGTCCGAGGCAGGCGCACGGGGACTGGGCCGGGCCTCCTGCCGGGCGATGTGGGCCAGGGGAGCCCATTGTTCCGCCCGCCTGCTCCGGGGCTGGGCTCGTCCACCTGAGAGCTCGCAGACCCTTGGCCTGCATCTACCTCCACCAGCTGTTAAGGCAACAGAGCACCACTAAGTAGCTGGCACCAGGGAAGGGTTTTGCCTTTTTAGTACCCAGTGTGTAATTAGGGCTTGATGTCTTCAAATTAAGAGCATTAATGGAGCTAAATTGTGGCTCCCATATGGTACCGCTGAGCGTGACTGCTGTCGTTGTCAACAAGATGCAGCGCTCTCTCAGCACTTGAGGTTGCGAGAGGGTCTGTGTCTCGCTCTGTCTCGGCTCTGAGTACCATTGTGGTCCAGGAAGAAGAGGAGAATGTTGGCCTTATTTTAGGTTCTAAGCTGCAAAACTCGGTCCCCTGGGGAGTTGGGGCGGAGTGTGGAGTGGGATGAAGTCACTGCCTCATGCAGGGAAGGATGCACAGGGCCCAAGATCAGAGCCATCTTGTCCCGGAGGCTGTGACCAGCAGCTCAGGATGAGGGTGGGCTTGGACCAGAACCACATTGAAAAGGGGTAACATTTTAGAGTGTAAGAGACCTTAAAGGCCGTCAAGTCCTTTTCCCCTTTGGTTTTTGCTTTTTTGGTTTAGTAATTCAGGAAATGGAGGTTCAAAAAAGTGACTTTGTTCAAGGTCACTCAAGGACACAGCTTCTTATTTGCCACAGGATAGCATAGAATTTCCTATTTGAGCCTTTGTGAATTTTATCAGCTCTTTGTACCTTGCGGGTCCCTGAGTCAATCGAATTTGTTGATTCCAGAATGCAGTACATTGATGGTGTTTCCTTCTTTTCTCTTTTAATTAGCTTCCTAGTCCTCTGGGTCTGTTGTCACCAGAGGCATTCTGCAGGGGAGTCAGGTGACAAAGGAGCTGGATGTGGACTCAGAAGATCTGGGAATTTGAATAGATCACACAGGAGATTCTGTAGTCAAGTAGTTGGAGCTCTTACTGTAATGGCAGTCTCCGTGCTCATGGCTGTGTGCCATGGAGGCAGACCCCTGGTCCTGGCCCTGGCCCTGCTGGTCCCTGGCTGTGTGACCTCAGGGAACTCTCTGTGCCTCAGTTTCCAGGTCTCTAGAATGGAGCCAATAGTCCTATTTACTTCATGTGGTTGAGATGATTCACTGAGTTAATGCAGATAAAGTGCTTAGCACAGGGCTGGCTCATAGGCAGTGCTCAGTAAATGTTAAGGGTCATTATTGTTATTTCTCCTTCAGGAGTAGTTTCGCTCCTCAGCTTAGTAATTGCTAATATTTTACTTATATTGTTTTGTTTATTGAGAAGACTTCACAGGCCTCCCCACGAGTAGAGGATGGGAGGGAGTATCTGTATTTCATCTGATGAATACTGAGGTTAAGTGTCTTACCCCAGACTGAGCTAAAACAGCCCCAACCACATGCTCTTGGCCACTGTCCCACGTGACCTGGATCTCCCTGAATGATTGTCATGACCCCACCCAAGGTGACGGGCATTGGAGAGAAGTGAAGCTTGAAGTTGCTGCCTGGTGCTTGTCATGGAAGCTCAGGAGTTAGGATCCATAGGCGGGCTTTCAGGCGAGTCCCTGCTCCCAGGAACTGTTCTGATTGGCTGTGCTCTGCAGCCGTTACAGTGGCCCCTTAGAGACTGCTCAGCAAACCGGACCAACCCGGCGTCCTCGGGAGGGTCTGAGCGCCAGCTCCGGGCCAGCTCCCTGGGTCCAAGTGCAGTCGCCCTTTGCTGTGTGTGGGTGTTCCTTGGCAAGTTCCTCGGCCCCCGTGCCTCGGTTTCTCTCCCTGGAAAGGGGTGGAAATGGTACCTGCTCGGAGGGCCGTGGGGATTGGATTCGTAAAGCTCAGGCCAGCGTTGCGCTCAGTGTGCTGGTTGTCCATGTCGTCTGCGATGACACGGCAGTAATTTGGTCACTTCCCTTTTTTGTTGCCGGCAGGTGGACATGGCCATGGGCCAGCGGCTTGCGCCACTGGCTTTGCGAGTTCCCAGGAGAGCCTTTAGGTGGCACTCCTTTGGCCGGCGGGCTGCCTGTGGGACCTCACCTGGAGGGACCAATTCCGTGCACAGGCCTTACCCATAGGTTTATCACGGGTGTGTAGCGGACAGCGGTCTGCCACAGCCTCGGCCAACGGGGCATCGGCCACAAAAATGGTGGCACACCCACCCGGCTGGTTACTACCAGTGTCATCACGAGGAGAGGGTGTGGTGGGAATGACGTTCACGGATATTGCTTTCTGATAAGAGTGTGCTGCTAGTAGAGGCGTGTGGCCTCTTTCCAAAGCCCTCTTCGGTTATGCCGTGCACGGCCCGGGGCATGGGGTTGCCGGTGGTGGTGGTGGTGGTGGTGGTGGTGGTGGTGGTGTGTTTTGAGCGGTGGCAAATTGCATTTTCTTCCTTTGCCTTAAATGTCATTTTTCTACAGTTAAAATATAAGGGTTTATATATTTTTTTTACCTTTTTAAAAATTCGTCGTTAACCAAACTCCCCTGCAGGAACGGTGGGTTCTTCATTCCTCTCGCCCACCTGCAGGGAAGTGTGTCCCTGTGGGCTGTCCCTGCTCAGGGGTGGCCGATCTGAAGGATGGGCCCAGCCTGGCGCTGCCCTCCTGACAGCCCAGAGTCCAGTCCGGGGCCTGGTAGCTGTGAGCACTCATTGCTTCCTTCCTCCAAAGCCTCGGTGCTGGGCCCGGATGCAGTCCCGGCAGAAGGAGACTGGGAAGCACGGACCTGCTCGCTGGACTCCCTCTCAGCTGTGTTCCCTTGTCTTTGCAGGAGAGAACTGCAGTGTTCCGCGAGTTTGCGCAGCCCGGCCCCGGCGTCCTCTTTTGCACGGTACGTACCATCTGTGCTCCGGGGAAAGGAGCATTTCTGCACTTGGGGTTGCAGTTTCTCTCTGGACGATTTGCCTTGCAGCTGCCCCTCAGACAGTGGGATCCCCGGGCTCTTGGTGTGGCGGGGCCCTTGGCACTTCTGTGTGTCACCTGACTGGGTCACAGATAGCCGCACCACTGTGCAGAAGACTCGGCTATTTGCTCACTAATAGTGGCAGCTGTTGGTCTGAAAACGTGTGAATCTTGCTGATTTCTAGCCACCAAAAACTTGTAAATTACAGCTATCGGGAGTAATTAGAGCTGGGAACGTCTTTCCACAACAAAATCACTCGATGCACCTTGCTCACCTCCTTCCAGGAGCAGCTGCCCATGGGCAGTTTGTCTGCTGGCAGCTGTCATGTGCCCTCCTGTGTGCAGGCAGTTGCCTCGCCCCGATGCTGCCACCCTGGAGGCTGCCTGCAGCCCAGCGCTGGCCCTTTGCACGTCCCGGGCTCTTTCAGGATGGCAGGTCCCGCCTTCGACGGCCCTCCTCTGGGGACGCACTTCAGGGGCTTCGCTCGCTCCCGAGATTACGATCCCTCCGATGTGTGTCGTCGTGGTGATGCAGCTTAATCCCCGCTGGGGAAATCCCTGTCCACACGCGGGGAACTGCGCTGTGAATGCAGGAACCCGGGGATGGCGTGCTGGTGAGAGCAGATGACCACCCGCTAGGCCTCTAATGAATTACTCTTTAAGGCACTCCCGCTCCGGGTTCCATGGTACTGAGCGGCGGCTTCTCCCTGAACTCAGAGTGTATGGGTGAGCTCTCCTGTCTGTCCTGTGTGAGGTCATATGTAAGACGGCCCGCCAGCCAGCATGTGCCAATTCTCGTGTGGCACCTGCTGTGCCGAGCTGGTTGGCCAGACGGAGCATAGTTCTTGGGCGTGCTGGCCTCAGAGGTCTTGCGTCCGACCAGCAGCCTCTCCTCTAGGAGCCCGTCCACAAGTCAGGTGCTAGTGTTCGCTCTAAAACCTTCACAGGCCCGGCTCTATCCTGAAGACAGTCCAAATAATCCATGTGATAAACGTGTCAGTTCTCATCACGTCCACTAGTACCTTCTGGGGCCGGACCCCTTCCCGTCTCCTCTGTCCCCACTTGCCTGCTTGTTCCTTACCCTCACGCAGGCCGGCCCTCTCTCACGACCTCCATGTGTCATTCTTGCTTTCCCTGGGACTGGCCCTGCCAGCAGAGCTCCCCTCCGCTGGGTCCGCACGGATTGTTCGGGACTAGCCACCTGTGCTGCTCTCCACCTTCGCTTATTTGCGTGAAGTCCGCTGTTACCTGCGGTTCTTAATTCCTTCCTCCCGGGGATTCCCGCGCCAGGGTACCCGGGGACAAAGGCATGCGCTCAGGGGCCATGAGCACGTCCGCAGCCCAACTGCGTGGAGGCGCTCGGTTTTCTGCGGGGCCTGGTCTTTAGGCGAAGTTTCTCTTTCCCCTGTATCTCATTGTGCTAATGGCGAGATCCTTGGGAGGCTGTTGGCTGTTTACTCGGTTACGCTAACTCATGTTGCCAGTTTTTTGGCGGCTCCAGCCAAGATCTCTCGCCTCTGACAGCTTCTGCGCGCTCTCCTTCCTCCTCTGTTTGCGCAGCCCAATCTGTCACCCGGACAACGGGGGCCTGTACCCCGCTGATGGCTCCCACACACGGCAGTAATGACTTTTGGCAGGCCGGGACGGCGCAGAGGCGCGCTCGCTTCGCCCCCTCCTCAGCGCGCCGGCGGCCCCTCTCCGTTAGTAAAAGCACTTTGTGAGGATCTTGGGTAAATAAATGAGTCATTTTAATCCAACTGACAGGCTGGCACCTGAGCAAGCTGCCTTCCATCTGTGCTCCTCCGTCTCGTGGAGGCGGCCGGTCGTCAAGCTGGGCGCTCCCGGCCTCACCGCCGAGTGTCTTTCAGAGCTGACTTTAGCGCTTCTTCTGCCCTAGTTAGGTTACGGAGTGCAGGGGCTGGCCTGAGTTCTGACGGGGCGGCTGAGGCTGAGGCTGAGGCTGAGGCTGAACCCTCCACAGATCAGCTTCCTGGTGCCCCGGTGCCCGCTGATGCCACTGCAGGAGCGGGGAGCAGGGTCCTGCCTGTGCCCCTGCCCCAGGGGGCGGGTGTGAGCGGGGAAGAGAGCAGGGAGGCTTTCACCTGCTGCCGGTCACCACCATCCCAGTCCTTCCTTCTTCAGGGAGTGAAATGGGATTGCTCCTCAGTGTTAGTGTGCCGGCCTCATTGATCTCCGGTCCCCTCTGGAGAGAGAGAGGGTGGGTCTTACAGCCATTCTTCGGCGTGTGAACTGAGGCTCGGGGCTCAGTTGACTCCCAGATCGAATGGCAGCTGAAGTCCGCCCTCAGCTCCTGGAGCAGGGAGAGGACATAGCCCCCTCTCTGAGGCTGCCAGGCCCAGGATGGAGAGACGTGCTTGAAGGCACAGCTGATTAAGGCTAAGGGGGGGTTGGCTGCTGGTGCGGTCCCCCCACCCCAACACAAGAAGTGGGATGCAGGGTGCACTGTGAGCTGGTGTCATGAGCCAGGCCACCAGGTGGGCAGAACCTTGACCGGCCGGATGAGAGGCTGCGGTCTGCAGTCACGCCTAACTCACCACTTCAGCGCATGTGCATTCCGTGACATGTGTGAATGTCAGACGCTGTGTTAGAGCTTCTGAGTTGAATGTACTAAACTTAACGAGCATTACATTTTCTGCAAAGCCCTCCTGTCTGTCCAGCTCCAGCAGCCCCTTTGCATGCACCCCCCGTGGAGCACGTCAGTAACAAGTCATTTCTTATGAGCTTAGCGCACTGGAGCCACCAGCTGCAGTCAGGGCAGAAGGCAGGTCCCAGGCCCGTTCAGGAGAGCGATGGCTTTCTCAGAGGCAGTGCTTGGACGG
This sequence comes from Pipistrellus hanaki, assembly GCF_964339955.1. Taxonomy (NCBI): domain Eukaryota; kingdom Metazoa; phylum Chordata; class Mammalia; order Chiroptera; family Vespertilionidae; genus Pipistrellus; species Pipistrellus hanaki. The sequence continues at coordinate 2,050,854 of NC_140513.1, forward strand.
GCCTGTGGACGAGGGGAGCTGCCTGCAGCACCTTGTGGGCGCTCTGGACCCTTCATACATTAAACTCCTGCTCAACGCGTCGGAAAGGCAGCCTGGCGCCGCTGGGAGAGCGGTGAGGGCGGCCAGCCTGGCCCGCCCCGTGCCGGCCAGGTGGATGCGGCACAGTCTTCCTTGGTGCCAGGCAGCGATCGTTTTAACATGCTTCTTGCAGGAACTTCATAGGATTATCACTTTTCAAAAAGCCCCCTATCCATGTGACCCCTTAAGAGCGGAGAGAGGAGGCTGCTCCTGCAGAGGATGCCAGCTCTCAAATGGGAGGAAGGTGTGCAAGACAGGAAGTCACCTCGCAGCCATCGGGGTCACAGACAGACGGGCAGCACCCACAGAGGCCGAAGCCACTGGAGGAAGGGTTTGAGAAACGGTCTCCAAGTTCCGTTCTCCAGTCTCTCACTAACTACAGAAGCAGAGCTGGGGGTGCCCCTCAGGCGAGTGGACATGGCACCGCCATACGGGACGGACTGGGCTGCTGGTCTCCGATGCTGGACACCACCCCCATGGCCTGCAGTACAGCCGGAATAACGGGAACCGGGATTCTTGGGAAATGGTGTTCCTCCGCACTGAGGGTCCTGTGAGAAGGAGGCGCGTGCTGGCATCCCAGCGGACTCACTGGTTCAGAGAAGCGTGTGTGGGGAGGGAGAGGAGGCAGACGCCCGGACCATCCGCAGCGGCGCTTCCAGGTGAAGCAGGCAGGCGCTCGTGCTGCTCCGGCTTCTCCATAGGTTACATTCTTGTAAGTGACAACCTGGGGATATACCCATCCATTGTTAGGAGGAAAAGAGAACAAACAGAAAAACGCAAAGAGGAAAGGAGAAACCACCCAACCCCTCTGCCGCGAGAGAAGTCAGTTGGCAGTTGGGGTGCCCCTCCGGGTGCTGGTGCTCAGGTGCCTGCTGCGCCATCTGTCCGTTCTTCCACCCGAGTGATGCTTCGCTTGGGTTTGGGTTTGACCTATTTCTCCTTGGAGTTTTTGGTGGAGGAACCAGACCATTTGTCCCATCCGGATTTGCCCAGTCTGTCCTGGTGCTTACCTTGCCCCGCCCCCATAGTTCCTCTACAATAGCAGTTACGTCCAGGCCCCAATGAGGCCCAGGTCCTGGGTCTGCTTTGGAGAATAGGTGACCTGCACTTCCTGTGGCACGAGAGCTGGTCCTCTGACTTTCTAGCTTGCAGCCATATTTACACAGCCTCCGAGTCCCAGCTCCAAAGGCCACTCCTTCCCTCTCTCTTCCTCTCCCTTCCTCTCCAGGTAACTATTTTTTAAAACTTGTTGGGGTTCCCCTTTATTATTTCTTATAGAAATGTGGGCAGACATACTTTATTTTCCTCATTTCTTACACAAAAGGGTGTCACACTCAAAATACACCCCAGTGAGCCTCCCTGGGGACCGCCCTCTCAGGGCCGTCCGTAAGGCACAGCCCCATCGGGGTCACTGTCCCTGTAGGCGTTGGGGTTTTGCCGGACCTGCAGCACACGCTGCCAATCCCAGCAGCCTGTGCGTGAGAGTCCGTTTGTATTTTTGCCAGCATGTCCTCAGGATGGCTTTCAGACGTAAGATTGCTCTGGGTCAGGGCGAGTACACAGCAGTTTGGCTGGACGTTACCGAGTTCCCAGCACAGCACGGGCAGGGGTGGCGCCCTCTCTGAGGTCGGAGCAGGGAGTAACGTGGTCCTGGAACCCGTTGCTTTGAAGATGGATCAGGATAATGCAGGGGACGGGCCGCACGGGGTCTGCGTGTAGGAAGTGCCCAGGACGCATTGGCGGGCTCTTGCTGCGATGGCAGCGTGAAGAGTCCAGTGCAGGCTGGCTGCTGAGGGCCGGAGGAGCCGCAATGGCCAGAGTGGAGTCCGCCTTGCAGGTGGCAGCCAGCCGGAAAGAAAGACGGTCTCCATGGCCCGTTCTCATTGAGACGCCAGAGGCAGGCGCTGCCTGGGCCTTGCTGCTCGGGGGCTGTCGGCAAAGGCTCAGGAAATGCTTTGCGGCCGCCTCCACGAGGGGTGCTGGGTGACCTTCCAGAAGCCTGCCTCGGCACAGGTCCTTCGCTCTGCTCTGCTGGTGGGCAGGGATGGGCTGGTGACCCAGGAATCATTCCTCAGTGTTTCAGACAAAAGGTAAAAGTGGTAAGACACGCGGGAAGCTTTCAGAACCCTCCCAACGCACAACTGAGAACCACACGTGTAAGGCCCCGGGCTCCCTGTGGGGACGGTCTAGTAGGGAGTGGCTGTGGCCACTTCACCACGGATTTCAGCACTTACCCTGAGTCAGTACTGGGAACCACACATGGACTGGTGGTTTCCTGAGGCTGTGTGCAGACGTGTGTGTGTGTGTGTGTGTGTGTGTGTGTGCGCGCGCGCGCGCGCGCCCTCTTCCTCTGCATGAGGTTATCAACAGATCTGTGACCCCCACATGGTTCAGAAACTCAGTCCTAAGCCGTCTTCTTTTCTGTTTTGAAGGATATTGCAGCTCGAGGCTTAGATCTCCCTCAAGTCACATGGATCGTTCAGGTAATTTTTTAGTTGTTAAGGTGTGAGCTCGAGGCAGAAATATATGATCATGAGTAGATGCGCTGGCTTTAAGTAGAATAATTATTATTACCCTCCTGGGTGTTGCCCTGGTAACCAGGCAGCAACCGGCCTTATCTGCACAATTCTCCTGACATCTTCCTTGACTCGGCCCACCTGGCTGCCGCTGCAGCAAACAGCCCGCCTGCAATTGGGAGGGGCCCGCTGCTCCCAGCTCCAGGCCTAACGCATGTCACGCAAAGTTGCAGCAATTTGAAAATAACAGGCGTTACCCGGGCCCCTGGGAGGCCTCCTTGTGTCCAGGAGGAGATGGCTCAGCTGTCCTGAGAGCCGTGTCCTGTACATTGACCTGCAGGGGCAATTAAGTCCCTGACAGCCTCTTACACAGACGCAGCCTGACACTTTGCCAGAGGGCATGGGCATCAGCGCTAGGGCCTGGTGGTTTAGTTGCTTTTTCTTTTCGTTAGTGTGCAGAGTGGTGTTTTCAGGCCCTCTGAGTGCGGCCAGGGGACACATGCCCTGTTTACGTGAGTCATGGTTTATTCACCTCCCGGTGCAGCCACCCGTCTGTCACCGGCCGGGAATCTCTGCTCCCCGCAGGCGATCACTGTGACAAGAGGGGCCAAGTCCTTCTTCCTGCTGGCCTCAGAGCACGTTAAGGACGAGGAGGCAAGGGTGGCTGGGATGTGTGCAAGGCCAGACACAGGGTCGGCATTTAGAGCCCTCTGTTGTGAATATTGACTAGTCTGACATGCCCTCTGACCTTTGATTCATGTAGCAGCAGAGGGCAAAAAGGAGAAAGAATATAGGGTCAATTTTGATGATGGTGAAGTTCTTGCCAAAGACGACATACGATGCTGTGCGGAATACATCCCGCTGAGTTCTAGGGCCCTTTTCCCTGAGGCAGGAGCACTGCCCGTGGGGCAGGAGCAAGTTCCTGTGGGCCCAGCCCAGAGCTGACCTCCGGTCAAGGTCATCGGCCCCTTGCTCTTTGCCTGTCAGGCTCCTCTGCGGCCTCCCCTCCACTGCTGTCTGCCAGGGAGCAGGCCAAGGTCATGTGGTCGTCTGCAGAGGTTTGCCCACCTGCCCACGCTTTCACCTTGCACAGTTCCCTCCGTGAAAAGATGCAAATAGGAAGCTGCAGAGACCTGTGGAGAAGTAAAATTAGAAGGGAGATACTGGGACGAGGAGACATCTCGTTTATCTGAAACTTGGCCGCTGTTCACGCTGGCCTGTCAGCCTTGTTATTTCCAATGAAGCAGGAGTTTCAGGGTTGAGTGACTTCTCCTTGTGTTGTGTTAGGGTAACCATAGCACCAGGATTTAATTCCTGGGATACCTGGAGGCAGGTGAGGGGTATTGCACTTCCAATTAATGGCAGTCCCTTGATCTGTGAATGCCTTCATTTCTGTTGCCCTTTTTAGTACAACGCTCCGTCTTCAGCCTCCGAGTACATCCACCGCATCGGGAGAACCGCCCGCATTGGCTGCCGCGGGAGCAGCCTGCTCTTCTTGGCTCCTTCGGAGGCAGAATATGTCAGCTCGCTGGCTTCTCACAAAATCAAGTGAGTCAGAAACCCGCGCGGCTCCGGCTGATCTCACCTAATTAACTTTCTGTCGCTTCTTATAGCGGCTGGGCCTTGTAAGCTGACGAAGAGCCATTAACCCTTGTGATCCCTAAATGAGTCCCAGAATAGCCAGTGGCAACAGCTAAAACCCTTCATGCCATCAGCACATGACAACTCCCATTGCGTCGTGAGACTAAGTCATAGGGACGATCTGTCGCCTCCGTGTTCCTTGCAAGGAGGCCCGTGCTTCGTTCTCTGACAGCCGGCTTCTTGTAGACCGTTCTGTTCACAGTTTTTATTTCTTGCAATTAATGTTTTGTACCTTTAAAGGCGGTTTATCTTTGTTTTATTTTATTTAATTTTTAATCTTACCTGAAGATATTTTTCCCATTGCTTCTCAGAGAGAGTGGAAGGGGGAGAGAGAAACATCCATGTCAGAGGCACATCAATTGATTGCTCCTGCTCACGCCCTGACCGGGGAAGGGAGCAAACCCCATACTCTTTACCCATCACACGGTTCCCCTGCCCTCAGGGAACAAACCTGGAGGAAGTGCTTGTGGCCACTGGAGCGTGTGCACACGCACAGGCAGCTCTGGCCCGTCTCGTCAGGCCTGGTCAGGTGGCAATGGACTCAGTGGCGTGGGAGCTGCGCCAGGGGCTGGTCAGGTTCACGTGGGCTCATTTACTGTCTCCTCCTGACGCAGTTTTCCATGGAATGGTGTGTCCATTTGTGTCGGGAAGGCCTGCTTACTTTATCTTACTTAGGAGAGAAAGCTCATGCTGGCCACTCACTCGTCACCCAGAGCTTCCTCTGGGCCTTGGAGAGGATGCTCAGAAGGATGAGGATGGGATACCGAGAGAGAAGGGACTGTAGTCTGTGGAAGGAGAATACCAGCTGGTGAAGAACATTCATTTGGGGGAAAGGCCTGTAGGTCCAAGCTCACGGGCTTCTGCCCTGAAAAATCACCATGGAAGTGCCTGTGCCCAAACCCTGACTGCGGCCAGTGTGAGCCGCTCAGTGACGCTCAGACCCGGGTCACAGTGCGCAGCCAGGCGCCAGCGTCCCGGGTCCACGTGAGGAGGGTGTGATGTATGTTGGACATCTACTATAGGCTTTCCTCAGACTTAAAACAAAAAAATGAAATCTCATAAAAAATTAATGGCAGAGTGCACTGTGAAAAGAAGCAGATGCAAACATTTTTGGAATCCAAAAGATACTCCTAAATATTTATTATTTGTTTTTAGAATCTTTATGATTGATTTTTAGAGAGAGGAAGAGAGAGAGAAACAACGATTTGTTGTTCTATTTGTGCATTCATTGGGTGCTTCTTGTATGTGCCCCAACCAGGGATCAATCCTGAAACCTTGACATTTAGGGATGACACTCTTAACCAGCTGAGCTACCTGACCAGGGTAGAACTCCTAAATATTTTTTTTTAATTTAAAGGAGGAGGATATGTGTGTGTGTTTTTATGCTCAAGCACTGGAGAGCCAGGCAGCGGGCTGCCGGGCTGCTGGAATGGCTGATGAATTGCAGGGAAGAATCGGGAGGGTAGCAAGGCCCTCGCACACCTTGCTGCCTGCTTCACACTCCAGTTCCCTGTGGCAGATGGGGCGGGAGACAGGTGCCCTGCCCGTGCCGCCTCTTTCTAAACGCTGTGGACGTGGTTTCTAGTCCTCTGACTTCTTTGTGCTTGCCAACTCCTTCACTTGCCCCACTTTAATGAAAGGAGAAGTTTCTAAGGAAAGTCGTCATTGGTTTATTAAAATGTAAGTGCTTCATCAAAACGCATGTTTCTTAGATCAGGCATAAGACAGTTCCCTGAATTTATTTATCTCCCTCTTCTTGAGTAAGGTGGGTGTTCAGATCTGTTGATAGAGCCATCAGTAAGCAGAGCAGATGCGCTTTGTTCTCAGAAGCAAAGGTTTCTGAGATGGGAGGAGGGCCCTGCACGCGGTAAGCTGCCCCAGCGCACGCTCAGCTCCTGTTCCCGGAGGTCAGCGGTCCAGCTTGTCCCGCGGACCCACGCACACTGGAGCAGCGGCCCTGGCGGGCATGCCTGCGCTGCCGGGCGCTGGGAGAGCCGGCCGCTGTGGCACGTGCAGTTCTCTGTACCCCTGACTGATAGCATTACTCCTTTCTTCTGCCTGTTCAAGGTTTGACCCCAAGTTCTCATGCCGCTCTTACTTTTGTATTCCTCCTCTATTTGTCCGCCAGCAAGAAAGGGATGAATAGAGCAAGGCAGACAGTCAAAGGAAGGATGGGATTGGGCTGTGTTTCACCCTCCTTCAGACAGCAGGCACAAATATGGGCGAATTCAAAGCTGTAACGGTCCTCTCTCCTATGAAAAATAGATTTCCTGCCCTCCGTAAGTGCCCGCCCTCCCGCTCCCTCGCTGCTGCACAAGCTCTCCGGATCCGTGGCCCGGAGCTGCAGCAGCGGGGCTGCGGGCTGGGAGCACGCGGGAAGCGGTGACACATTTCAGGCGAACAGCTGTCAGCGCCGTGACATTTTCATTCATGGCTCCGGCAGAGCAACCTTTAGGGGAAAGGGGGAGCAGCCTGGTCCCACAGAAGCGCTTGCTGTTCGTGTTTTAATCTGCCGCTACATTTTTTAACAAACAACAACGTGTGAGAAAAGCACTTATTTTTTTATGATCTGTTTCCTGCCCCAAAACTTGCTTCCTTTTCCCTTCTCCCCGGGAAGTGCCGTCAGCCGCTCCCGGTTCCTTGGTCTCTGGTGCGTGCCGCACGTCCCACGCTGGGCGCGGTGGCCTCCTCCGCAGGCAGGTTGGATGGCTGGCTGGGCCTCGTGGCTCTGGCTGAGACTGTGCCCACATTCTGTTCTCAGCCGTCGGCACATGGTTCTGCCTCCACAGAGAGCTTGCTCCTCACTTGGTGTTAGGAGACCATCGGAGACCTTCGGTGGGTTGGAAGAGAGCAGACGCAGGTGGCTCACCCCCCGTTACGGATCGTGAGCTCGCCCGCCGTTTCATTAAATTCTAAAACACAGGACTCTCTGTGTTTGGTAAGAGCGTCGTCCTGTTATGCCAAGGTTGTGGGTTGGATCCCTGGTCAGGGCACATACAAGAAGCAACCAGTAAATGCATAAATAAGAGAAATAACAAATGGATGTTTCTCTCTTTCTCCCTCTCTAAAATCAGGATGAAGCGAGGGAGGGAGGGAAATTCTAAATGCAGCCCACTGAAAATTCCCCCGGGAGGGAGGGACTTACTGGGACCAGTCCCCCGTCCCTTCCTCCCAGGCCCCGGGGGTGAGGCCAGGCCCTCCCTGTGGCGCTCCTACGGCACGTCTGCCAGGAGAAAGGCCAGTCCTGGCGTCGGGCCGGGGAGTTGGGAAGAAGGAGTGTTTATTTTCTCTGCTCTCCTCTCTCAGCACTTCGGAGATGAAGATGGAGGATATTCTGGCTGTCCTGACAAGGGATGATTCTTTCCAAGCCAGACGCGGTGGTGGCCAGGTGAGTTTGACTGCTTGTTTGCTGCTGACAGATGTGACTCACTCTCCACTGGGGCGGCGGGGATTCTGGACGGATTGTTGTGTGCCCTCAAGCAAAGTGCATGTGTGAGGACCAGCAGGTTCCGATGAGGCCCAATCTGACTGAGCCTTCTCTCCACTGCTCCTGGGTGTTGGGTGGCCTCATCCAGTGGCTGGGCCAGCGTCCTCTGGACGTCCACCTGGCAGACAGGCTTCCTGCCCAGGCCACCCTTCGGCCTTACCGCCCAGCCCGGCGGGTCCTGTCCCATTGTCACCAGTGACAACTGACAAGGTCGTCCACCCAAGACTGCAGGTCTCTTCTCAGACACACTGAGTTCATCATTTGCTTAATGTGTGCATACACAGAGGAAGAAGAGAGTTGAGGTCGTTAAGAAGAAAACGTTCATTCCGCGTGCAGTCCCGTACAGGGTCCTGCGCTGTCTCCCCGCCAGGCAGGCCTGCCCGCCAGTCCTGCCCCCTCAGCAGCACACGTGTGTGAGTGTGCGAGGGAGTGGGTGGCGTTGCCGTCAGTAACTCTGTCTGATACACTAATCATTTGGATATTTCACATTTGTTTTCTGGTGCCTGAGGATAGACTGGGAAATCAGAGCCAAATAGACCAAGCTTAAAGAGGTTTTATCTGTCAGTGTGGTGCTAATTTGGATCGATATTCTCCCCGAGCTGGGGACTGGGTTTGACTGGCCCTGACGGGAGTTCTCTTGGTCGGAGAATACAGAGGGAAAGGAGAGGAAAACCACAGCGCCTGTCACCTGTGAGCTCGGGACTTGGGACTCCACTGGGCTGTGCACAGGCTCGGTCTCCTCTAGCCTCCCGCCTGCAGAGGAGGAAGCCCAGGCTCGGAGGTGAAGGGATGTTGACAAGGGCACACTAGTCGTCGGTCCTCCTGGGATGCGAGAGCAAGCAGTCTGATTTCACAGCACACACCTTACACACCAGCATCCCTGGAGCAGCTAACCCGGGAAAATGGGCTGCTGCCATTTTCATACAGCTCATGGTAACCGTTTTTATAGACCGAAACTGGTCGGTAAATGGTCCACAACAAAGCTCCCTGTGTGTAAGAAAACTGGTTAAAGACTCAGCTGATCAATAAGCTGTGTTCGGCGATGTTTGGTGGCCTGAGGACCACCCTTCCTAAGATGTACCATCAGGACAGCTGGCCAGTGACCCAGGACACGCCTGGTCTTGACACGCCTCTGCTCTTCTAGTTCAGGTTTTTATTTTTTATTTTTTTTCTTGGTGTCTGTAACCATATTTATCCCTGAGGCCCAGCAGAGGGGATCAGGGCCCATGAGTCACAGTGTTTCTATGGCAGCCGTTTGGGCCAGTGTCTGCCATGGATGGGGCGGCACCGGATTTGACATGGCTGCAGGTAGTTGGGGTTTTAATGTCCCCACAACTTGCCTGGTGGCCCCAGAGAGCTCTGCGGGATGTGCAGGGCCCCGGGCGAGTGCTGGAGGGGGCCGTGGGGCAGAGTGGTTCAGAGCATGGTCTCAGGTCACTCCTGGTTCCCCTTCCCAGAGGTGTGGCTGGCCACTGCTGGCTTCTAGTCCTCAGCTTCTCCGTAGTAAACGTAACGGTGGTTTCTTCTCAGGAGGACGCTGGAGGATGGAGTAAGAAATAGCCCAGACCCCAGCACAGCTGCCGTAGGGCATTGGCTATTTTTGCTGTGGTTCTTACCAATCATTGCCATATTGTCACATCGCTTCATAGCAGATGTGGCACCAGAGCCCGCTCAGTGACACCAAGCCTTCTGCATGGCACCAGCAGCTGCGGCCCCTCTGCTCCGCAGGACACGGGGCCCAGTTTTCCTCCAGCCTGGCCTTGGCCCGAGGCCAGCCTGAAGCCTTGCTGAGCCCAGAGGGCCAGACCCAGGGTCGCACACTTGGGTGTGTCTCCGTGCTTTACAGCTGGTGGCTCTGCCCTGGGGGCCCGTTAGCCTCTCCCAGCCTTGGGTTTTCCATCTGTACAACGGGGGGAAGCAGAGTGCCCATCTCGCAGGGTGGTCAGGAGGTTTAAATGAGTCGAGGCATAGAGCACCCTGCACACACTGCACCCCAGTCTCCTGCCCTGATATTTTTAAAGTTTGTGGTCTTTGTTTTTAAAAAGAAAATGCTAAGCATTCATGGACCCAAAACACCCAGTTAACTTAGAAAACTCCTCCGGGGTTCTAGGTTTCCTGTTGATGACAATCTGACTTGTTTGACCCATTTTAACTTGAATGCAGAGGACAGGGAACAAATGGGCTAAATTGACAATGTTACTCATGATCACGTGGACACACAGCCTAAGAGCTGTGAACAGCAAGAGGAGGGTAGTGGAGGCTGGGTCCGGCTTTGGTTCTAGCTGCCGTAGGAAGTGCAGTGCGTCTTGTTGGCTGTGTGCACTGGGGCAGCACGTGGCCGGTGCTGGCAGGTAGGAATGGGCCCAGGGGACGGACCTCCCCACGCGGAGCCGGGCGGCTCACTGCCCTGCCCTCCACTCACCTGGTTGAAGCCTGTTGTAAGTGTCCCCTTTGGCACATACGCTTCTGGGCTCCTGTATACAGAAAGCGAACCAGGGAAGCATCTGTAAAATGTATATTTCATATTTAGGCACATAAAATATACATAGCTGCGCCTGGGCGTATGAGTTCACCACCTACAAAGAGAATACATTTGATCTCCTCACTTTTCCGGGAAGCCCTCAGAGGTTTCTAGGGAATAAAACTCAGCTTGGCAATAAAGTGATTAAAACAAAATCCTTCCATTTAGTTTTAAAACGCTTTAGAAGTTAGCAAGATCAAGACACATGCTTGCCCCCGAAAAACCCGCTCCCCACTTCCGCTCCCACCTAGCACTCTACACCAACAATTGGGCGCCGCAATCTCCAGCTCATCTCCTGGTTCTGGTGGGCGTGGGGTCATCTCCACACACACGTTTCTCCTGTGAGGGTTTTGTCCTGTGAAATACGCCGTAAACTCATCCTGACAAACACTGTCACTGCCTCGCAAGACATTGGAATTAAAACAAGATCACCAGCCCTTGCATCGTGCCCTTTGATCGTCTGTCCGCCCCAGATCGTAGGGTCTCCAGACGGGGACCGAGTGCGTGCGGCTGTTGGGAATGTGTCTTGCCAGACGGCCTGGGTCCACTCGGTGCCGGCTGGCTTCATTAGCCAGCGCTGAATCCGTGCCTTCGGGGTGCCAGTGCGTCCTGTGGGGCCCCCGTGCCCCCGGGGCCTGACCCACCCTCATTAGGGGAGCAGCTTACTTGTCTGGGCTGAGCCGCCTGCGTCACTCTGCCCCTCCGTCTTCGGTTTAAATTTAGACTGTCCTCCCCACAAGACAGCCAGAAGTGCCTCGCTCACTCTCAGGAGGGGCAATTTTAAGATGGAGTGTTTCTGGGAGCGGGTGGGGGTAGGAATGCATGCTTTTCCTGAAGTATAGTATGTTTTCTGCCAATAACTTTTCTCATTTTGACTAAAACTGACCTCATCATTTCAGACGTGTGAACCCAGTTTTAACGCCTCTCTACATATTCCACTCGTATACACACTCACATTTTTATATGTGTGTATATGTAATTTTTTTTTTTTTTGGTTGGGGAAAAAAAGATGCCTCATTTTGAAACCTAAAGGGGGGAATAAGAAAAGCCCTTTGTAATATATTGCCATATTATCACTAAATCCCCTGACAGTTGTGTCACAGAAGCAAGTCACCTGTCACTTAAGCTTGAGGTCTCTTTAATTTTCTCCTGGAATTCGCACCAGGCTGTCTTTAATTTGAGGCCTTTATTGGAATTCTGAACCCTCTCTGCCTCCCTGGCTCTCAGATCTATTCTGAGAGCTGTTACAGAATGTATACAATAACCAACAGAGGGATTCGGAGGCTGAGTCTGTTTATTTAACACTCTGGAGGGATTTTTGTGCTTATTCGGTCCTGGCTGCCCGGCTTTCAATATCGCTTTGACAGCCATTCTGCCCTTCTCATTAATTTTAAACAGTTAAAACACAGGAAAAAGAGGGAAAAGTTTTCATTATTAAAGTGCTTTACTTTTTAATAACAGAGGATTCTGTCCGCCAGGGGAAGGGCACCCTCGCTAATTTCGCGTCCGTGTCTTTAAGAAGCGCGGGGAAGGTGACAGTCGCGCTGCGGAGGCGGCTTAACGAAAGGAGGGCAGCACAGAAAGTTTGCATTTCACATCAGTTAAGCGGGAGAAGAAATCCTTGTTAATGACAACAGCAAATGTCCACTTTCGTAACACGGCTTCCGAGTGACTTTTCTCCTGACATTTGAGTGGAGGATACCCTTAGGGGCCTGTGCTGTGAAATCAGCCCGCCTGTCATCAGCCAAACAGGAGCAGGGATGATGTGATTAAACTAAAAACATTTTCAGGGTGTTCAGGCTCTTAACACAAAGGTGAGTGTCGATGGGGAAGAAGGGGGCTTTTCTTCTCTCCTTTGTTCTCCTGGCGGCTCTCAGAGCCAAGGCTCAGGCGTCTGGGGCAGGCCGGCAGCCGGCCAGGCGCGCTGTCCTCTGCGGTCAGGACTGGGCTGGGCCGCCTGGTTCTCCCCGTTCCCTCCTCTCCGGGGGGCGCAGCAGAGGCTGGAAGCCCGTTCACAGTCACCGTGTCAGCCGCATGGGCTGCGCAGCATGCTCTTTTGCATCTCAGTTTCTCCTTCAAGCGTGTGTGTTTGTTTTAAGATGTGTAAGGAACAAAACACTCATGGCGGGGGGGGGGGGGGGGGCTATAAGGAATGGAAATCTTCGCGGTGGTTAAAGGATGAAACCATTTTATTAACCCGTCCCCTCTGCAGGGTCTTTCGGTGCACATAGATGCGATTTCTTATAGGGATAGCCGGGAGGGAGTGGGGGGGGGGGGTGCTGAGAGAAGGAGCTGCACAGCCTGGGGGTGAGGACGTGCTCTCTGGGACTCGGGGGAGCTCACCCAGAGGAGCAGCGGGAGGGCGGGGAGATCTGGGCCTCATTAGGAGGTAAAGAGTCTGTTTGAGAACAACGTGGCTTCTTTGGTGTTTTAATGCTGGAATTGGACCTGGAAAATTCCAGAGTGTCTCCAGTGGACTTCCAATCTGAGCATGCGTGCTAAGAGGCTGGGAAGAAAAGTTAGTAAATAAGTGAATAAACACAGACCGCATCTGCCCCGTCACAGCCATCCTTGCCTTTGCCCAACGTGAACATCTTCATGGCCCCTTTCCCTGGTAATATTGAGAGGATTACCCTGCCGGCCCCGAGGTGGTTACTGTGATTCACTGTTATTAAATCTATTTTAAACTGCTTCATTATGCCTGCTCTGACTGTCTCTCCTCTAATCCTCCCATCACCTCCAGCAACCCCAGGCTGCTGGCTCCCAGGAAACCCAAGAGCGAGCCACGGTCTTGCAGACGTTGTTCGAGGATTACGTGCACTCCTGCGAGGGAACGGTCGCCTGGGCCAAGAGAGGTCAGTCCGGCTCCCGGTGCGTGTGGGTGGCCAGCCCGGCGGGGGCACGTGCGCACCTCCGCCCGCACGCCCCACAGACGGGTCGAGAGACCGAGCTGGCATCTCTGCTCACCGGCAAAAGCCTTCAATCTCCCTAATGCTGCGGGGCTGGGAGGCAGGCACGGAGGGCTTTAACGTGATATTAAATGTTAATTTCATCCTTCCTCGCGGTTTGCACAAATGAGGCTTTATCTCAGCTTACATCACGACCAGAGCTCTGACCCGACAGCGTGGGGCTTAGCGATCCATTTTTCTCCTTTGAAAACCGGATAGGGGAGAGATGACCTGTCAGTAGAAATACCTGTAGAGATGGAAATTAAAGGTGAAGGACAGGCTGGCGATATTCGACCTGAGCAGTGCCTGTTTAAAAGGACAAAGAAAAATGAGAAAGCACCACTTCGTAGGGCATTTACAAAAGAGTTGGGCATTAATCTAATATTCAGACCCTTTATAGGGTAAGTTGTCTCCTGGGACCCCCGAGCATGAGGTGTGGGCTCAGCAGTTCACGTGAGTGCGGAGCGGAGTGGAGGGCTGGCGGCTTCTGTGGTGGAGCGGAGTGGGACCTGGCTACTGAGGCTTCCTCCTGTGGGAGGGCCACAGTTCTGGGTGGTTACCTGCTGGCTTCCTGTCTGTTTTGTTCCTCTTTACACGAGGATACTTTAGGGGGGAGAGAGAGAGAGAGGTGAGAGAGACATATCTATTGGTTGCCTCTTGAATGAACCCCAACCTGAGGCCTGGGATCAAACCTGTAACCCAGATACGTGCCCTTGATCAGGAATTGAACCTGAGACCTTTCGGTGCTGGGGCCAACACTAACCACTGAGCAACTGTTTTGAGAAAAATGCCTGACTGGTTTACCAGTACGGGAGGTCCTCAGATAGCATCGTTCTGTTAAAAGGCTGATGAGATGCTGCAGGAACTCCATCTTGTTTAAGTCAGTAAGGCTGTGGTGAAGCCACTTTTGTTATATTTCGTTTTGCTTAAAGCCGCAGAGCCTATCCACGACATTAAATGAAGACTTACTGTGTACGAACCCCATGGCATCCTTTCTTTTCTTCTTCTTAGGAGTTGGAAAAAATTTTTTTAAATCATTTAACAAATATGCATTGAGCTGGGCACTGTTCTAGGTGCTTGGGATACGCCGGATCAAACCAGACAAAATCCTTACCTCTCTGACATTCCAGCGGGAGGGCGACACGTTAAGTAAATTACACACAATCAGCCTATGAGAAGGCGATCTGAACTGTGTGGAGCATGGAGCAGAGGAGGGCTGTGGAGGGGTGGCAGGCAGAGCGCATTGTAAGTGGGGTCAGAGTGAGCGTTGTTAAGGTGACGGCAAGAACTCCGAGGTCAGGCCCCTGGCGGGATTCCAGCCCGTGGGACTCAGGAAGCAGCCAGCGTGTGGGGCTGGGGCAGAGGCAGATCACAGCAAGCGTCTGGGGCACCTGCCTCCAATGGGGCTGTCAGAGGGCTCGGGCCAGCGCTGTGTGTGGCCTGACAGGGGCTTCAAAAGAATGGATTTGGGGGCAAGGGGGGAGCTGGGGGATGGGCCACAGGCTGACCATGGCCATCAGGAAGTAGCTGGTAAACATGGGCCGGTCAGCCGGATCACCTAGTGCCTGTCGTGTATTTAGCTCTGAGAGCAGGCCAACTGCACAGGTGAAGGTGAAGTCCCAGTGTTCGCCCCATAACCGCTGGTACCCAATCAGCATGCTTCCTTCCAGCCGGGTCTGGATACAATCCAGCCTGAATACAATCCCGGCATTTCCCTGACTGAATCCAACAGCTCCTAAGGGGTTTCCGAAGGGCCTACCTTAGAGCTCCGCAGAGTTGGGCTGTTGCAGTGCCTTAGGCACTCAGCTTGCGGTGCTGCACATGCCGAGGCTCTGCTGCGGATGGCAGGGTTAACGCACGCCGCGGTGAAAGAGGTCAGCAGGCCACAGGTATGGGCGGCGTTCTGGCGAGACCAGACCTGCTTGAAGGTGTCTGGGTCATAGGAGTGAACGTCACAGGAACTGATCCTTAGGGAATGTGGTTCTGTGCCTTCTCATCATTACCACTGACCTTGTTAACACCAAGAAGCAGAGGCACTTGTCTTCCTTTGCGGGGGGGGGGGGGGGGGGGGGGGGGGGGGGCTAGGAAGTAGCTGTATCTTTGTTCTCACCGGCTAATTGGTTTCCACACCAGATTCCTGTGGCCAGTCAGTCAACCCTTCAGGCCTCCAGCTCTACTGTCACTGAGGCCCGGCTCGGAGGGTTGGGGGGTCTGCAGGTAATCGCGCTGCAGACATGTTGAATTTACAACTTGGGCCAGCTACCACACCCCTAAGTGATGCTCTTTTGCATTTCAGTCTTTGCATATGCAAAACCCCACTCCTGACTCGCCTCCCTTTATGCCTTTTCAGAGCCCACCTCATGAATAATTAACAAAGCAGCTGGGTTTCGCCTTTGTGGCAGAAAACTAGTTGGAAACTGGGCCAAGAACGCATTTGTTTTCCTTTCGAATTTTCTGACCCAGTCCCTGTTCATAGCCAGCGTTAATTGTTGTCAGTTTCCAGAAGCATAACCCCCTTTCCCCTCATTTCTTGCATCTTTTTAACTAGAGATTCAAGTGGCAAAAATAGTGGTAACGAAGGTTTGAGCTCCAGACCCTTTCCCTGCAAATTCCCACTTCTGCAGTTTGCTCCCCTTCCCCAACTCCCACCCCCACCTTCGGGCCTCCCCCGAGAGCAGGGGTGCTGTGCGCAGGAGCTGTGTTTGGCTTGGGAGGGACCTCTCAGAGTCAGGACAGCCGAGGCCCCGGGCCGGTCAGCCGCTCCTCGCAGAGGTCAGAGGAGGACACAGAGCCGCTGTGTCCCCCTCCCCGCCCCTTCCTCTGGGTGGTGGCCGCAGTGACGTCAGGGCGGGAGGTGTGGATGCCGGACTCTGGACAGACAGGTGCTCCTCTGGGGCCAGATTGCACTTGGCTCCCTGCTGCCTCCTTGACCCGAAGCATCTATAAGGCCATCTTTCCTGATCAGATGCCAGGAATAAATGCCATTCTCTGAGAAAGGCAAGATGTCCACGCAGCGTACTTCAATCTAGATTTCCCTTCGTTCATCAGCCGTGTGGCTCTGAGCCGGGACTCCTGACTGGAGTGCCCCAGCCTGGCCCAGCTTCCTCCCTCGTCCCGAGTAAACGTCCGCTTTCATTCCTTCTCTGCTCGCCCTTGTCCTGCCCCACAGCCCGCTCACTCTGCGGTCTGGACAGGGCCCCTCGGAGGTCCTGCCGAAGCTGCCTGCCCCTGAACTGCCTGCTTCGGTGTGAGGACGCCAGCCGTCCCCTCCCCGGTGAGAGGGGGCCTTGGGGACAGGAGGTTCAGAAAGAATGCTGCCTGGCCAGTGGTCCTGGGAGAAAGCACTCCCGCCACCTCTGGGCAAACTCAGTTCCATGTAAGGCTGTGGCCCCCCACGCCCCGGGGGGCGAGGAGGAATGGGGAGCAGGCAGAGGGGGCTGGTCTGCCCCAGCGGAGGACAGGGCCGAAGGAGAGGCTGAACCAGCGTTGGTTATAGACTTGAACAGCGCGCTTCATTGGCTTGGCTTCCATCTGGTTTCTTAGACAGTAAGCGGTGGGGATGGGGCAGGGGGAGAAGAGGCCTGGGCTCCCGGGCCGGGCGGCATGTGCGCTCTCTGAGGGTGGGCTCTGTGCTCTGTGTCCGGGGCCTGCCATCAGCCTCCAAGCAGCGGGAGCCATCGGCAGCGTTCGAGTGTTCTTTGAGAAAAGCAGCAGTCCCCAGATATGAAAAAGGGGAGTAAGCACAGACTTAGAGAGGGTGCAGAGGAGTTGCCTTGGTTATTATTTCTCATCGATTGGGAAAAGGAGTTCACTTTGCTCAGTAAATAGAGCTTTGATGGATTCCCAGGACCTTCCCGGAGCTGATCTGCTAAAATGACACTTTTTATTACTGTTCATAAACGCCAGTCTCCGGGTGCTGCTGGGATATTACGGTTAAGCTGCGGGCAAACTTGCCAGTCCAGTGGCTCGGCAAGCCGGCAAGGGAGGCTGCTGTTCAGTGCCCGCCTCCCCAGGCATGCCCGCTGGGCTCTGGTGGCAGGAGACTGGCTGGGAGGTGCAGTGAGCAGCAATGGCCCAGACGCTTTGAGAGCAGCCCCGCCTGCCCTGCCCTGCTCTGCTGTGCCCATGAGAACGGCACACACTCCATTGTCACTGCTCCTGCAGACACTCCAGGGGAAGCCTTTCCCCAAAGGGGTGTGAGTGGACGTGGCCAGAGCGGCACCCTCCTGGGACTGGGTCACCAGTGGGGCTAGATCGGGACCACTGCCTGCACTGTAAGACTGAACGTGCATGATAGGGTGTCGGGTGATGGCCATTAAGCTGTTAGCAGTCCCCAGGCTGAGCTGTTTATGGCCTGTTTTAGAAATGTAATCCTTTTCTTTCTCCTTTAAAACTTGTGCTTCACACCCTGGCAGGGTGGCTCAGTTGGTTGGCGTGCCATCTGTACAGCAAAGGTGGCGGTTCGATTCCCAGTCAGGGCACATGTCCAGGGTGCGGGCTCGATCCTCAGTTGGGGTGCATGCGGAAGGTGGCCAATCGATGTTTCTTTCTCACTTCAGTGTTTATCTCCCCTTCCTCTTTCTAAAAAAAAAAAAAGGAACGAAAACCAATGAAAATTGTTTCATTTCCTTTTGGGCATTCTTTGAATGCGCAGTGTCAGTCAGTCCTGGATACTTGAGAATGAATTTGGTTTTAAACTCCCGTGAGTGCTGGATGAAGTGGTACCAGTGACTCCTCTGGATTGGGGAGCTGGAGGCGGGGCTTGTGGTGGAGGCAGCACTTAACCAGAGTTTACACACTCTGTGTGCCAGGTGCTGTGCTGGGCCGGGCCTGATGAGGAAGCGGGCCCTGCCCTCTGGAGTTACTGCGTGCTCAGTCAAGTCTGAAGTGATGTTGGGTTTATCCAGGTGATAATCGGACCTGTAGGTGGTAGTTGGGGGTTTTGTTTGTTCCTGAGGGATTGAACAGCACGCAAGTTTAGGTTGAGGTTGCGGTGTATATAGTACTGCTGACTGGCCTGGCGAGGGGCCCGCCCAGGGCAGCCTCTGGCTGGAGTGCGTGCAGCACTCGGGACCCACCTGACAGCCTCCCTCCCTTCCTTTTCTCGCAGCCCTGCAGTCCTTCATCCGGGCCTACGCCACCTACCCCCGCTCGCTGAAGCACATCTTCCACATCCGATTGCTCCACCTGGGCCATTTGGCTAAGAGCTTCGGGCTGAGAGACGCCCCCCAAAACCTTGATGGCCCACCTGAGAAGAAGAAAGCGAACATGAAAAGGTAAGATGTGCAGATTTGCCCCAAGTCTGACGGGTATGGAGAGCCGCAGCAGGCCTTCTGTGTAACCTGCACTCTGATTTCCATGGTAAGTGACCACCAGTATCTGTCCTCTCAATATAGGTAAGTGCTTGGAGCGAGAGGATTCAATACCTAATTGTGACATTTTTAAGGCACTGGCAGAAGTTCAGTGGCGTCTTCAGCCGGGTCCTGATTGGCGGGAGCAGCAAGACAAATGTGTTGCTATCCTCACTGCCGTGGAGTGCCTGGGGGCTTCCCACTGTGGGAGCTCCTCCCGGGACAGCCTCTGGGGCTGGTGCGCAGACTCCTGGTGGTTCCCGGAGGCTGGGCTGGTGGCACACCTGGCCGGTGAGCGGTGAGCGAGGCAGGCAGCTCTCCCCCTCGCAGGGCCCGGCCGCCGTCCTTGGTGCCGAAGGGCAGCCGCAGTGCTGAGCGCTCCGAGGGGAGCACAGGGACGCCCTCCCTCGGAAGCTCGCTCAGGACCCTCCTGGTCCGGGGAGAGGAGAGTCGGGGAGGAGCATTGCCCTGTAGGGGCTCCGGGCTCTGAGCCCATCTTCACACATCAGGAGGCCCCTCAGCAAAGCCCATGGGTAACTTCCTTCCCCAGACAGCGTTCCCCAGCTGGCCCAGCCCAGGCCGGACCGCGGTGTGGGGTGCCATGGCCGAGGCGAGCGCAGGGTTTGGGGTGGTTGGCGTTCTTGCTCCCGCAGCCTGTGGGTGGGACACAGTGCACAGATGTGTGGGCACAAGAACCTTTGAGTGCTCGGGACAGGCAGTTTGCATTGTGTAGCCTTATATTTGCACATTAACCGCAAATGCCCAGACCCACGTGCCCTCTGTCTAGCGGCAAGCCTGCAAGCCGCGCGCTCCGGGACAGTGCCATCGCGAGGCATTAGCCTTGGTGGCATTAGCCTTTTCAGGGCCAGTTTCTCTGGCGTGAAATGGCAGGGAAGGGCCACTAGCGGGCATGACGTCGGTCTTGGAGTCACGGGGTGTGGGCCACAGGTCCAGCCCCGTCTGGTGTGCGCTTGTGAGCTCTGGGCCCTATTTTGCCTCCATTTCCTCAGTGACAGGGGAAAAAGAAGTCTCCATCTCTAGCTACTTTACAAGATTGTCTTCAGACCCAGAATGAGGAATTACGTGTGAATGTCCTTTGGGACCATAAAGGGCCAGACACAGGCCATAAAGGGCCAGAGCTGGAAGCCAGAGGGCTAAGACTCTGGAACCTCTGGTTGATCTGAGCAGGGGCTTGGCATCCACAAGGCTCTGAGTAACGGGTAAGGTTCTGCCTACTTCAGCTCCAGCGTTGGTGTTGGTAAGAAGCTGCTGCTTCCTTCATTACCAGCTCCCACTCGTGCAGGACAGTGTCTGAGGCGGGCGCTCCTCCCCGCGCTGCAGCTCTGGGCGCCCGCGTACCAGCTGTGCGGGCCGGGGCTCGGGGCACCAGAGGCTGCCCACCTTTGGGTTCGGGTAGCGTGTATCTGGGCATGTTAATTCCGGTAACAAGCATGTGACAAAGCCTGAGGCCTGCCCTGCGGGAGTGGCCTGGCCATCGGACACCATCAGAAGGTGGGGGGACCTGCCAGGTGAGACTGGTCAGAAGCACATTCTGGGAATGGCTCCCCCTGACCTCAGTGGAGCCCAGGACCCCATTGTCACAGGTGCCGCCGCCTCTGGAGTGTCATTGGCAAGTGTTACCCAGGCAGCCGCTCTTCAGACTGGCATGTCCTCGGCTCCCACCCAGGTCCTGGTTGGCAGGGCGGAGGCCGGAGGCCGTGGGAGGGGCTTAGAGCCAGCATTGTCCTTGAGAGGCCACTGGGGAGAGCGCGCTGCCTGCTCTGCCGACCCTCCTGGCAGATGGCACCGGGCGGCGGTGCCCTGCGCGGATTTCACAGGCTTTCTTCAGGGAAGAATGGGGTGATTAGCCGGCACAGAGCGTGTACGATGGCACGGGCAGCCTTTGATGTCTGGCTGGCGCGGCAGGGAGCGCGGTGAGCGACAGCAGTGTGTCACGGGATTACGGCGCCGTGACAATGCGGCTCTCTGTTCTTGCCATGTCACCACCGGCACAGCGGCTTCTCGTGGCCGTGCCCTTCTCTGGAAGGCATTTCTCTCCGCTCCTTACATCCGCCCACCCTGCCTCTCCTGCCAGTGCAGACGGCGCTCGGACACGGCGGGTCCCTTCTTTCCCGGGAGCTCCTGTCACTCCCGGGGGAGGGCCCGCTCTGCCGCTGATCTGCCTGGGACGGATAATTGCGGACGGTGAGCAGCGCAGAAACCTGACAGGCGTTCCGCGCTCTGTCGGGGACAAGCAAGTGCCGGGGCTGCTCTCTGAGGACGGAACCTACACAGTGCAGGGAACGGCTGTGGCCATGGCTTCTGAGCTGCGGCGTCTCCGTGAACCCGTCTGTCCCAGAGAGCGGTCCTCCATTCTGTGTGGGCGGTGAGGTGTTCGCCACACTGTCCTCGGTCCGCTCCCTGTGTGACTGCCCGGAGCGAGTGCATGTCCTCCGGACCTCTGTCTGCCAGCGGGCCTGGGCTGTAGGCAGGTCCTCTCCTGCTCCCCAGCCCAGGTCTCTGCAGCAGGCAGGGGGATTCAAGGGGGGTTATGGGGCATTTCCATGCAGTGACAGGGCAGTCTTACCTCGTCTCTGTGCTTGCCTTGACCACTTCTCAGGAAGAGAAAATCAGGGGTTCACATCCCCAAATGAAGTCTTAATCACCAGGTGTCTGCTTTCCCTCCTCAGTCCTGAGGGGGGGCACAAAACCTCTTCTGACACCTACACACCCGCCAAAACAGCCCCGCCCCACAAACCTACAGGCACACGGGCTGGCACTGTGCTGACACACTGACTGGGCGCCTCCCCACACCCCCCCCCCCCCCCACAACATGCGGTGCAGACACAGCCTTTCCCTCCAGGAGGCAGTTCGGGGTTTGAAGCCATGTGGGTTCAGCAGAGCCTGAGAAGCGGAGCTACGTTCCTTCCAGAGTTGGTGTCTGCCCAGGAGACGCTGAGAGCCAGCTCCATCTCTCTGAGGGGCAGGGCGGACCGTGGGGCAGGGCGTCCCTGTCTGTGTAACCGTCACACACGAGCAGAACGTGTTCAGGCTCAGGGAGCCGGCCCAGGTCCTCATCTGTCCGATGCTCCGGAGGAGAGAGAAGCGGGTGGGCCCTGAGGCCGGGTGTGGTGGCGACCTGCCAGGTGTCTGCTGCCCCCTCCCCACCAATCTTGCGCGAGCTGGTGCGATCATGACAGATACGAGAGCACCATTTCTCCCAGGTGGCTGAGTTCCTAGCCACTAAGTGGCCTTCCCCTCTGGTGCCTTGTCTTCTCACAGTCCCAGAGCCACGTTCTCCACCCACACCTTGGGCCTCCTTGAATCATTCTCTTCCCAGCCCATCTTCATGGCTCTCAGTGTCTCCTGGACTTCTAGAACAGCAGTCACTGTCCACTTGGGTTGTAGACAAGAACACGGCCTGGCCTCTAGGGGCAGCACAGGAGACAGGAGCCCACGCTGATCCTGTCTTTGGGACGTTTGTGCTCAGGAGCGGCGTCCAGACGGGACAGGGACAGGAGTGCTGAGGGAGGTGGCTGGCTCCCTGGTGGCGAGCGCCCGGCACAGAGTGGTCTGGGCCGCATCGTCCTTGCTGATGCTGCGTTCACAGGCTGGTCCACGCAGTGCCGTGGGCGCAGGCCGCAGTGGGCCTCGCTCCTTCCCCTGGCGCCCGTGCACCCGCTTTCCTTCCCTCCACGCCAGGGACGGCTGGGGGCCCCGCCGCCGGCTCTGGTGTCACTACACTGAGCCCGAGCTGTCCATGTGGCCTTCTGTTCCACCGCCTTCTCTCTGACCCTGCAACTGCCTGCTCTCCGCCGCCTGGGACAAGCACCCCGGCTTCCCCACCGGCTACCGAGGCGATTAGCGGCTCTCAGGGTGCCGGCGCCTCCTCACACCTGGGTCACTGCAGACAGCGGGAGCCTCGGAGCACCGGCCTGGAGCTGGGCCGGCCCGGACAGGCCAGCGTGCGTCAGGGCAGCGCCCAGCGCTCCGATGGCTGGTCCTTGCCCGGACCCTCCAGTTCATGCCGCCTCAGAAACAGGAGAAGCATGGCAGTCCCGCTGCCCTTCACCTTAGTCATCCTAACCCTCCCTCGGAGCCGCTGTCTGTCTCCTCACCTCCCCACACCTCACCTCCTTTTTGAGGGGCCGTTCCGCCCCTCCCCGTGGAGTGATGCCAGAGGCATCCGTGTGGCTGTGACCAAGCCCACGACCTGGGCACGTGCCCCGACCAGGAGTGAACTATGGCCAACCACGGAGGCACACTGGCCCGGCTCTGATTCTACCCAAACTGGGCTGCAGTTTGACCCTAAAGCATAAAGGAAACTGATGGGCCTGAAAATACAGATAGAATTAAAAATCCGCCCTGCCCAGAGCCGAGTCCTCCTCTCCCTGCTCTCCCGCTCACCTGCAGGCGCTCTGACCTCCTCGCTCGCTGGAGGGGCATCTGCCCGCCCTGCAGGGTGATCCACCCCGAGGGGGCGAGGGGGTCGCTCAGCCTCCACTGCAGGGGCTTCCCTGTGGTCAGATAAACTGATGTGTTGCCTGGTAACACCAGGCGGGTGGATGCTCAGGAAGCCCATTGGAAGGGGTTTGGTATTTGGGGGGCGAGGAGGGCAAGGGAGCTGGCAGGTTCCGGGAGAAGGACAGCTTGCCAGGAGAAGGGCCGTGTGCGCCCACCCTGTGCCTGGGCTTAGCGTGTTTCATCTCCCATCTGCTCCTGGCTCTCCCGGCTCGGCCTCAGAACGAGGGAGGGACAGGGAGCCGCCGGGGCGGGTGGGAGAGTGGGTCCCGCTGGGGTGGCCCTGCAGGTGGACCCCGAGGCGAGGCTCCCTCCTCAGGGACTGGTTTGGGAAATGCGGGCCCTGCTTGCTCTCTGGACGCCCGGGGCCTTGGGGTTTGGGTCCCACCTTCCAAGTACTGTTGACCTCGAACAAGTCAGGTCTGAGCTGTGGGCACTTCGGTGCGGCCCCTTGTGTAAGTCAGGCCCATGCTGTCCAGGGCACAACTGTGTTTCCATGGTCGCTGGGACCTGGCTGTGCCCAGGGTCAGTGCCCCGTCCGCCTCTTCAAGGCCAGCTGTCCGGGGACCGGGAAACGTCATACTGACTAGAAAGGCCTGAGGTCATACCCTCAGAGCGAGCAGGGCCATCTCCACTGCTCCTCCCAGCGGGGCCTGAGATCCCCGTGGCCGTCCCCCTCGCTCCCCGCCCAGTGGTGTTGGCGAAGGTGTGGGTGGGGGTGTGACTGTGGCCCTGGCACTGTCTGCTGGGCCGCCAGCTCCATCGGCGCCAGTGCACCCGCCCGGGTAGAGTCGTTCTTGCCGTGGCTTCACGGTGACAGGAGCAGCCGCTGAGGTGGTGGAGGAGCGTGTGCTGGGAGGCTATTTTGACTGAAACTTTGCATATTTTGAAACTCTGGTTGTTACATTTAAAATTATACACATTGTGAGCGCCTGGTTCAAACGAGGGGGAAGAGAAAGCACGCCTTCCTGTCACACCTTTCACTCTGTCTGTCATGTCACCGCCTAAAAATACCTGCGCGCCGAGTGGCAGCCTTCATTTCGGGGGTTTCGGTGCTCAGCGGGCGGCCTGTCTCCTGCACCACCAAACCCACACCAGCCCCGGAGGAGGGGCGTCCACCCGGGGTGGTCAGTCCCCTCGGGACGGGGCGGGGTCCGGGGCTCACAGCCCTGGCACAGCAGGGACCAGAACAAATCACACGGGGCTCAGCCTGGCTCCTGTGGCCTCGGGGAGCCGCTGCGCATCTCTGAGCCTCCACTCCTCATCACAGCCCGCATGCGGCCAGCAGGCGGCATCTGTGTCCTGTTTCACTTGAGCCTACGAAGCCCTCGGAGCTGCATCGTGAGCAGCACCCCGTTTTCCTGTGGGGGCGTCACAGAGCCAGGCCCCATCCCCACCTGCCCCATCGTCCACTGAGATGTTTCTGTGCGACCACATCATGGTCCTTTGTCCCTGTAACCGAGCTGGCCCTCCTGGCACACCGGGTGGTCCGTCCTGGACCAGCAGCCTGGAGTCCCCCTGGCCGTCTGCATCTTGGCTTCTGCAAAGGTAGGCTTGGGCGAGTCACCCCCTCCTCAGGTCTCAGTTTGTAAAGTAGGACGACCGCCTCCCCCGCCTCATCGAGCAAAGGTGGTATGAGGCAACAGAACCCCGAAAGCGCTCCCCTGGCTGCCTCTGACCCGGCCCTGCAGCACGGGCCCCCTCCCCCGGCTCAGCTGCCTTTGCGTGTCTCCCGAGTGGATGCCGGGGTGTGGCCGACACAGGCGGCGGCCGGAGCCCTGCATCGTGTGGTTGTGGCTGGGCGGCTCCCTGAGCTCTGCCGTCTGCTCAGTCCTGGTTCAATTTGGGTTTTAAAGTTCTGTCACATTTAGTCTGGCTTACCCTCCAATTATTACAGCAAAAAAAATGTTTCAAAGATAAGTAGTGGAAGGCAACATCTACCTCTTGGAAGCACCCCAAGAAACAGTGTTCCCCAGAGACACTGCCACTTCGGTGGTGTGGGCTCAGAGGTAACTGTGCTGGCGCTGGTGCTGTTTTGGTTTAAGTCCCAAATTAGGAAACATTCTTTTATTCTCCAATTTGCATTATTATTTTCCCTGTGTACCTTTGAACTTCTACACATTTCCCCTCTGATCCCTGGGGCAGGCCTTTGAAAGCAGCCCTGGTGCGCTCTGCTCACTGGGGCTTCCTTTGTGGGCATCACAGGTGGGTGTTCTACACACTGAGGGCAGGACCTGCATCGGCAGAGATGCCAGCCAGCCTGACCTAGAGCTGAACCCCAGCCATCCCGGGGCCTGGCTGCCTGAGCTGAGGCTCAGCGTCTGAAATCGATGCTCAGCCGTTGGCCTTTCCCACGTGGGTCGGGGCAGGGAGAGACCCCTGGGTGCCGAGCGCATGGGGTTGGGTTTGTCGGCTCAGAGTAATGGCAAGGGTCCCTTCAGCCGCTGAGAGATGTCTGTGTGGTGCCCGCCCTGGCTGCGGCCCCTGCCGGGCAGTCAGCTCAGCCCTGGAGGGGGGGCTTCAGGTGGGTTTCTCCGTCCTCTGGCGAGCTGCCGCGGCGGCCGCCTTGTTTGCCATCAGAGTGAATGTGTAGCGTTCTTTTTTCCCCGGAAAACAACACAGAACAAAGGCTCCCTTTCAAAGACGCCTGCTACTCTGCCACCTTTGTGAGAATCTGCCATTGCCGTGTCTAATCTGTGGCGCTCACAATATCAAAACAAGCATGGGAGGACCACTGCGCAGACAGCGCGCGGCTCCGTCTAACCAGCCGCCGCAGCCTCTTTCTGACGGCAGCGGGAATAATCAGCTTCTCTCTGCGTCCTGTTCTCTAGGCCTGACCTGGGGAGGAAGGCCCAGCAGCAGCGCCTTGCCGAGGCCTTGCTCTCGGAGTTCGCCAGCGGGCTGGAGGCTGGCGGTGCCAAGGCGAGAAAGCAAAGCAGACAGGCCGAGCCAGACGGCGAGCTGGACGAGCCAGACGGCGAGCTGGACGAGCCGAGCAGCGCCGACAGCTCCAGCGACGACTGAGGCCCTCGCCAGCCCGGGCCGTGGAGGAAAAGAAAAAGTGCCCCCATGACACAGAAATAAGCCCAGAAAGTGTTCTCAAACTCCTGCCACTCCCGGCCCGTCCTGTCCTCTCTGACCTCCCAGTGCCCTTCCTTCCCGACAGCCCACAGCCTTCCCTGGGGTCGTGGGGCCCCGGCCGCACAGTGTAGCTTAGCAGTTAGCCCGTATCTATCTGTAGACCGTACGCTGCTTACCCTCTCCCTGCCCCACACCCTCGCCAGAGCCCTGCGCCACCGCTGTGAGGCCCGGTGCTGCGGCAGCCAGCCGGCTGCCACCTGCCTCACACGCTGACCTGAAGAAGTTCCATGTGTACCCGTATTGGCATGCCTTTTGTAAACCGTTTTAAGATCTGGATTTAAATTTGTAAACGAATAAAAAATATTTATCCAACCATTTGGTCGATGTCCAAATGCTTTGTGGGGACCTGAGGGGTTTGGTGGGTCAGCGGACTCCTGTCCGCAGCTGCCCTGGCTCGTGCTGGGGTCACACATTGCTCGCCCTGCACGTCCACGGGAGACTCTCGGGGTGACTGACTGACCATTGCCCTTCTATTTGCCTTCGAGGTCAAAAGAAGCCAAGGCCCTGCGCTCCCCCCCCTTTGAATTCATCTCGTCTGGTCTCTGTTGTGGCCAGCCTCGGGTGCCCCTCTCCCATGGTGTCTGCTGGGAAGTTTGAAGGAGGACCCCCGCAGTGTATTGATTTCTCAATAAATGTAAGATTTGGACACGTGACTCCAGGGGGTCTGAGGAGGATGAGGGAGGGGTAAAGCCACCCACCTCTGTCTGCTTTGTCCCTTCTCCCACTGTCCAAACCCCCCCCCCCCACACACACACACACACACACACACCCGTTCCTGGGATGCTGCAGAGGCCCCACTGCAGCAGGCCCTCCAGACTGGCCCGGAGGCACCTCAGAGGCCGGAGCGGCTGGCCCGGTGGCAATCCTCATGCCCATAGCACACGCCAGGGCGGGGGCAGAGCTGCCCTTTATTTTGATGCCTGAAGGTTCACATGATTTGGATGAGAAAAGGAGGGATCAAACTCCAGCAGAAGCAGCTGTGTGAGAAACAGGATTAGCGCCTGATGGGGGCCGCAAAGGAACCCGGCTCTTCGTTCCCACGAAGGGGGAATCCAGAGAGCTCGCACTCCTGGGGAGGAAGTGCCAGAAGCGTGCAAAGGGTGAGCGACTGAATTCCCGGATCAGAACTTCCCTCCGCTTGCTAACACTTCGGTGAGGGTTTCTCATCAATACAGAAACAGAAACGGGCTTAGCAGCCTGAGGGTTAATATTCCCCAAATGTGAGGAACCTCAGAAGAAATCTTCTTATCGCAGCTCCTGGCAGATCAGACGGTTCAGGCGTCAATTAGGCAGAGCTTTGGCCTAATTCCACGGCACACATTCCGTGTGGTGTGCCTCCTCCGTCCGTCCTGCCTTTTCTTTCCTCTCATTTCCCAAACTTCCCGCTCCTCCTGCTTCGGGTCAGGGAGGATGTGGGTGTTTCCTGGTGGTGCAGCCCAAAGCCTTCCTCCCTGGCGCCCGTGGAATGTGGTTTTAACGCCACCCTCAGGTCTGCGACCCCGCCGGTCTCACACCACGGGGGAACCCAGTCTGTCCCTCCGGCTGACGCAATTGGAGCGGCATCTTAGAGCCAAGCAAACGCGAGAAGGGCCTTTGGACAAAGGCCGTGCATTCCTTCAGATTCCCCTCTCGCTGTGGTGGAGGGAGGCGAGATCGGGAGGAGGGGAGTCCATGAGGACCCTAAGGCAGCCTGTTCAGACTGCTGGTGGCCTTGCTGCAGCGCTTCCGTCCCCCAAGGGACAGCCAGGGACAGCCCTCCGGACGGAGGCTTTTCCCCGGGAGCCGGCGCCCGCGGGAAAGGGCGCGGCACTCATCTTCATGGACATCCCTTGTCTGTCGTCTGTCCACGTTGGACACTCAGATCAGCTCAACTATTCCCCGCAGCCTCACACCAAGGCCCCCGGGAGTCTGAGCTTCCCACCCCTGCTGCCCCTCCCGGCTGGGAGTCTAGGCTTATGGGAGCGGGGGGGCAGGGAGAAGGAGCATGGGAGGGGGCAGAAGCCTGGGAGGGGGCAGAGGGAAGGCTTCGGGGCCTCTTCCTGTCCCGCCTGCTGGGAGGAGTGGGACGATCACACTTTTTTCTCTTTTAAATGCGGGTTCGCCCAGCCCTGGGGCCGGAACTGCCCGGCTCCACCTGCGGCGCCGGGAGCCGAGCCGCCTCGCCCCGCCCGGAGGCCGAGGTTGTTGCCTCGGACGCGCAGGGCCGTTTAAAACCCCGTGATTGGAACTTGTCGGAGGCTTGTTCTTCATCAGTGTGAGGCGGCCGCCCCCGCGGAACAAGGACAATTACAGGGCGCGGGTCCGGGCGCGGCCGGGCGTCGGAGGCCGCCGCCCCCACCGGCGCACAAGGAGCAGCACACCAGTGCGCGTCGTCCTCTGATAGATTTTTAATATGATTTTAGAGAGTTTTGTTTGGTCTCATTCTTATTCAATGAGATTAATCTGGAGCACTTATCCCCTGGGTCTCAGTCCGCCCGCGCGCCCCGGCGGGGTTGTCCGGGGCTTGTTTGCACGGGGCTCTGAGAGACTCCTTTCCCACTTCATTAACCCGGCCCGCGGCCCCGTCCCCGCGCCCGCGCCCGAGCTGGGGATTTGCCGCCCCCATTCACATGCAAACCACCCCAAAGCCGGCCCCTCGACTTAATTAGCTGCTGTGCACTTTGCCGAGTGAGAATAATGCCCTCTCCTCACATCGGGAGCCGGGTGTGCGGGGGAGGGGGGGGAGGGACGGGTTAGGGAGCCATCGTAGTGGGCCGGGGCGGGTGTGGTGTAAGCTGTCCCCCCTCCACCTCCAGGCAGCCCTCCGGGCACCACCATGCCATCAAAGGAAGGGGCTCAGGTCGTCGAGCCCCCAAACCTCCCGGGCGTGTGAGCTGCAGGTGGTGGGGGGGGGGGGGAGCACCTACCCCGCCTCCCCACCTCCCGGAGAGGGAAAGGCCTCAGGAGGTGACCTTGCCCTTTGACCCTGAGCTGGAGGCCTGGAGTGAGGCTGAGATGTAAGCCCCTTCCCCTCTGGGGCTCATCCCCCCACTTACTCTGACTCGGGGCGCAGAGGGAGGGAGGCGATGCGGAAGTGGGGGTACCCGCTGGGCGTCAGGTTCCCAGCGAAAGCTCTTGGGGTCCCACCCTCCCGGGACCGGAGCCGCCGGGCGCGGGGCGGAGGGCGGGGCGGGGGGGGGCGCCTCGGAGCCCATCTGTCAGGCCCGCACCCGGCGGGCCGGTCACCAGCTGCCGGCGCCCGTGTCGTGGCCAGATGAGCCGGCTCAGCGAGGGCACCGCGGCCCAGCCCGGCCGCAGCGCCGGCCGCTGACCCACCGGCCCCCGGGACAGGCTGGGGCGGCGGGCCAGATGGAGGGGAGGCGGAGGCGGGGGTGGGGGAGAGAGGGAGACCGAGGCCGGGGAACCGCCCGGGCAGCACCGGGAAGCGGGGGGTGAGGGTGGAGGGAGCGGGGTCCCGGGAGGGGACACTCAGAGGGGCCACGGGGTGAAGAAGCTGCCCGCACAGGCGCCGTCCTTTGTACGAAGTTTATTTCACATTTAAAAAAGCGAGAGCCGAGCGCCGGTGGGGCTGGGTCAGGGCTGGGCAGGCCCCGGCCCCTTCCTGCCCCGCCTGCAGGGGGCAGCTCGGGGCACAGGGCACGGACTCACGGACACGGTCACGGCTCAGGTCACGAATAAATAACCTCATATACACTTTGCACACCGTATGTACAGGCGGCCGCCCCTCCACGGCCGCGTGCGGGTGGGCTGGGTGCTGGCGGGAGCGCGGGGGGCAGAGCGCCTCTGGGGGCGCCCCGGCCGCTTCTGGGAGGGACAACGGGGTGGCCCTGGCGCCGCAGGGGTGCCGTGTATGTACATCCGCGGGTGGCAGTGCTCCCGTGGGCTGGCCGAGAGGGAGGGCCCAGGGAGGCTGGGGGTCCGGGTCCGGGTCCGGGGTCCGGTCCGGCTGCAGGAGACTTGGCCTCTGGCCCTCGGGGACGCGCGGCTGGAGGGCCAGGGGCACCGGCGCTCACCGGGGCTGCGCGGCGCGGGGCAGCACGCCGGCCAGCGGGGGCAGCGGCGGTGGCTCGGCGCCCTGCAGGCCGTGCAGCAGCAGGCGGGGCACCAGGGGCCGCTGCAGGGCGGGCGGCGGCGCGCTGGGGCCGCGGTACAGGTACAGCGCGGCGCCCGGGTCCAGGTTGGAGACCAGGCTCTGCGGGTAGAAGTACGGCGACGGGAACATCCGCTGCAGCGCCGAGTAGTTGCCTGCCTCCGCCAGCAGCTCCAGCCCCACGGCCGTCTGCCGCTTCCACTTGGTCCTGGGGGCCGAAATCAAGGCCGGCGGGGTCAGGCCGAGGCCAGACAGCTCCGCGGCCGGACCCCCCGCGGCCCGGACCCCCGCCCCTGGGTGCGGGGCCATGGTCCTGCGGGAGGCCCGGGGACCCACCGCGGTGTCAGTGAGGTAGCGCCAGGCTCCGCTTCCCCAGGTTACACGAATCGGCTCCTTCCAGCGGCCCCGCCTCCCACGGCCACTCGTCCCCTTTGCAGAGAAGCAAACGGAGGTGCGGGCATTTTCCCAGATGGTCCCCACCGGGCAGAGCCCCGCTCCAGCCTCTAACCTCTCCTCTGTCCAGGGAGGCACAGCTGTCCCTCCCTACTTCCCCGGTGCACCCGCCCCCCACACCCCCCCCAGGCAAGATGGCCCGGAGAGAGGACCGGGAACCCTGGGTTTGCTACCACCTGTGGGCGAGGCTGCACCCCAGGAGCCCAGGCAGCCGCTTCTGCAGAAGGCGCCCCCGCCCCGCCCCGCCCCGCACACCCTCTCCGTCACCCAGGTCCGGGGCTGGGGCACCTCAGCCCGTCTGTTGCTGAAACCCCCCCCTCAGGCCGCTGAAGAGGGGGGGCGGCCAGGAGGTTGGGGCGCAGACCCTGAGTGTCCCGGGACCGAGGCTGGGCAGCCCCCTGAGGTCCCACGGAGGCGGCTCCCACACCGGCCGTTCCCCTCCCTGAATTATTCATCGTCGTCATAATTGTGTAATTACTGTAACGGGCCTTAATTATTGATGCCCGGAGCAGGGATCGTATTTATTATTCATGGCCGATGCGTCCGGAGGCTTGTTTATGGAGAGCGCCGGCCGGCCTCTGCCGGTGTGCGAGGGGCGTGGGGCTGCGTGTTCCGTGTGACGGTGAGTTATGTTGTGTGTGTGCCTGTGTGTGTGAGTGTGTGTTCTGTGTGAGGGTGAGTTATGTGTGTGTGAGCCTGTGTGTGTGTGTTCTATGTGAGGGTGAGTTATGTTGTGTGTGTGTGTGTTCTGTGTGCAGTGAATTATGTTGATGTGTGTGTGTGCCTGTGTGTGTGTGAGACCATGGGTTGAGTGTGTGTATGTGCGTGTGTGTTGGTATATGTGTATCTTTGTCCCTGAGTGTGGTAGGGAGGGAGATTAGAAAACACCAGTTCCCCAGTCCCCGGAGGAGCTGGGGCGGGCCCTCCCCGTTTCAGCACCAGAAAGACCGAGGAGGCCAGAGAGGCTGGTAGAACCCAGAGCCCTCCCGACCCCACCCCCAACAGCCCCTGCCCCCTACCTCCCTACCATCCCCACCCCCACCCCACCCCAGGGACCCGCCTATTTGTCCTCCCAGAAAAATACTCTGGACACAGACCACCACCTGCTCTGGCCTGAGGCTCCCCCGGGAGGACTCGGGGCCCTAAGTCTGAGTTCAGGCGGCAGGTGGGACCTGACTGGCCCATGGTCTGTCTGCCCCCCGCCCTGGGGGAGGCCTGGCGCTGGAGGCCGGCTCACGCCTGTCTCTGTGACGCGGGCAGGGTTTGGGCAAGGCCTTCTCTCCGGTCCCGGTGTCCCTGCGTTCACAGGACGGGGAAGCCCGGGGCCCCTATGGTCAGGCCTGGGACGTGCTCCGTGGAGGGGGTAGGAAAGGCGAGGGAGCCCCTTCCGCCCTACCCCCCCCCCGCACCCCTCGCCCCAGCCCTCCCCCCAGCCGGCCTCACCTGCGGTTCTGGTACCAGGTCTTGACCTGCGTGTCGGTGAGGTTGAGCGAGGCGGCCAGCTCCATGCGGTCCTGCACGCTCAGGTACTTCTGCCGCTCGAAGCTGCGCTCCAGCTGCGCCAGCTGATGGTCGGTGAAGGCGGTGCGCGCCTTGCGCGGCTTCTTCAGGCGCACCGGGGGGCTGTCCCGCGAGCTGGAGATCTCCCGG
Source organism: Pipistrellus hanaki (assembly GCF_964339955.1). Lineage (NCBI taxonomy): Eukaryota > Metazoa > Chordata > Mammalia > Chiroptera > Vespertilionidae > Pipistrellus > Pipistrellus hanaki. Next base: position 2,083,251 of record NC_140513.1, read on the forward strand.
TCGCCCTCCTCCTTCACTGCGGGCACAGGGGCGCGTCAGGCCCGCCTCGTCCCGCGCCCCGTGCCCGCCGGCTGGCGCCCTCCCGCCCAGCTCCCCGGCCTCGCCGCGCCCGCTCCCCCGGCCTCACCGCGCCCGCTCCCCCGGCTGGCGCGGTCGCTCCAGTAACCGGGGCTCCCGGACAGCAGTGGTCCGGCTGCGGCAAAGCCACTGGGAACCGGGACCACAGCCCCGGATGGAGGACTGACCCCCCGGGGAGAGGTGGCCCAAACCGAGAGGACACACCCCCTTTCCCTGCGCTCCCCGAGGGTGAGCCCAGCGGCTGGCGGCACGCCCTCGGGGGAGGGGCGCAGGGGTCCCGCCGGTGGCTGTCGGATGCTCTGGCTGCAGGGGGCCGGTGAGGGCGGAAGCTGAGGGCGGGAGTCTGGGGAGGAAAACCCGCTTGGAGGGACAGGACGCTGTGCGCCCGGCGCGAACCCTGGTCCGGACGGTAAATCGCACCCACACCTCCCGGCCCCTCGGGGGGTGCAGACCTAAACGCCGGGCCCGCCGGGTCCTAAGCTGCAGCAGCGCCCGGTGCCCCAGGCTGAGCTCGGGGCGAATCGCAGGCGCCTGGTCTTGGAAAATTAAGCGATGGGTTTGTGCAGAGTCCGTTCCCCGGTCCCCACTGCGCCCACTGTGGCTCCCAACTAGCTCTGCATTGTGTGTGTGTGGGGGGGGGTTCTGCCCCTCGGGGGGACCCCCAGAGAGTTCTCACGCCTGAAGCCCAAGGACAGGACCCCAAGAGGGTTATTTTTCCCGAACACCACGGCGGCTCTCGCGGGGGTGACCGCACGGAAGCGCACACTGGCCAGGCAAACTCCGTCTCCCTCCTTCTCCCCTAACGCGAGGGTGTAACCAGAGAGACCACTTCCCCCAAAGGGGGTCCGGCTGGGCCCCCCCCCCCTATTCTCTCCGCCTCTCCTTCACGGTGAGCCTCATTGTGCCTGGCGTGTGTAGTGACAAGGTTCAGCTGAATGCGAGTTGATTCCTCTCTGCAGGAAACAATAATCCGGTTAATTGAGCCACCAGGGAGGGAGCCGTCTCAACCGGAAAGGCCTGGGTTTGCAGCGGGAGGTGCGGGCGCCGTGTGCACCGAGGCGGCTGGCGGGGCCGGGAGAGCCTCCGGGGAGAAAACGCCTCCTCCGGCCCAGCGGCCGCCCTGCCCTCCCGCCCGGCAGGGCACTGGCCGGCGCTGGGAGCCGGCTCCGCAGGTAAAGTTTAACAAAGTGCACGGAGACAACGGTCCAAACTCCATCGTGAAACCGCGGAAACCTGGATTCTTGGCCTAATTGCCCGCCGGACTGTTTGTGAAAACCCGCTTCTGGGGGCTGAGGCTGAGGCTGAGGGCTGAGGGCTGAGGGCTGGGGCTGGGGCTGAGGCTGAGGCTGAGGGCTGAGGCTGAGGCTGAGGCTGAGGCTGAGGCTGAGGGCTGAGGCTGAGGCTGAGGCTGAGGGCTGAGGCTGAGGCTGAGGCTGAGGCTAAGGGCTGGGGCTGAGGGCTGAGGGCTGAGGCTGAGGGCTGAGGCTGAGGCTAAGGGCTGGGGCTGAGGGCTGAGGGCTGAGGCTGAGGGCTGAGGCTGAGGCTGAGGCTGAGGCTGAGGGCTGATGAGGGCTGAGGGCTGAGCTGGGGGAAGGGGAGCTGGTGGTGGGGAGATCGGCTTTTCTCTAATCCTCCCGGCGCGGGCGGGAGCCTTTGGAGGCCGCCTCCAGTGCCTCCAGGAACCCGCCCGCCCCCTGCGGCCTCCGCTCCCAGCCCGGAGGCCACACCTCAACGCCCCGGAGTTTTTGAGACCCCCTCCGCCCCGGGGGAGGGTGGTTTGGAGCAGAGTGCCCGCTCGGTTTCTTGGCAGACGGATGGACAGACGGACAGACGGACAGACGTTGGCTCCAGCAGCTGGAGTCCCGGCAGACCTCCCTCCCTGGAAGCCTGGCCTGGCTCCTTCCAAACAGCACTTTGGACTTTCGTTCTCCTCGGAGCCTTTGAAGACTGACCGCCCCCCAGGCCCTCCGTGGAGCAGAGGACGCGCTCGGGAAGTGGGTGGGATGAGGCCCCCCGGCTGCTCTGTGTCCCCGCCAGCCTCTTCCCTCGGCCCCGAAAAAGCAGCTGCACCGCTCCGGGCTCGGCCGTCCCCGCCCTTTCACCCCGGGCTTTGTCGGCGCGAAGGCGGCACCACCTCGGGGTGGGTGGGAAGACCGTCCGCCCTCCTCCTCGCCGACCGGAAAGATACACGGACAGCGGCCCTCCCGCTCCCCGGTTAGACATCTTCTCGGACCCGGGGGCACTGATATTCCCAGGATCTCAAACGAAACCTCTCCTCAAAATCCCAAATAAAAGGAGACAGGAGCCCGATGCTCTCCGCCCGGCACCGCCGTTGGCCACTCCTGCCCCTCACTCTGCCACAAAGCGGGTGTTGCTGAGAATTCCCAGCAACAGAACACGGTTATAAACAGACGATCCTGCCGCTGCTCTGCCTTCCCTGCCTTCCCGCACCCGTCCTCCCCGGCAGGTTTGCTTCGCCGTGGGAAGCAGCCCTGGGGTGGAGCCCGGGGTTCTGGGCCCCAAGCCTGCGGCCTCCGGGGCGCTCTGCTCCACCTGCCCGCTTCCTGGCGGCCGGGCTGCCGGGGCCGGGCGGGCGGTGCTGGGGAAGCCGAGGACAGCAGATGGGGCGTGGGGCCCCGCGCGGTGCGGGTTTGAGGTCAGGGCCTGTCCACAAACGAATTCTCGGCCGGAAGGAGAGTGCTCCGAGCCGGTCTGTGTTTTTGTGAAGATGGGTACAAACAGGGGCCCGAGGTGCAGGCCCCAGGCGGCAGAGCAGCCGCCCTCGCAGGGAAGTTCTGTCTGAGGAAACGGCTCGGAATTAATTCTGAGCTGACAGAGCTCCGAAGGGCCTCGGCCAGCCGGGCTTCCGCTGCAGGGGACATGGCTCTGTGGCCGAAGCCCTGACTCCCCCCCCCCCCCCGCCCCGCCTGCCTCCCACTTCTTGCGGGGAGAGAACTGGTGAAAGAGCTGACGTCCAGGCAGGGGCCCGGCCACGCGGGCGACTATAAAATTAGGGTTCTCCTTTTTCCGATTCCCTTCCTTCTTCCTTCTTTTCCCCTCCCTCCCCCCTCCTCTCCGCCTTGGTCTCAGCTCCCTGGTTAAGGCGGGATGAAAGGGAACAAGGGCAGGTTCACAGAGGTGAGAGGCAAGCGAAGGGCCAGTGACCCCCAGGTAAGGGGACGGGGGCTGGCCGCTCGGAAATCGCTCGATTCTCTTAAAAATCAAATTCAGCGAGAACCGCTGGGTGGGTGCAGGGCTCCCCTCTGGACCAGCCCTCGGACCCGCTCCCCGCCAGCCTCCCAGCCCCGCCTGCTGCTGCCGCTCCTTTGAAGTGAGCATTCCTTTTGCATAATTCCCGGACCCAGAGCGCTGCTGGGCCCATGGGGAGGCGAAGCCCGGTTTTTCTCCCCGGAAACCCAGATGAAAGGGCGGAGAGTTCTGACTGTTCTTAGAATTCACTCTTCTGAGGAGGGCGCTCAGCGGAGCCCTCGGGGTCTGGTGGTTTTGCAGTCTTTTCTCGGCCTCTGGCCAGAGGGGCGCCCGCTCCTGCCCTCCAGCCCCCCTGGCAGGGCAGACTCAGCGGAAGTTTGGAGAGTTTGCTCTGTGCATTTGGGGGTCTCTCCTGGGCGCATAGAGTCCCCTTCCCCGAGGTCTGCACCAGATCTCAGTTGCTCAGAGGCATAGCCACGGGCACCGGGAGGTTCGGACAGGCCGGCTGCTCCTGCTCCGCGGGCCAAGGCCCCGGGCCGGGGAGGGGGCGCTCGGAGCCGGCCGGTGCTGAGCCCTCCGTGTGCACGAAGTTTCCTGCTGGTTTTTAGAAACACAGCTCCCCAGCTCCCGCCTCCCGCCGCCGTCTTACCTTTGTACTCGGAGTCGGACGAGGCGTTGCTGCCCCCTTTGTCCAGCTTGTCCCTGAAGTCCTCCCCCGCCTTGGGTGCGAGGCGGCCCCCCGGCTCCGGGGCGGCCGGCGGCCCGCTGCTAGAATAGGGCGCGCAGGCCGCCAGGGGCTTGCAGTCCGCGAGGATGTCCCTGATCAGGAAGGAGGAGGTCACCGTGCGCGACTGGGCTGGGGCCGAGAGCTGGCCCGGCTGCAGGTGCGAGTCCAGACCGGGGCCCGGCGCCCCGCCAGCGCCAGGCCTCGGGGCGCCCGCCTCCAGGCAGTCCCTTGCCGGCGAGGCCGGTGAGGAGCAGTCGCTGCTGCTGCTGTCCGAGCCAGGACTCAGCTCCAGGGGCGAGCGGCAGTCCCCGAGCAGGGGGTCCCCCTGGGGGAGGGCGGGGCTGCCCGCCCGGTGGGAGAGGATGGAGTCGATCCCAAAGCCATTGGAGCCTTCCATAGCCAAGCGTCCGCCTGTCCCCTCCGGCAGCTCCCCACCCACCCCAGCCCGGCCGCGCTGTCCTCGCCCCTAGCTGCGGGCTGGCATGGGGAAGGCGGGCAGGGAGCCTGCGGGCACCTTGGATGGAGTTCAGCCTCGGGGGAGCCCGGCAGCTCTGGGACAGCCTCCTCTGCGCATTAGATCCGAGAGGGCTCAGCGCGTCTTCTGCGGCATCGCGCCTCGCCGCCAGCCGAGGGGGGGTGGTGGGAGTGTCAGGGAGGGACGGGAGGGAGGGCGCGCCAAGTTGGGGAGCGCAAAGGGGGAGACGGACGGCCCGGGCGCTCCTCTGGCGCAGGAGAGGCGCGAGGGTGTTGGAATCTAGAGAGAACGGCGTCTGGAAATCCACGCCGCGCGCTTCCTCCGGGCGACGTGGCCGCAGGCGGCGGGCCCGCACCGCCGGGGGCCGCGGGCTACGGGCCGGCGCAGCGGCGGGCACCCGGCGGCGTCAGCACCGCGGACAGCGGCAGCGGCCCGGGGCGCATGGCTCTCCGGCGGCAGGTCCTCTCCGCGCCCCGCGCCGGCCGTCAGCACCGCGGACAGCGCCCGGCCCCGCGCTCCGGTCGGTCCTCCGCGCTCCGCCGCCCCCGCCTCAGGATGAACTCGGGTCACTACTTTGGGGCCGGGTTTTGTCTCTCTTTTCCCTCGGTATGCGGTGTGAGTGTGAGTGTGAGTGTGTGTGTGTATGTGACTGTGTGTGAGTGTGAGTGTGTGTATGTGAGTGTGTGTGTGTGTGTGTGTGTGTGTGTGAGTGTGTGTGTGTTTTAAAGGGGGCCAGCCCACGTGTCCCCGGAGTGACGCCGCTGATTGGCTGCGGCCGGTTTTGGGGGTGATGTCACGGCTCGGCGGTCGCGGCCCGATTCTCTTTCCGTTTGATTAAAAGAGACACCGAATTAATTACCGCCCGGCCCCCACTGCGTGCGGCGGTTCCGCGCGGTTTGCCGTCATTAGGCCGCGATGGGGCCCCTAACGGGGTGATTAGCTGGGGGCGGGGGAGGGGTCCGAGCCCGCGGCGCCCCGAGGCTCGGGATGTGAGTTGTTTGTTTTTTAAGTTCTCATCAACCCTTTCCGGCCGTTATTCAAGCGATTCGCCCCGGGGCTGTCCCAGGGCCCTGTTCTCGGCCCTCCCCGTCCTTCTTCCTCCGCCGCGGAGAGGGGCCCACCGGCGCCGGAGCGGGTGTGTGCGGAGGGCCCCGTCCTGGGGCCGTTTCCGGGGTGCTGGGTGTTTCCGGAGTCCTAGGTGTCTCGCGTGGGGCGCTTTGTGGCCCTTCTCTGCCCTCGTGGAGCCCTGCGGCCTGGCGGGCGGGAGAGCGGGTGTGCGCCCGGGAGGGCGGGAAGCGGCTTCCCTGGGGTGGGGTGGAGGGGGTGGGGGTGGAGAGGGTGGGGGTGGGAGTGGAGAGGATGGGAGGGTGGGGAGTCGTGTCCGGGACGCTGGGGGCCCCTAGGAATCCGGGCGGCCCGGGGGAGGCGGCAGGGCACCCATCCAGCCGGACCTGCGGCGGCCCGGCCCCGATCCGATCCGTGTCTCTGCGCCTCTGAACAGGGAGCGCGAGGGCCTTCGGGGCGAGGGCAGCCGCCGCCGCCGCTTCCCGTGCCTTTCCACCCCCCGCGCCCCTGCCTTTCGGGGTGCACCCTGCCTTTTGGGGTGCCCCGGTGCGGCCCGCGCGGGGGCGGATCGGAAGCGCGTCCAAGGCCTTTCCCAGCGGCTCGGGGACCGGGACCGGGTCTGGAGTCCAAGGCGGAGGGAGTCTCGCCCGCGGCTGCCGTGGGGCCTCCGAGGCGGGTCCGCGCGCCCTGCCTCCGCCCCCGGCCCCGCGCCGGCTCCGCGCCCCTCCCGCGCCGGGACCAGCCCGGACCCCGCACCGGCGGCGGGAACTTCTCCTCCTCCCCGGGCCCGGCCCCCGCCCCCCGCGCCGCCGGCAGATTGGAAGCGGCCCCGCCGCCGGCCGAGCGGGGCGAGGACCGGCTCCCCGGGGACGGCGCGCCCGGCTCGGCTGCAAGCTGTCGGGAGGCGGAGCGGGCGCCGGGGCGGAGGGCCGGGCCCGCCCTGCGCCCCCCGCGGGGCCGCCGGCCGCTGGGCTCCGCTCGGCGGGAGGAGAAGGGCTTCGGTCGGGGCCCTTCCCGCCGCCCCGGGCGTGGGCCTGGTCCTGCCGGGCGGCTCCGGGGACCCAGCGCCCAGCTCCGCTGTCACCCCACTCTGCGCCCGCGTCCCCCGGGGCACCCCGAGTGGCTCAGGGGGACCCCCTCCTGGCCGGTTAGGGCCCGCGGCCGCCCCGCAGACGCCGGAGCGCCCGCCCTGCCCGCGGTTGGCGGCTGCGCTGAGATCCCGGGCGGCGAAGGGAGGCCCGGGGCGCCGGCGGGCCCTGCGGGGCGCTGCGGGGAGGCTGCGGCCGGCGGGAATGGCGCGGGGTGTGGGAGTGAAAACGAGCCTCCTGAACCCGGACCCCTGCAGCCCCTGCTTTCCCCAGCCTCTCCTCCCGCCCCCTGCCCCCGCCTCTCCTCCCGCCCCCCCAGCCTCTCCTCCCGCCCCCCCAGCCTCTCCTCCAGCTCCCCCAGCTTCTCCCGCTTCCCCAGCCTCTCCTCCCGCTCCCCCCGCCTCTCCTCCCGCCCCCCCCCAGCCTCTCCTCCCGCCTCTCCTCCCGTCCCCCCCCCCCCCCGCTTCCCGCCCCCCCAGCCTCTCGGAGCTCAGGGGGTTCAGAGGCTGCAGGACACCTGGGTGTGGCATGGCCGCCTCAGGACATCACTTCACTCCTGGTCGGCCTCCCAGCTCCACCCCCACCTGCTCCCTCCCTCCCCATGGCCGTCCTCCCTGCACCTCCGAGAGCCCACACCTGCCCGTTCCGCTGAGGCATCGGGGTCCCGGGGTTCCGGGTGGGCGGCCCGTCCTCCCTTCGAGAGAGGAGACTGGTGGTCCCCGAGGGTAGGAGGGCCTGGGGGCTGGGTGTGAACCTGGGGAGCAGGAGGCAGGCCCTGCCCCTGGCTGACCCCGCCCCCCAGGGGAAGCGCAGGGAAGGGAGGGGAATCAGGTGACCGGCATTCCCAGGACCGGCCGCCAGGACTCGGCCTGAGCCCAGGGCCTAGAATGGGCGGCCAGCGCCCAGCCCTCTTCAGGGCTCCCACCCCTCCTCCCCGCCTCCCCTCCTCGCCTCCCCTCCTCTTCCACCTCTAGCTGCAAGTCCCAGTCCTCGCCATCATCCACTGAGATTGCTTTTCATCCTCCAGCTTCTCATGGCCCTGAGGCCCTAGGAGCCCCCGCACCCCGCCCCGCCCCCAGACAGAGCAGCCCCTTTCCCAGAGCAGGGAGTGCGCTGCCCAGGGCCCTGGCCCCTCTCCACAGCCGGACCTCCGGTCCCGACCTCTGCCTTTCCGCCCCACACAGCTGCTAACGCCAGGGGCCCCAGGGGCGTGGAGGAGGCAGCCTGGCTGCAGATCACATCCCTGCACCGGGCTCTTTTGGCGCGGGTTTGGCTATGGCCTGGCTCCCAGCCCCCCAGCTCCCCAGGGGCCGCCCCGCCCGGAGCAGATGAGGTTGCCTGAGGAAGGTTGCACCTTCCGGAGCCGCAGAGCCGGGGGAGCTGTGCCGTGGGCTCTGGGAGGACCCACGTCCTCGCTCAGGAGTGACCTGCGGCTCCATCCACCCTTCCCACCCGAGCAGCCACACCAGGGGCCAGTGCCTCGATGCCTCAGGCTGCGTGTGGCTCCAGAAGCTGCCGGACGGGACTGGGAGCGGGCCTGGCTCAGAACCCAGGCCCGAGGTCTTTATGGAAACGGTTCCCGTTTAAAACTGTGGTTGACAAAATATACGGTTTGTCTTGGTGGCTGAGTTTCGGAGCAACCCCGTCAACGGTACCTTAGGCCAGGGCCTGACCGCCACCTTCCTGCCCCCCCCCCCCCGCAGGGCCCCAGCAAACCGCCACCTTCCCGCCCCCCCCCCCCCCACCGCGGGATCCCAGCAAACACTTCCTGAGCTGCGGCCTCACCTGCTGGCCGTGAGGACAGGTGCGCCGGGAGAGGCAGCGCTGATGGCCCAGCGCGGCCCCGGACCTAACAGCAGACCTGCTCCTGGCAGCTTGGAGCGCCAGGCTGGTCTCCCTAGCCGTTTCCCCCCACACCCATCCCTCCCTCCCCCCAGACACACCCCAGAGGTCAGCTCCCCCTTTGCCCAGGGCCTCCGACCAAATCATTTTCCGCGAGGAGGGGAGGGGCGGGCAGACAGGCCGGCCGGGTGCGGTGGCGCTGTCTGCAGGCAGATGGGTGGGACGAGGACTCGGAGGGTTTGTGGGCCTCAAGGTCAGGCTGTGCTCAGCCGTTTTGTTGGTTTGGCCCCAAACCCCACGGAGCTCCCGAAACCAGAGCGAGGTTATTCTTTCTCCTCGCACTCCGCCCTCTCTCACGCAAGCAGGGCCCCCCGCCCCCCCTGCACGCACACCCAGCGTGCAGGCTGGCTGCCGCCCTGTCAGCGGGGAGCTCGCAGGGGACCCGGTACCCACCCGTCCCCGTCCCCTCATGGGGGACTTCCCCCCCACCCCGTGCCCTCCGGTACCGCCCCCCTGCATTCCGTTCCGGGAACCTGGTGAAAAGTCAACCTAGCTTTTGTTTTCTTTTTAAAATATATATACTTTTACTGATGTCAGAGAGGAAGAGAGGGAGGGAGAGATAGAAACATCAATGATGAGAGTCATTGATCGGCTGCCTCCTGCCCGCCCCCAATGGGGATCCAGCCTGCCACCCAGCGTGTGCCCTGACCAGGAATTGAACTGTGACCTTCCGGTTCCTAGGTTGACGCTCAACCCCTGAGCCAGCAAGGCTTGTTTACATTCTTTAATGAGTTCAAGCATCAGAGATTTCCAAAGTGAAAAGGAAGGAAGGAAAAGGCGGTCTGTCTCCAGGAGGGAAATGCAGGAGGAGGCGCGCGATGGGGGCGTAGGCCGGGCTGGCTGAAGGCAGGCCCCCCCGGAGCCGCTGGTCCACCTGCTGCCAGGAGATGGGCTTCCTCTGAACCCCGAATCTGTGGTCTCTAACCAGCACCAGTTGGGGAGCTGGGACGGGTGGGCCCAAACGCCAGGCCTTCGCTGTGGTCTGGGGTCTCCTGGCCCACGAGCCATGCTCTCTCGTCAGGCCCGCCAGTCGCAGGAACCGCCTCTGCCTGGTTCTTTGCTGCCATCGCTGCTAAAACCCTGCACAGCAGCCAGATTCCGGACCCCACCCCCTCGCTGTCTTCCTAGCAAGGAAATTATTAATTATCTGGTTGAGAGAGAGAGAGAGGCAGTGAGAGAATGAATGAGGTTTGGGCTCTGGTAGAATGATCTGGAAATGGGCCGGAGTCAGGGGGGAGAGTCGGTGTGAAAAGAAAGCTGACCTCCCAGCCAAGAGATCTGCTCTGCCTCGAGGGCTGCTAAGCACCTGGGCCCTTCCTCTCTTGGGACTGGCGTCTCCCCAAGTCCCTGCCGAAGGCTCCCTGCACGGCCCTTCCCCCCCTCCTGCCAGCGTGGGCACCCCTCCCTCCGGCTGCAGGGGGCGCTTCCTAGAATTCCAGGCCGCCGGGGGAAGGTCCAGACCAGCCCCCTCCCCCCGGGCCCCCACCTGGGCTCGGTTCAGTCTCTGACGGGCTGTTGCCAGGAGACCCAACCAGGAGGTAAAACATCCGCAAATGCCAATCAGCTGGGGAATGAGCAGAGACGGGTGCATGCCACACGCCGGGCACGGCCGCCCCACATGGCACTGGCCGCGGCTTGACTGGGACTTGGGACGGAGAGCTGGGCTTAGGCTGGGCTCTCCCCGGGTGCACAGTCTGTGAGAAATGGTCCGAGGGGCAGCCCCGGGACACAGGATGGCGGTCAGCACCGGCGGGGACCGGCTGCGGCAGGTGCGCCAGGACACCTAAGAAGGTGGGTGAGATGGAACCCGACCTGGGGCCTGGTGCGGGTGCAAATAATTAATGAGGGACGAGCCACGGGGGAGGGGAGGGCTGGGCGCTTCCGCGGCCGGGGGCGCGGGCCTGCCAGCGGGTGGCGCTGTAGGACAAGGAGCTGAGGGCCCCTCGGAGGAGAGCCGCTTCCGCCCAGGCGGGGCGCACCCAGAGCCGGATCCAGGAGGGGACGGAGGGCGCTGCCCCTGGGTGCCCGCTGCCCCTGGGTGACCGGTGACCGGCACAGCCCAGCAAGTCCCACTGCGCTGCCCGCCGTCTGCGGGGCGGGAAGGGATGGGATGATCAGGTGTGAGAGGTTGCCGCAGCCTTTTCTGGCCCAGCCCACACTTTCCTCTTGGCACAGCCAGCCTGACAGGGCTGGGCGGGGCACTGCCCTGGGCATCTCCTCGTTGGCGCAGCAAGCGGGCCGCCCCTTCCCTGCGTGAGGGGTTCAGACACAGGGTGCTGGTAAACACCTTTCCCCTCTCGGTGCACCGGGCCCCACAGGCTGTTCCGGAACCTCCTCTCCGCCCTCGGGGCGCTGTATGGTAAGAAAGTGGCAACGCACACGTGTTGGGGCTCCGGCTAAGCTGCCGCACCTCCTTTCCTGCAGTCGTTGTCCGGCGTGGCCTGTGCGGGGGCTTTGTCTCACGGTGAGGCACAGAGAGGCTAGGACACTGGCCGAAGGTCACGCAGACATGACCGGGCGGAGCTGGGTTTGGGCCCTGGACCGAGGGGCTGGCTGCGGGCTCGGGCCAGGCCTCTGCCCCGGGGGCGGCAGGCTTCGGGCGCTTTAGCTGAGAGGAGGGGGGTGTTCTGCTCCGGCTTCTGTGGGGTGGGAGGACTTCAGGCCTGTGGAAGGCCGGGCTGAGCCCCAGTCCTGACGGGGTCATGCGTCCGGCTTTCCTGTGGACTCGGCTGCGCCTGCGCAGGGGCGGCTGCCAGGGGAACTCACTCAGATCTCCAACCACCAGGCTGGTTGTCCCTGCCAGGCCCGGCCTGGCCGGTAGGGGGCGTGAGTCACCGCGAACATCCACGCTGAGGTCTTTCACAGAGATCGGGGGCACTGCGCACGGGCCCGGCCCCTCCCAGGCGGGCCCTCGGCTCTGGGTCTGGGCCTGAGCCTCCTGACCCCACGCCACCTCCTTTCTGAGAAGCCAGGCCCCACAGGGTCCCTGCGTCCGGAGCATAAAGAGGAGCCGGTCAGGGCAGGCCCTGTGAGGGGGCCCAGGTGCCTGGCGGGGGAGGCACGGCCCAGCTCTCACCTGGGTCCCGCCCGGCCTGGGCAGGAGTATGGGTCTCGCCTCCGCCTCCGGGTGGAGGGACGCCACCCAGTGTGAGGGCTGCTCCGTGGTGTGGGGTGAGGGGAGCGGGAGGGGGTTCAGGGATCCACTGATGTTCCCCAGGGAAGAGGGGCGGAGAGAAGGGGCGGGCCAGCAGGGCCTTGGAAGTGACCGGGGCTCGATGGGTGAGGTGTCAGGGGTGAGGGACACACTTGGCCCGACAGCGGGGTTGGAGGAGGCCCCGTGCATGCTGGGGGGACGCGGAGGGAGCAGCAGGTTGGCGGGAAGGTCAGGATTCTGTCCCAAGTTGGACACATGAGCTGGCATCCGGGGGAGGAGTGCTCCGGCCAGGGGGGGGCAGGGAGGAGTGCTCAGACTGGGGGGGGAGTGCTCGGGCCGGGGGGGGGGGAGTGCTCCGGCCAGGGGGGGGGGAGGGGAGTGCTCGGGCCGGGGGGGGGGGGAGTGCTCCGGCCAGGGGGGGGGGAGGGGAGTGCTCGGGCTGGGGGGGGGGAGTGCTCGGGCCGGGGGGGGGGGGGGGGGACACACGTTCTCGGGCCGGAAATGAGGTTTGGGAAGCCGGGGCAGTCCCCTGGGGGAGGCCGGGGGAGCTAACGGCCCTCGGGGCGTCTCCTGCGGCCGCAGCCGCTCCCGCGCCGCTCGCAGCACACGGTTCGCGATAGAGACACAGGAGGCTGACAGCGCGTTTTAATTAAAATAGGTCAGATCTGTGCGGGGAGGAGCCGGGGATGGAGGCCGGAGCCGCGGGGTTGGCTGAGAATTCCTTCCTCTGTGCCTCCAGCTCGCTCTCTGAGGTCCACCCTCAGGGTCGGTCTGGGGGAGAAGCCGGGGGAGCAGGCCCCGAGGAGTGAGGGTCCTCCTGCCGCGGGTGGAGGGCCTCAGGCACCCGGGGGAGCAGCTGGAACTCTGCGTCTAACGAGGGCTTTAGAGCACGTGTCCCTGATGCGGGCACAGCCTGCGGACTCGGCCTGTGGTTGGGTCTGTGCCGTCGGTGAGGGTGAGAGGGGCGGGCGGCTGCCAGAGGGCGGGCGGGAGGGCCCCCAGGTCGAGGGGCGCTGGGCGAAGGCGAGTGAGTGTGGCCTAACTAAGGGGGGGGGGGCTCTTAGCAAAAATAACTAACGGAAGACCTGCCTCCGAGGCCCTGCAGCAGCAGAGCCCACGAGAAAACAGGGTGGGGCGAGACCATAGTCCTTCCGGGGCTTTCCTCCGCGGCGGCTAGGGGTGCGTGTAGTTGCCCAAACGCAGGGTCCCCCGGCGCACGGCCACCTCCTCCCGGTGCGCCTTGAGGGCTCTCTGGCGGTCGGCCTCGGTGGGGAAGGTGTCGAGGTGCCGGCCCACCTGTGGAGGGAGGGAGATGGTGGGCGGGCGGAGGCTGGGGCTCGCCCGTCTCCCCCCCTGCTCCCCTCACCTGCCGCCCAGCTGCGCTTCATATTGGAGAAACAATGAAGCAGCCAGCAGAGGCGCAGCCGTTGGGGGGGGGGGGGACAGCGGCAGACGCGTGGTGACGGTGCCCCTGATGATGTCAGTCACTGCGCATCCTTCCCAGCTCTTCCTCGCCATCAGCCCCCCACGAGCCGACCCTCCCAGGGCCCCTGGCCCTCACGCCCCCCTTGGTCTGGAGGTGGCCCCGTGGGAGTCCCGGCCCCACCCACACACCAGACCAGAGTCCAGGGACTGTCAGTCCAGGGGCCGGGCTCTCCGTCAGGGGAGAGCGGGCCCGATGGAACCCAACTCGCCATCCCCATTTTACAGATGGGGAAACTGAGGCTCAGAGGGGTTTGGTCCAGGGTTGGCTCCACAGGGAATCAGAGGCAGACAAGTTCTGTTTTAGCACCACTCCCTAAGCTCTAGGCACTATGTTCCAGATTCTTTCTAGAATATTCTGCCCATGCTGAGGTTGGTTAGTTATTCCAGGACATGAAACCACAGTCTTTGTCTCAGCGGGGGGTGTGTGTGTGTGTGTGTGTGTGTGTGTGTGAGGGGAGATGGTGTAGATCCTGTCGAGACTCTACAGACAGCCACAGACTCTCTCCTCGGGGAGGAAACACACCCCCACGTCCTAACGTAGGGGACAGTGCAGGATGCCTCAGGGGTCCGCGGACCCCTGTCCCCCCTGGGCCCCTGTCCCTCCTCGGGCCCCCTGTCCCACCCGCGGGCCCCCTGCTACCCCACGGGCCCCTGTCCCCCCTGGCCCTGGGAGGCGGTGTTTCCGGGAGCGTCAGGCCCAGCCGCAGGTCTCAGGTTTCTTGGCTCCTGTAACCGTCACCTGACGCCCTCCTGACCCGGGGCTTGGCACCTGGCGTTGAAGGCATTTGGTGGAACCACGATCCTGTCCTCAGCCTAATCTCCAGTTTCAGAGAAATCCCCACTCGCCCTCAGAGAGGGGACTGAGCAGAGAGGGGAAAAGCCGGAGCAGAGGCCTCCACACCGCGGTGTCGCCTCTGGCGAGGGACGCAGATTCTGACGGTGACACGATCTCCCGGAGGCAGCTGGAGGGGCTCCGTGCGGCCGGCGCGGCCGGTCTCCGGGGGCCCCGCGGGCACCTGCCTGCTTCACGCGCCCAGCGGGCTTGCTGGTGCCGGGCACTCATTTCACACCAGCCTGGGGCACCCGATGTTCTCCATCGTGCAGGTGGGAGTCAGGGGCCTGCACACGGCGGAGTCTGCCCGGGTCCCCCGGGGTGACCCCAGGTCCTCCTGGCGGCACTCCACCCCGCTGTGAAACACGTAGTCACTACCCGGAGTCCCTCTCTCCTCCGCCCGGCGGCTCCGCCGGCGACGAGGGTCCTCGTCACCAGCCAGGCCCACGCCGTGAGCCGCCACGGCCCTGTGGGCCCCCGAGGGGAGGCAGGAGCGCCACGGAGCGCGGGGTTCCTTCAGAGACGCTTCTAAATGGAGCCGTCCGAAGGCTGCCCGCGCCCGGAGCCGGGAGACAGCTGTGCTGATGGAGCGGAGTCGCTGAGGTCAAGGCAGGTAAACAAGAGGGGCGCCAGGCAGCCAGCGGTCTCCACTTCGCCCAGGACCTCGGCTTTGGGGCTCCGTTGCCCAGTCACTCAGAAGCAGCGCCCTCCCAGTGGGCAGTTTCCTTTGGCCCATCCTCTTGGTTGTCAGACGCCCTTGTCATTTCGCCAGCTTTGCTCTTGACTTGGTTCGCTCCTCCTCTGAGGTTTATGTAACACCACCGGCCCGGTGCACAGATTCGTGCACATTGAAAGGGAATTCGTTAGAAGATGGCCTGTGAGGCAGGACTGGGCGAGACGGGCCGGACACACCCTGGAGCCAACCTCCCATGGCCCCTCCCTGGCCAGCGGCTCCCGGGGTGGCACTGTGGCTCAAAGGGCATCTGCAAAGTCGGCAGAGTCCCTCTGGCAAGTGTGGTCCCTCGGCCTGGCCTGCGGGGATCGGGCCGGAACTGGCTCTCTGACATCCCCCGAGGGGTCCCGGAGTGCAAGTGGGCACTCTGCAAAGTTGCTGTGGTACAGGGTGTGGAACACAAACACAAGAGGGCAGTAAACCAGATTCGGGCCAACAGTGGCCCAGCAACACAACCCACGGCCGAAAGTGGAATCTTGGGGCCCCCTGAGGAATCGGCCCCCCCCTCTCCGATTCCGGGGTGCATCACCGGAGAACCGCCGCTGCCAAGTCACTGCAGTTCGGCAGCTCCTGTGTTGAGCGTCTGCCCCTGGTGGTCAGGGCACGTCATAGCGACCAGTGGATGGACACAGAGTATCAGCCTTTTATATACATAGATAGATGGTATTGGCAACTATGCTGCCCTCTGCATTTTCTTTTATCTCACCTCACACTATTAAGTATGTTTATTTTTTGCTCAGTTCTCTTCTCACTTCACGCCTACTGAGTTTCTGTTTGGATTTCTTCTCTGACTTTTCAGTTATTTATAAATATGCTTTAAAACTCCCAGGCAAGCTCAGTAGTTACGTTTTGTGATTGATTTCTAATGTAAAGTCTTTGGTGCCAAAGCGATAGGTGTGTCTCAGATGCCTTGTCAGTATTTGTTGAGTTTTCGGTGTGTGTCCTGTTTGGAAAGCCCCGTCCAGTCTCACCAGGAAACCCTGTGGCCACTGGTGCTGGGAGGACTCAGGGGCCTCGTCTGGCAGAGCCAGGGAAATGGGGATAAAACACAATTACAGTCCTAGCCGGGGTGGCCCAGTGGAAAGAGTCAGGCAGGGGTGTGTGCCTCAGTTGCAGGTTCGATCCCTGGCCCTGGTCAGGGCGTGTGTGGGAGGCAACCAGTCCATGTGTCTCTCTCACATCGATGTTTCTCTCTGTGTCTCTCCACCTCCCCTCCCCTCTCTCTAAAAATCAATGGAAAAAATGTCCTCCAGTGAGGATTAACAAGAAAATAAATTTAAAAAGAAAGCATCCAGGACCCAGAGGCGAGATGCTGGTCATCTCCTCTGCCGGTGGCCATGGCCTTGGCCCGGGAGGGGCAGCTTGGCCCACGTGCTGAGCAAGGAGTGGCCTGTGCCTCCTCCTCCCTCTGCCCTGGCTCCTTCTCCCCGCAGCAGGAGCCTGGGCCGAGCGGGGACACTGAGGCAGCCCCAGCCCGGGGCTCTGGACGGTGTGTGCGGGCACCAGCCGGGAAGAACCCTCCGCGGCCCAGGCACAGGCGGGCGGCTTCCCGTGAGCCTGACACGTCCTCCGCGGAGCAGCGGGGCCAGCCGCCCAGCCCCCCGCCCCACCCCAGGACGGTCCCCCCAGAGGACACCGAGTCTCGGCCAGGTCTGGGGGCTGAGAAATCAAAAGGCAGGATTTGAGAAAAAATAGCCAGATTTAAAAAAGTAAAAAAATAAATAACCTGCCAAACAGAAAAAAGAAGAGAAAAATGACAGCTATAGAGATTTTAGTTTAGGGTTGTTTTTTTCTAAGTGACAAGTGCTCAGGTGACGGGGAGCGAGGTTTTCTTGAGAAGATTGAGGGGCTGTCTGCTCTAATGAGGGCGCTCGGAGATTATGGATCAGTCCCAGGTCAGTAATTCCTGTCAAGCCGGGCCGCGGGGGTCAGAGGCCCCCCGAACACGGCCCGTGGGGCGTCGCCGGCCAGCGCGGTCCGGCTCCGCCGGGACAGGCCCGGGAGGGGAGCTAATTAGTGAGGCGCCGGGCTCTCCCGGGACATCTGGTCTCCGAACCCGCTCTCTGCTCCCAGCCCTCTCCTCCGTGAGCCAAAAATAGACCGAGCAAGGACACAGGCCGGCTCACGCTGCGTCTCCGAGCACAGCCAAGCTCGGCGCGGAAAGCCAGCCTCCCGCTCCGCACAGCTGTGCCGGAGGGTCCCGGGCCGTGCGGGTGAGCGGGCGGAGCGAGGGTCCCTGGGGCAGGGGGCAGGCTCACCCAGCGGGAGGGGAGGCTGAAGCTCGGGGTGGTGGAGACGCTGGCCCACGGACGCCCAGCTGCTGAGCGGGATGCCTGACCAGGGTCCAGGTCTGTGCTCCGCGGACCGGAGGGCTCCTGAAACCTGCTGGGGCAGCAGCAGAGGCGGCCCCAAAGTCTCTGAAAACGGGAACCGAGCTGCTGTTCCCAGAAGCCACACCACCGTCTCTCGGTCATTTCCCAGGACCAGGGAGGCTGGGCAGCAGCAGTGGAGATCCCAGTGGAGCAATGAGTCTGCCCACCAGATGCGGGATGGGGGGGGGAAAGGGTAGGGTGACTGAACTCCCCAAAGACCTGCTTGTGCTTCTTCAGCCTCCGAGTGGAACAGGTTTCAGGTGAGAGGGAGCCACAGCACATCCTGCGGGAAACCGAGGACACTGCCCCTCCCGCGTCGTCCGAGGCCATTTTGGCCGCCATCTCCCTCTTCCGGGCTCCAAAGGCTGAACCCAGGTCTGAGCATGAACCTGACTCACGTGGGCTATTTTTTTTTCAAGTGGCCTAAATCTTCTTTTTTAAAAAACAGCTCTATCTATATATATAAAAGGCGAATATGCCAAGGTTCCCCTCGGAGTTCAACCAGGAGACTGGGAGCTCGATCACTGACCACAAGGGGGCAGCGCGGAATGAAGGAGGGCCCTGGCTGGCACCTGGCAGCCGGGGAAGGAAGGCCCTGATCGGCCCTGATTGCCAGCCAGGCCTAGGGACCCTGTGCACGAATTCGTGCACCGGGCCTCTAGTTGAGATATAATTTATAAAATGTACCCATTTAAAGATTGAAATTTGGGTTGTTGATGCTTTTTGGTTCTTATGAATGATGCTGCTAGAGACATTCGTGTGTGGACGTATGTTTTCACTTCTCTTGGTTACACACCCAGGAGTGGAATTGCTGGGTCATGTGGGAACTCTGGTTTTAGCCTTTGGGGAAACTGTGACGGTATTCTAGCCAGCAACCTGCGCTGTTGTCCCCCCCCCCCGCCCCCCCCCCCCCCCCCCCCGCCAAGGATCCTGGAAGCCATCAGCCACTCGCCATCCGGGCTTTGCTCTCTGAAAACCCTCCTCCGAGAGGATGCCCCTTGGCAGCTGTTTGCAGGAGGCGGACCAGACGGGAGGAGACGCCCCTTCCCCTTCCCCGACTCCACCTTGGAGACCCCGTCCAACACACACACACACACACACACACACACACACTCTCTCTCTCTCTCTCTCTCTCTCTCTCTCTCTCACGCACATGCACACACATGCACACACTCACATGCACACTCATACGCACACAAACTCATACTCGAACACACATGTGTGCACACACACATGCACACGCACGCACACACGCCCAGGCACGCACCCCCGATGCAAATGATACCCGCGGAGCCATCACTGTGAAGCTCGACAGAAAATAATGAGAAACACTAAATCTTTTATAAGGTCAACACGCGCCTTAGCTGAGCAGCTGTCAAACAAGAAAAGAATTTAGCGCCGGAGCCACGGAACTTCCATCGGCTCATTAAGCCCAACAGGCCGGGCCTGGCGTGGCGGAGACGGCCCTCCGTTTGGTGTCAGTAATTTGCCGGAGCGAGCAGAGGCAGCGGCGCCAGAGGGGCCCGGGGCGGCTGGGGAATCGTTAGCGCGCCAGGAGCGGCCCGGCTCCTAATTGGAAGCATTGGGCATTATCAGCGGAGGATCTGCCTCAGTTCCCTGACAGCTCGTGGGCCCGGGATGATCGCCCACTTGTCAGTGCAAAAGACCATTAAAAACAAACGTTTTGGTTTAATTGGAGGCGGTGCACCGCGAGGCCAGGTGAGGGCCGTCAGCCGCTCGCCGCCCGCTCGGCCCGCTGGGTGCCGGGCCGGGGGTGGGCGGGTGTCTGTGTTTCCTGGAGCCTCACCTTTCAAACTGTCTGCGAGGCCTGGGTGGGAGATGGAGGGACTTCACAGGCGGCAAGGGCTGTTCTCAGCCGGTTGTCAACAACGCGGTGACAAGCCAGCCGCCAGGAAGAGAGAGGCCCCTTTCCTCCCGGAGCCTGGACGGCGTGATGGCGGCGGTCCTTGTGGCGTGTCCTCCTGGGAGGCCGCCCGCAGGCCTGGCTGCAAATGGGGGGCGGGAGAGTCGGGCAGGGCTGCCCTGCCCACCCCACTTAGGGGTAGCAGCATACGAGGGGGTGGGAGACTGATTCCCAGTAGAGAGTAGGGCTTTGAGTATATTTTTATCCATTTCAGAGAAGAAGAGAGAGGGACAGGGAAACAGCAACATCAACGATGAGAGAATCATGGATTGGCTGCCTCCTGCACGGACCCTCCTGAGGATCCAGCCCGCAACCCAGGCATGTGCCCTTGACTGGAATCGAACCTGGGACCCTTCAGTCTGCAGGCCGACGTTCTATCCACCGAGCCAAACCGGCTAGGGCTGGAGTGGGACTTGCTGTTTTGTGCAGAGTGAGAGCTAAGGAGGCTCTGAGCGGACAGCCTGCCGAGACGGGGCTGGTGTCTCCCCAGTGCCCCCTTGGGGGCCGGGCGCTGAGGACACAGAGGAGGCCACTCCCTGCGAATATCAGCCTCCGCCCCGCCGAGCTGGGCTGTGTGCTCAAGCTGTGTGCGGACGCCCGGTGCCGGGCTGATGTTGTGCGTGTTGGTATCATGAGCGCCGTGGGTACCTGATGAATATTCATCGGCGCCTGCCAGCGCTCAGAGAGGCCTGCACATTTGTATGTTAATCTCGCCCCGTCCCACACGCCGCCATCTCGTCTGCTGCCTGCCGCGTCTTCGATGAGACCACACCTCAGGAGCCCGCGGTCCCCTCAGGGACCTCTCCGGACGTTTGGGTGAAGGGTCGGGCTGGGAGGGGGCACAGGTCCCTGGGAGCAGGCAGTCCCAGAGCTCCAAGTTTTGCTGCCGAGTTCAGACAGCGCGGACGCCTTAATTGCTTTCTCTGGAAGTTTCCAGGCAGCGGCAGGCGGTACCCGGGCGCGTGGCTCCACGGCAGAGCCTTTGATCCAGGCCGGGCTGCGTGTGCGTCGGGCTGCCGAGCGGCTCTGTTCCTGCCAGGGGAGGGGGACCCGCTCGGATGTTCGGCGCACGGCCCGCTGGGAAGGGGTGCACACGCTGAGGGGGGGTGTTCTCTTATTGGAATAATGAGCAGGAAGAAGCTCTTGGGGTGCGTTTTAAGAAGAGGCTGTTTAGTTACAGTAAGAATATGAGAGTTAAGTGTCCTCTGCATGCCAGCCTCTGGGCCCTGCTCTGGGGAAACGTGGGCAGACAGGAGACTCTCAGAGGTCTCAGGGTGACTGCTGTCAGGAACAGCTTGTAGGCACTCAACAAGTCTTGGCTGGGTGGACAAACAGATGGATGGACTGATAGATGGATGGACTGATGGACAGATGGATGGGCAGGTGGATAGATGGTTGGATAAAAAGATAGATGGTTGGGTAGATGAATAGATACATGGATGGATGGATGGATGGATGGATGGATGGATGGGCAGATGGATAGACAGATAGATGGTTGAATAAAAAGATAGACAGATGGCTGGGACCGGTTTGGCTCAATGGATAGAGCGTCGGCTTGGGGACTAAAGGGTCCCGGGTTCGATTCCGGTCAAGGGCATGTACCTTGGTTGCGGGCATATCCCCAGTAGGGGGTGTGCAAGAGGCAGCTGATTGATGACTCTCTCTCATCGATGTTTCTAACTCTCTATCTCTCTCCCTTCCTCTCTGTACAAAATTAATAAAAAAATAAAAATAAAAATAAAAAGATAGACAGATGGTTGGGTAGATGAATAGACAGAAGGATGGTTGGGTGGATGAATGGATAGACTGATGGATGGACAGATGAACGAACAGATATATGGGTGAACAGATGGCTCTCACTTAGAAGTGGGAACAGGTGATTGTGTTCTCCTAAAAGTCATATCCTCAATGGGATGGTGTTTGGAGGTGGGGTTCCTGGGAGGTAATTAGGATTGGATGGGCTCATGAGGGTGGGGCCCCCAGGATGGGAATAGTGCCCTTCTCAGACAAAACACCAGCTCTCTCCCTCTTTCTCAACACAAGACAGTGGCCATCTGAGAGCCAGGAAAAAGCCTCACCAGAACCCAACCATACCAGCACCCCAACCTCAGACACCAGCCTCCAGATCGGAGAGAAATCCACACCTGCTGTCTAAGCCCCAGCTGTGGGTGCTGCCGGAGCAGCCAGAGCAGATTAAGACTGACGTTCAGACTCCTCGCTTCTTCTCGAAGCCCCGACTAGCTTCCCATGGAACGCATGAAAGCGTAGCCACAGGTAATACTTTAATTACAGTCGTGCAGGCGCCGCTGATGGGCGCAGGGAGCTGAGGACTCGGGCTTGGTACCTGCCCCACCCACTGGCCCAGCTCAGCCCTCCCCCCGGAGACCTGCAGGCACAGCCAAGCTCAAGAACCACCTGCAGGGCTGGTGCCAAAGCTCGTCCCACACAGAGACCATTGCTCCGACCGTCTCCCCGCTGGGCGTGGCCAGCGCCTCGCACCTACTGCACGGCCCTCTCTCCTGCTGTCCCCACTTTTAGATTCAGGCCGGCTCAGTCCGCCTTCTCCGCCCCGTCCCTGCCTCGTGCCCTTTGTAACCGCAGCCTGGACCCCGGTCAATGGCTTCTTTCCTCTTTAGCCTTCGGGCCAGACTCCAATTTCAGGGGGGTTGTCAGGTGTAAAGGCGTTCAGGGCGGTGGACAGTTCTGTTTATGGCAAGAGCTTAAATCAGCCAGGCCAGGTGGGCACGGCCCTCCGGGCACCCATAAACCCTGAGCTCATGGCCACCGTCCACTCACCTTCCCAGGCCCGGCGTTTAGGCCCCCTGACCCCTGAACGCAGGTGCGGGTCTTACTATTGCTTGGCCCTGCCAGCACCCATGGGCGCCAGCCCCACCCACTTGCCTCTGCTTCGCTAGGACCTGGGGCACGGACTTGAACTTGGGAGCCTTAGCTTCTCTTTCTCGGACACGACTCCTCTCCTCGCACCTGGTGCTGAGAGGACAGAGTCGAGAGATGGTTCATCAGCGCCCGCCCAGCGGCGAGGTGCGGCTGCGCCTGCGGTGCTGTGGCTGTGGCTGCCGCTGGGATCGGCTCAGAATAGCTTCTTGGACGCCCTTCCCCGCGCGCCGCCCGCGGCGCCTTTGGCCGGAGTCCCCGCTCCCTGTGCTGTTTGCTCCGCTCGGAGGCAGCGCGTCCCAGGCCTCTGAGGAGAGGGAGGGCTGAGGCCGGAAACCACGGCCCATCTCGCCTTCTCCCCCGGCTGCCCTGCGGGGCCAGCGGCCTATGTCTCCGAGGGAACGGGAGGGGGTGTTAGCGCCACAGCTTTTATTTATTTTTATTTAAAAAAATATATTGCCAAAACCGGTGTGGCTCAGTGGATAGAGCATCGGCCTTCGGACTGAAAGGTCCCAGGTTCGATTCTGATCAAGGGCATGTACCTTGGTTGTAGGCACATCCCCGGTGGGGGGTGTGCAGGAGGCAGCTGGTTGATGTTTCTCTCTCATCGATCTTTCTAGCTCTCTATTCCTCTCCCTTCCTCTCTGGAAAAAATCAATAAAATATATTTAAAATAAATAAATAAATAAATAAATAAATATTGTCATTGATTTCAGAGAGGAAGGGGTGGGAGGGAGAGAGAAGCATCAGTGATGAGTATCACTGATGGGCTGCCTCCTGCACGCCCCACACTGGGGATCCAGCCGGCAGCCCGGGCCTGTGCCCTGAGTGGGAATCGAACCTCGATCTCCTGGCTCCTAGGTTGGTGCTCAGCCCCTGAGCTGCGCTGGCCGGGCGCCCCCATGGCCTTTAGATGCCAGGGTACCGCCTCCTGGTGCACCTCGCCGGCACTTCCGGCAAAGCCGTCACCATGAGCCCTGAGTGAAGATCGAGGGTGTTTATCCGGGGGGACTGGCCGCCTCCTGCTCCTCAGCGTTGGGGCGATCGCACCGGCGGCGGCGCCTGCTGCCAGAGGCTGACACGCGGAGACGGGGGTTTGTGGGTGCCGCGGAGCGAGCCCCCCCGGTGGCCCACACTCCCCCTCCAGCCCAGGGGAGTCTCCCCGGATCACCGAGGATGCACTCCCTTGGGGACCCCACAGCCCCATCGGCACCCAAATTCAGCATGAGGCTCCGTGTCTCTGGAGGTTAGGAAGACAGAGCTGATGCCCGAACAATGGCTGGCTGTTTGCCGGGGGATGTTCGGCACAACATGTGAATCTTTCCTGCCCAGCGGGGGGAAGGGTTTTCTGGGTTAAACGGAAAATTCCCAGGTGCCAGAGGTTTCAGGGGACACGCTGGGGGTCCCCAGGACGCAGGGCAGGTCCTGTTAGAAGTGCCAGCTCCCCTGTCCCCTGCGATGCCGGCCTCGCCTGCCCCCCCACCGTGCCCTGGGCACAGACGCCTGGCCCTCCCCCTGACCCGCCCCCCCCCCCCCCAGCTCCCACAGGGCCAGGAACGCTGCCATTTGTCCTCGTCCCAAAGCCTCCGCTCTGCTCGGTGACCTGCCAGTCTGAGCAGGAATGAATGTCACCTTCCGAGCAGCCTAAGAATTCCTGCCTCCGAGGCCGGAGCTGTGCAGCCCATCAGGCCCTGCCTTCTTCCCTCTGCGACGGTGTGAGCGGGGCGGGGGCTCCGTGCCGGGGGGCAACGCCAGCTGCATCGGACTGACTCACCCTCCCCTCGCCCCATCCCCGCCCGTGGCACATCCTCCTGCGCCCGCGCCCCGCACAGCAGCACCGACGTCCTCATTCCGGGACAGCACGGCCCAGGGCCCTCAAAACACATCCCGGGGCGGCCAGCCAGCTGTGACACCCCGAGACGGGCTGATGAGTGGAGGCTGCCGGGCCTGTTCTCCCTTAAGCGCTTACACACCCGGGCCGGCTGCAAAGGTAACTGCCGACCCCGGGGCAGCTCAGGGCCCGTCCGCCCACCCCCGCCTCTGCCCGCTGTGCCCACTGTGCCGCCCAGCCACTCCCTGCAGACTCAGGAAGGGCAGCGGCCAGAGGTGCCACACTCCCCCTAAATGCACCCCCAGGGCCCCTCCCAGTGCTCCCTGCCTAGTGGCCTGGGGGCTGGAGCCCTCGGTGGGCGGGGCCTCAGGACGAGGCACCCCCCTGTGCAATGAGGAAACGGGCCCAGAGCGGCCCGGCGGCCAGCCCAGACCCAGCATCTGTGTCCCTGAGAAAGGCCGCGTGCCAGCGGCCGGCTGCCCTCCCTCCGGGCACGGCCATCGCAGAGCCTGTACGGTGGCCGGCCCACGTAGAGTCTGTCCGCTGGGGCCCTGCGGCCGAGGGGTCTGCCCGGGGCTCGTCCTCCTTTCCTGCCCCTCCGCGGGGGCCTGTGCGGCCGGGGAGGAGCCAGCCTGCGAGGCCGGGACCAGCCCGGAGGGGCCGCCTGCCCTCGGCGTGTCCCGTGAAAGGCGTTTAATTACTTCTGACAGAGTTCAGCGGCGACATCTGTTCGCGGGCGGGGAGAGTCGGTGCGGGTCATCCATCACCGTGACAGGCTGCGGTCTTTTGGAAGTGCCTCTCCTTTCCTGGCGGGCCGGGGCGGGGGCTGGGGCAGGGGCCGGGGCGGGGGCCGGGCGGATCAGCAGCCACAGGACGGGCACCGGGCAGAGGAGGGCCCCCTGTGGACGGGCAGCCGGCCTCCTGAGGGCAGACCGGGCGCTGGCCACCGGACGGGCAGCCCGGCCTCCTGAGTGCAGACCCTGGTGCCACGGAGCCAGGAGCCCCGACCTCCCCGACAGCGTCCCTGCTGCCTGGACCCAGATGTTGGGAATCAGAGAGCAGAGAGCCAAGGAGGACGGAAATGGCGGGACACACACACACACACACACACACACACACGCTGTGGACAGCAGCACTGAGCGCGAGGCGGGAGGGAGGCCGCGGTGGGGAGGCCGGGGAACCGGGAGAGACGGGAAGCGGGCTGAGGCTGCCGGGGTGGACGGCCGCACAGCTGCATCGCGGGCCGAGGCCTGCACAGCCAGGCATGTTCCGAGCGCGGGGGCGGCGGACGGGCGGCGGGCAAATGGCCGGTGACACAGCGGACAGGGCCACGGGCGGCACGGGGGGCGTCGAGGGGGCGGCGGTGCTCACGGGCTCGGCGCGTGTTCCGCCGCATTAGGCTCAGGGAGGCGCCGGCCTGGCTGGCCGCTTCGTGCAGCTGTCCTCCCGGCCAGGCTGGGCGCGCACCCCGTCCTGACTGCTGTCCCCAGGCGCCCCGTTTCCTCCCGGCACCGTGCCCCCCGTGGGGAGGCCGGTCTGGGCACTGCCTGGGCCACGCAGCCGAAGGGAACCGCTCAGTCTGAGGTCGGAGCTGTGGCTGCTGCAGGCAGGTCAGACCCCGCGTCAGCGCCGAGGGATGCCCCGGGGAGCCTGGCGCTGTGGGTGAGCTTCTGCACCCCAAGTCCCCAGGGCAGGGGGGGGGCTTGAACGGCCCCCAGTGGAGGGGTTTGACCCACAGTGTCCGCCCCGTGGACAGACCCCAGGCTCAGCCATCAGACGGTGGGGTCAGCCCAAGGCTGCCCTCACCAGCAGGCGCTGTGCCCGGCCAGGGCTCCGGGCAGAGCAGCCCCCGCGGGGAGAGCGAAGGTGGTGGCCTGAGCCAGGCGGCGTGAGGGTGCGCTCGGGGCTGCCAGCTGCTGCTGTCGGGATTATGCCGTGGCCGTGGCCGTGGCCTGCGTGGCTGGGAGCCCACAGAACTCGCCGGGGAGGTGGGGGGAGCCGCAGGGGGACGGGAGCGGACCTGACCTTCTGGAAGTGAGGCATGTGCCAGAGGGCGTCCAGCTTCACCGGCGGCTTGTACTTCCTCAGCTGGCTGCTCCGCGTCTCGTACAGCTCCCCGAGGCTCACCTGCCCCGGGAAACGGGAGGTGCTCACCTGGGGCTCCCCTGGCCGCTCCCCTGGCGCTCAGAGAACCGAGCTGCCAGGAGGGGGCGCAGGACAGGGGTGTCACAGCCCGAGGGTGCCCTTCCCCTGCACCCAGCCCTTCCCCGGAGGACTTCAGGGCACTGCCCCCCGTGGCTCAGTGCCCGGCCGTGGTCAGTGTGTGGAGGGCCGTGGATGCCGCCCGCATGCCGCTCTGGGGCCCGGCGTGCAGCCGCCTGGAGGGCAGGGCACGGCCCAGCGCTCCTGTCCTGTGCCCGCGGCTCATGCAGGGAGAGGGACCCCACAGCGTTTGCGGGGAGGAGGCTGGATCGAAGGGAGGGCTGGCATCTCTGGAGCAGGTCCAGCCCAGGGCGCCCTCGGAGGAGAAAGGAGCACTCTGGGGTTGGCTCCAGCCTGTTTTCTGAGGGTGAGCTGGGTTCTGTCCGGCACACAGGCCATGCCCGGCCCCCCAGAACCTTGGTCTTGGGGCTTAGGTAGGGCTTCAGTCTGATCGTCACCAAGATCCCCTCGGGCTCTAACTTCCCACAATGCCTCGGGCTCTAACTTCCCACAATGCCTCGGGCTCTAACGTCCCACAATGCCTGGTGGCCAGGCCACAAGCAGCGAGGTTCGCAGCCCTCCCCCCCACCCCCCCGGGACAGGCGTGCACGGGCTCAGTCTGGAGCTGAGCTTTGCGGGGCCAGCCCTTCCCGCCTCTGCACCCTGACATGGCCGGGGGGCGGCCTTCACCTTCTGCTTCTTCTCCAGTTTGATGGCCTTCTGGGCGGCCTTCTGCTCCTGCACCCACAGCTGCTGGTAGCGGTGCCGCAGCAGGTCGAACAGGGGCGTGGAGGGCCTGCGGGCGAGGCGGGTGTGAGGGCCTCCCCGGCCACCCGCCCACCCTCCGGGGCAAACCCTCTCCCCAGGAGCGGGTCACCCAGACACTGAGGCAGCTGAGGTGAGGCGATGGGGGCCCAGGAGCGTGGTGCCCTATTGGCTCTACTGTCTGCATATTTGAAATTTTTCATAAAAAGAGAAAAAGAAAAAAACGAAAACAAACAGTGGAGAAAGCTCGTTGTCCTCCCCATCACTCCTTCCCGACCTGCCCTTGGACCCCGACAGCTTAGCGGTAGCCACAGACACAGGCCAGGGTTCTGATCGGGGCGGAGGGGCGAATGGTGCCTCCCCTCCCCCCTTCCACAGGACATGTCCGTCCCAACCCTCGGAATTGGGGGGTGGTGGCAAGGACTGTCTGGGGAAAGGGCTGTTGAGAGGGGGGCAAGTTAGCAATCGCAAGACGGCGAAGCATCGTGTGCGTGCCCCTTCGGGCGGGCTGGGACCCGAACGGTGTCCTGGGGAGAGACACAGGCAAGCGGCGCAGAGGTGGGGGTGCTGTGAGGAGGAGGCAGAGGGGCCCTGCAGGAGCCCAGGCCCCAGGAGCCTTGGTTTTGGAGTTTTGGGCTTGAACCCCAGTGTGGGGCGTGCAGGGGGCAGCCGATCAATGATTCTCTCTTATCATCAATGTTTCTCTCTCTCTCTCCCTCTCCCTTCCTCTCTGAAAGCAACAAAAATATGTTTTTAAAACAAAACAACAAGCTGGGGAGAAAGAGCCAAGCATGTGCAGGTGCTTCCACACAGGTGTGAACTCCTGGAAAAAAGACTGGAAGGAAGCCGGCCAGTGATGACGGGGGCGGGGGGGGGGGGGCGTTTTCCCCTTCCGGTCCCCCTTCCGGTCCACTCACTGGTTTTATGTGACTCTTTTTCAAAAGAAAGAGAGAGACGGAGAGAGGGAGAGAGGGAGAGAGGGAGAGAGGGAGAGAGGGAGAGAGGGAGAGAGACAGAGAGAGAGAGAGAGAGAGGGAGAGAGAAAGAGAGAGAGAGAAAGGGAGAGGTGGCGGAGGGGAGAGAGGGAAAAAGGAAGAAATAAATCAAGCCTGAAGTCGTCGATCTGGCTGGGGCCACGGAGCCAGGGACGGGCGATGGATCTGGGTCTCCGGGCTCCGTGTCAGGGCGAGAGCCCGCCCCGCCAGGCACTGTCCCGCGAGCATCGGCCAGAGTCTCCCTTCTCTCCACAGGCAGCTGAGGGGGTGAGGGGTCAGGCCCTGGCAGAGCCGGCCGCCTGCCCCGCGCTGGGGAGCTTAGCATCTTCCGAGTCCGTGGCTCCAGGATGCATCTTGGGGACCATTTTCCCCTTTTCTCCCACAGCCGTTCCTCGCTCCCTCACAACGTGTTCGGTTCTCGGCGAGGTCAGCGGAGGTCTGATAACAGACGGGCATTTCCCCTGGACGAATGGTGTTTGCCCCGGGCCGAAGCCCCCTGGGCTCTGCAGCTGTGTTGGGAGGAGCGGGAGGGGTTCACACAGATCTGCATTATTTATCCTCATTAAAGAGGTGTGGGCGGGGTGGGGGACGCCGGAGCCCACAGAGGTCAAATGGCCGGCCCAGGCCGGTGTCTGCGGCCAGGAGAACGCGCAACTGAGCTCTGCAAAGACCGAAGGGGACAGGCCAGCAGGCGGCTGCAGCTGGAGGCCAAACCCGGGGGCCTGGCCGTGCCCAGGTGGGACCCCAGACCTTCCCCATGCTTACTCCGGGCTCCCTGAGCTCACAGGCCTGCAGCAGCCACAGCACTAATCCTCATAGCTCCGCTTCCCGCTGCTTCCTCTGTCCTCAGGACAACACCTCAGAGACAGGTGCTGATATACCCATTTCACAGGTGAGAAGTCAGAGGCCCAGAGTTGGGTGTCTTGCACAGCCAGTGAGTGACGTGCTGCGTTCTCCCTGGAGGCCTGAGGGCTTGTTGCTCGGCAGCCCCGCCCCGCGCAGCCCCGCAGGCCGAGCGCCGCTCAGAGGAGAGGACGGCTCGGTGAGCAGCAGCGGGGGACGAGGAAGCCCCTCCACCTTTTGCTGGGCCTTCGGGTTTGGGCAGAAGATGGCCGAGAGGGGTCCCTGGACAGAGGGGTCAGCAGGCGCAGAGCCAGGGAGCCCGGCCGGGCTGGCACCACGCCTCTGACCGGCCTGAAGGGCGTGGGCAAACAGCTGAGATTCGCACATTGCCGCCAGCTGCAGACTCAGTAGCTCCTCATGACTCTGCAGTGCGGACGAGCGTTCCTGCTTTCCGGTGGGGAAACTGAGGCTCAGAGAGGTTCAGCAACCTGCCTGAGGTTTGCTCCTGGACTGGGAGCAGCCAAGGAGGCGGATTCAGGCTCCAAATTGGGTTCCCTGGGGGCCAGGACCCCAGAGCGGGTCTGAGTGGTCCCGGTGGCCGGGCTGCTGGCCCTGCTCCGGGCCCGGCTGGCCGGTGGAGTCAGGTTGTAATCTTCTACCTGTGACTTCCCCGAGGTGTGTCCGCTATCCAGAGCCTCCGGTTTGCCCCGACGCCCGGGGGTCCCCTCCTGGGGGTGCCAGGCTCTTCGCTCAGGGCTTCCTCTGTTTCTGGGCAGCCCGCCCGGGGCACGGCGAGGCTGGCGCCCAGGGCCTGGACAAATTGCTTGCTGATAAGCTGGCAGGACCAGCTCGGCACGTTCCTGCAGCCTGACATCCCCACTAACCGCAAAACGGTGTCAGAGCTGGGGCTCACGGAGCGGGAGGCGGGGTGGGTCTGCAGGAAACCTCAAATTAGTTCCATCCAGTCCGTCTCCGGCCTGGCGACTGATGCCCGGACCAGGGCCGATCTGCGATGAGGGGCCGGGGACCGGGAGGATCATTTGCAAACATTAGGCTGACACCGGTGAGAGCGGGCTGAGGGCTGACAGCTCTGATTTGCCGGCGCGGCTCCGGAGCGGGGAGGCTCTGCGGATCAGAGGGGCCTTTCATGGCAGCCCGTCTCCGGCCGGCCGGCGGCTCATTAAAACTCGGCGGGGCCGGCGGTGTGGGGGCGCCGCGGAGCCTTCTGAGGGGCCCGGGTACACATCTGTTGAAAGGTGCCGGGGAAGGCAGCCTTGGGTCTGACAAACCGGATTTCAGTGCGGCTCCCCGCTCACAGCAGGCTGAAATAATTGGTCATCAGTGACTACTAATTCGGTTTAGTAGCCAGAGGCGATTTTTTTCTTCCCGGAAAATCAATGACAGCGCGGAGGCCTGTTCAACGCGACTCCGCTCCAGACGGGCCCGTCTTTGACGCGTGATGCTTCTTCCAGCGGAGACAGCTATTTTGTTAAAATGAAATTAAAATCCACCTCTAATATGCTGGCGGGCGCCCACATGGCCTCCGGGCTGACGGAGTGGACAGCGGCCACCAGGATGGGCCGTGTCTCCTCGGCCGGTGTGACATTCTCAGCACGCCGTGGGCCGTGGAGGGTCTGGTTTGGGAGGAGGCTGGGGGCTGGGCTTCCCCCTGGGGTTCTAAGTCACAGCTGAGCCCCGACAGACACCCAACAGGGACCCTTCTAAGACCCTGCCCCTCTGGAGGGGTTCCTTCACTGAGTGGGGCCTGGGGAGGGTGCCCTCGTGTGCTCGGACAGCACCCAGAGGTGCCCCTCAGGCTGGGGTTGCGGCTCGCCCGTTGGCGTGCCAGGTGACCCCAGTGACCGTGCCGAGCCCTTCGCTTGTGCCCTGCGTGACCCAGCGGTTTTTTCTTCCGAGCAAGTCTGACCACTGTTGCCCACACGTACCGAAATTACTGTTAAATCATTGTTTTGCTTTCTTTACATTGAAATGTAATTGAGATCATTGCAGACTTCACATCCTATATAATAAAAGGCCAATATGCAAATCAACCAAACAGCAGACTGACCAGTCGCTATGACGTGCACTGACCACCAGGGCACAGGTGCTCAAAGCAGGAGCTGCCCCCTGGTGGTCAGTTGCTCCCACAGGGGGAGCGCCGCTCAGCCAGAAGCCCTGAGCAGGGCTGGCGAGTGCAGCGGTGGTGGCAGGAGCCTCTTCCACCTCCGCGCAGCACGAAGGGTGTCCCACTGAGGGCTCAGGGGTGGGCCTAAGCTGCCAGCTGGACATCCCCCGAGGGCTGGACTGCGAGAGCCCACAGGCCAGAATGAGGGACACACACCCCTGCCCCGCCCCACCGAGTGCACGAATTTCATGCCCCGAGCCTCTAGTGCCGTTATAAGAAAGAAAACAGAGGTCCCAGGAACCCTTCCCGTGGTGACAGCTGTTCCCCCTTGGTAGCATCTTGTGAAACTCGAGGGTAAAATCACATCCAGGACAGAGACACTGAGACAGTCTCCCCTCTCGTTCAGATGTCCCCAATGACTTGTAAGTGTGTGTGTGTGTGTGTGTGTGTGTGTGTATTTCTTTTCAAAATGTATTTTTATTGATTTCAGAGAGGAAGGGAGAGGATGAAACACCAAGGATGAGAATCACTGATCAGCTGCCTCCTCCACGCCCCCTATGGGGACCAAGCCGGCAACCCAGGCATGTGTCCTGGTTGGGAATCAAACCGTGACCTCCTAGTTCATAGGTTGATGCTCAACCGCTGAGCCACGCTGGCTGAGCTAATTTTTTTTTCAATGGAGGAAGGGACTCACGGAAACGAGAGTGCCTGGGCTCGGGAAGTGCCCGGGAGCCGGGAGACACCAGGCCGGCCTGGGTCAGAAATTGCATTTTGATGCCCCCCCCCCCCCCCCCCCCCCCCCGCCAGCGTGCTGAGGCCAGAGACACAGTCCTGAGGGTGAATGGGAATCACCCAGAGAGCTCATGAGCCAGAGAGGTGCCGGGCGTCACCCGCGGACATTCTGACTCACGGGGCCCAGGGGCCGGCCTCCGCATTTACCGGGACGCCCCCTCCCGAGGGGTCACCCCTGTGGAGGCCCCTCCGCCCAGGGGACAGCGGCAGCCCCTTCACCCCACTGTGTCTTAATTGTCCTCCTGGGCGGAGGGCCTGTCTTCGCTAACGAGCAGGAGGCCGGGGCGGGGCAGAGGCCTCCCTCCTGGGGAGGACCGAGGACTCGGCGCTAATTAGAGAGGGGGACCTCTGGGCTGCCGGTAGTTTTAATTGTGGATCCAACGTAAAAGCTAATGACAGAGGGAGGCTGCGGAGGCACACTCCTGACTTCTAAACTCGGCTAAGAGGTCATTTGCAATTTGTTAACATTTTCACGAGGGTGAATTCAATTAGCAGTTCCCTGCTCCGGCCCAGCGGGGGCCGAGGGAGGGCGGCAGGGCTGGGAGGCTCAGAGAGGGCCCCTCCCGCCCTGGGGTGCTCGTGCCCCAAACAGGGGGCTCTCCCCACGCACCCCCCCGCCCCGGCACGCCCTCTGGACAGGGAAGGCTTGCCAGACCCAATGGCCACGGCTGGGGCCACACGGGAACCTGCTCAGGATCCTGGCCTGGGGCAGGTGAGCAGCCGGTGGGGCGGCCCTGCCAGGGCGGGGGGCGGGAGGGGGAGGCGGGAGGGGGAGGCGGGAGGGGGAGGAGAATCTCAGCATCTAGCATGAGCTGAGGAGGTCCCACTGCGCCCGGCACCCTGGGGAGGGGCCTGAGGGACCTGCACGTGGGGGAGGGCACGGGGCACCGGACAAGCACGGCTACTCGGCAGCATCGGGCTGACGGAGTGACGTTTGCAATGGCCGGGAGTGCCACGGGCTTTCCGTGGCCTGAACCCACACCACAAAGCACGCGCTGAAGGGCTGCAATGGGACAGCACTGGGAGGCGGTGGGAGGGTGTGCATTCCGCCTCGGGCCGGAGCAGAGGGGAGGCTGCGGGGGAGGTGAGCGGGCTGAGAGCCGGCAGTGTTTTCTGTTATTCCTTCAACGGTTTTACCGAACGGCCGGGAGCGCACGGCGGCGTGTCACCCGAGCGGCGGGTCCAGGGGCTTGTTGCTGGAGTTCCCGTGAACAGGAGGGAGGTCAGGGCACCGCTGCTCCTCAGGAAGCCCAGCTCTGGAAAATTCTACAGCAGGCGTGGGGCCTGTGCGATGCGTGGAGGCCCCAAGGGGGAGCAGTGGGGCCTCGTTAGCACTGACCCGGCCGGCAGCTCCTGATGGATGACGGGGTTCTGGCGGGACAGGCCCCGGGGGAGCGGCCGCCCCATCCATTATGGCCCATCAGCGCCTCCCGGAGCCCTCCCTGCTCCGAGCGCCGGGAGCCGGGCGGGGATAAATCTCTGTCGGGCGCAGGAGAGGGAGAGGGAGAGGGAGGGTGAGAAATGTCTCCCCCGGCTCCGGCCTCAGGGCCGCGGCGGAGGGGCAGCCGGCAGGAGGCTGGGGGACGGGCGGCCCCGAGAGGTTGGGCCCGGGCAGGAGCGGGGGAGGGACAGCCCCCGGCATGGCCCTGCCTGGGCTTCTCGAACAGGGACGCAGCTGGCTCTGAGGAGGACGGGGCCCCCCTCGGACCCGGTTTGGGGTGTCCCAGGCCCCGGCCCAGCAGCATGTGTGGGTCTGAGGGGCCAGCCAGCACCTCCACCTCCTGGAAGGGTCTGTCCTAGGCACTGAGTCCTCATGCTCCCACTTACCACCTGCGACCTCTTGCTCAGGGACATGCCTGTCCGTGCCTCAGTTTCCCCGTGGTTAAATGGAGGCGGGGTTATCTGTGGAGAGCCAGGCCCCGCCACGTGCTCCCTGGCGCCAGCTGTTGGTCACTGTAGATGCCGACCTGCTGCTCGCCGCTCCATCGTGGAGGGGGCTGGGGAGCAGCCATGGCTCCCTCTCCCCGGCCCTGGCGTGTGGGACCCTCTCCCATCCCACCCGCCATCCCGATGCTTACGGGCCTCCCCCAAATGTACGACGTCACACCTTCTTTGTTTTTCACTTGATGTTACAAGTGTGACCTGAGCAGCAGAACTGAGTGGGGAGGTCGCCTCCCTTGTTCTGGACGTGCTGCCTCTAGTGACGTGGCCAGAGGACACATGGTTCGCTCTCTGAGGCGGCGTCTCCACGGTGTGATCCATAGCGGATAGGGGAGCAGGGCAGAGGGGTAAATGGCACGGGACCCCGGCTTCACCATCTCCTCGCTGGGTCTCTTCGCTTTCAACAGCTGCCTCAAAGCCCGGAAGGGCCCGGGCCATATTTCTCCGACAAACACCGAGTGACACCCCGGAGGCCGCCCAGCAGGACCAGCGTCCGGTGGAGCAGACGGGCGGGGGCGGAGGGCGGCGGATGCTCGGCGGACGGGGGATGCGGCTGCGTAACCACGTCCGTGGAAACACCTCGCGTGGGAGAGGCCCTCATCCGGCTGCGCAGAGGTCAGCGGTTCACCCTGCGATCACGGCCGACCCCGTGTCCCAGGGAAAGATCAAAGCACAAAGCGGTTTCTACCGGACTCCCGTTGCTTCTGCGCAGATGGAACGTGGGAAGACTGGGCGTCCCACCGCCGTTAGCCTCGGTCCGGTCTCAGCGAACGTGGCTGGTGTCAGGGAGGACGGTGCTGTTGGTGCTGTGGGCAGACAGGGTGCCATTCGGAGAGGTGAGGGGTCTTTGCCAGGCCCGCAGGCTCCCCCTGGTGGCCAGCCCGGGTTCCTTCAGGGGGTTCAGGCCTCCCCGCGGTGCCTGGGAGGGAAGGGGCTTGTTAGCATTCTGCAGGCAGGTGGGTGGGTGGCTTGGGTTTGGGCCGGCGGCTCCGGAGTGATGGATGGGCCCGCTGTAAATTTGTGGAATAAATCAGCTTGGCAGGGAGATTCAAAACGCCTGTCAGGCAGCAGCATTTTTAACAGCCGCAGAATTCCCTCGTCCTTCCCATTTGTCAGCGTCGGCTGTGCGGGCCTGAGAGCCGGGCGGGCAGGGGGACGGCAGCAGCTCCTCCCTCTGGTGCTTCTCACTTTTCTGTGGTCCCAGCGCTTCCAGCACCAGCACCGGACGGTGCGGACGGGCCTCATGGGTGTTCTGCTGGCGCCCTGACTTAACCACGCCGTCACCGTCTCTGTATTCAGATTCCAGGACGCTGGGGTGGGCGGAAGCCGGCCGGAGCGCCCAGGGTTTGGAGTGTCCGGGGCCAGGCCACGGGTAAAGGCTTCCAGAAGAGCCGGACAGGACGGCTTCCCGGTGTCCAGATGTCCCACCCCAGCCCATCCCGGGGCTGGTGAGGCAGGCGGATCAGATCAGATGGGACCAAGCCCCGCCCCGAGGCAGAGCAGCCAGGGGCAAACGGCTCCGCCTCTCTGACCCTCTGTCTCTTCTTCTGTAGACCGGGATGCAGAGTTCCAGGCTTTCAGAGTTATTCGAGGAGAGGAGGCCTCGAGCGCTCAGCTCGCTGTCTGACAAGTGAGAGTAACAAGGACACGTCCTGCCTCCTCGGTCCACAGCGGGCTCTCCTGCCGTCGGCGCTCCCGGCAGGCGCTGCGTGGTGGCATCCCCGCCTTGCGTGTGGCACGAGGCTCTGGGCAGGGCGGTGGCAGAACCCTGGGCATCCAGAATCTGCCAGGAGCACCAGCTGCTGCCCAGCTCTCGCCGCCCCCACCCCGCCCCCCCTGGCTCATCATAACGGACAGCCCTGGGCCAATTAGGAGCAGCCACAATTAAGATGTGCCCAGGGCATGTGAGCATTTGCAAACACTTGTTAAAACGCATCAATAATTAAGTGCCTCTTTAATCGTTCCATGTCTGGCCTCCGGACATATCTGTTTATAAACCGTGGGTCCCAGCATGCTTTGGGGCCTCGGCCTCTGGGAATGGAAATTGAAAATTCTTCCCTGACTGGAATTCTGAGGTTTGACGGGGACACGGTCGAGAGGGGGCACGGGCTTTTAACGTCTCTGTGGTGTGAGTGACGGTGCCCATGGGTTTCTTTACTCACTCATTGGACCAAATCTCCCCAAACTCCTGGTAGTCCAGTGTGGTGGGGTTTGGTGTTAAACACGCTTTCAAAGTAAAGAAATAAACACACACAAAAAAAAAAAAAAAAAAAAAGAAAGAAAGAAATAAATAAACACAATCGAGGCTTGTCAAAGGTGATCATGGGCGAATGGGCCTCGGCCCCATAACTTCACGTAATAGCCCCATTGCGGGGTGGGGGTGGGGTGGGGTGGGGGTGAGGGTGCGGGTGGGGTGGGGGTGGGGGTAGGGTGCAGGGAGGGTGGGGGGGTGGTTTTTAACCGCGCCGCCTGCATCTGCTATCCGGCGGAGGGGCGTGCGGGCCTGTCTCAGTAAAAGCTTTTCCAACAGCCATTTAACCTCCATTTGCGGAGAAATAAAGTGAAATTGATGCTGATTCGGGCCCACTTTGGGGGCCGTTTTTGTTCCATAAAAGCCCGTTTGCTTGCCATTTGCCGAGCGGCCCTGTCACTTCCGGGAGGGCGGCCGCTGATGAAGATAAAGCTTTATGGCCGCGGGATTTGCCGCTAACAGCAACCTCTAATGCAGCATTTTCATTTCCGTGCAATTAATGTTAACGTCCGCCACGAAAATTGTCATTAAATACCATTTTAAAATCCATTCAATTTGCATACGCAAAGCCCATTTGCCATCGAGGGGGATCTGGCCGGCACTCCATCAGGCCTGCGCGGGGCCGCGGCCGCTGGGGTCCGCAGCGATTTAAGGATTCTGTGCTGAAGGCGGAGCTTAATGGACGCCCTTTCTGAGCCCCGAGACGAGGCACTGCCATTGCACATGGAAAATGGGGCCCCGGCCCGGGAACTGGTGCTGGCTGCACCTCAGTCCCAAGGAGGCGGACGAGCGAGCACTGGACGGGGAGTCCTGCCTGGCTGCAGAGCCGGCTCCCGTCTGCCACAGGCCTTTGGAGGCACCGCGGTGTCCACGCTCACCGTGGAGGTCCCGGCTTGAGGAGGGCGTCACCACCGACTGCCACCTGGAGGCGCCGAGGACGCGGTGGGAAGTGAAAAGGCAGACGCGGCTGGTGCCAGGCCAGCAGCGTGGGGGCTGCGGGCGTGGGGCCGGGGGAGGGGATTCAGTGGGACAGGGTCCCAGGTTTGCAGGACGAGTTCTGTGGACGGATGGCGGTGGTGGCTCAACAAAGTGAATGCACTTGAACGCCACGGAATTGTGCGCTTAGAAGTGGTAAATCTTGTGTCTGCTTTACCCGGTGAGAAAGATTTGAAAACAAACGCACAAACACACACACAAAGCAGATTGCGATCGCCCTTGATGGTGGGCACAGCTGAAGCCGAGCACCGGCTCTCAGGCACGGGGGCCGGGCTCGGGGCTGCGTGCCGCCAGGTGCTGGGCTGAGGGCCCGGTGTTGGTGCCAAGCGCAGGTTTCAGGGCTTTGGGCTGACGGAGGCTTATCCGGGGAAGCAGGGGGCAGCGGCCGGCTGTGGGGGCACCTGCTGATGCCGCCGCTACTGGGCTCTGTCCTCCCCGTCTGGGGACAGAACCCCCCCCCTACCGCTTCCTCATCAGGAGCCCCTGGGGATTGTGGGACTGATTCCAACCAAACCCCCTCCAAGGAAGGGGGAAGGGGTCAGGCCTGGCCAATCAGAGCGTTAGAATCTGCTGGCCTCAGCCATTGGCTCAGAGGCAGACAGGTGACCCAGGGCTGGCCAATCACTGTATCTCACAAACCTAACGGGATAGACTTGATCCGAAGGTGGACCAAGGAATCTTAATCTGAAGGCTTCTGTAACACACACACACACACACACACACACACACACACACATACACACACCCGGCACTGAGGGAACAGGATGGGCTGAGCCTGGCTCTTCTGTCCCCGGAGGAAGACGCTTGTCAGAGAACAGAGCCCCAAGTCAGGCCCGGAGAGACACAGCGAACACTGCAGTCGCCGGGCACCTAGATCCGGCTACGCCTAAAGCTCTACCTCCAGCAGGTGAGCCAACGAATTTCCCTTTAAAAATATCGAGGCCGTTTGAGTGAATGGATGACATGCAACCCCTTCTACTTTCACTGAACCTCATGCCCCAGGTAGGCCTCTGACCCATCGCTGTGACAAGGTGTGCGAAGTGCATGGATTGCCAGACCCGGTCACCTGCCCCTCCCTGGAGCCAGGAGTCTTACGCCACCTAAGGCCCTAATAGTCACTGCCAAGCCCGCCCCCACAGACGGACGGAGCAGGGCCAGCCTCACCGGGACAGGATCCCAAAGGTCATGTTCTCAGGGACGGAGGTGGGGCGGAGGGGGATGAAAGGGGGACAGAGGGGGGCGGAGGGGGGCTGAGGTGGACGGAGGGGGACGGAGGGGGGACGGGGGGGGACGGAGGGGGGACGGAGGGGGACAGAGGGGGATGGAGGGGGGACGGAGGGGGACGAAGGGAGGACGGAGGGGGGACGGAGGGGGATGGAAGGGGACGGGGGGACGGAGGGGACAGCGGGGCAGCCTCACCGGGACGGGATCCCGAAGGTCATGTTGGCGGGGATGGAGGACGGCTCCCGCTTGAACCGCCGCTGGTCCTCACTGGTGATGCGCAGGTCGTTGACCTGCTGGTACAGCAGTGTCTCCCGCGCGGTGACCAGGCCGGCCTTCACGGCGCCGCGGTTCATGGCGATGTAGTCCCGCCTCAGCTCCTCGTGGCAGGTGGGCTGCGGCTTGTACACGTTCCAGTGTCCGATGGCTGGGCGGGACAGAGGTCGCGGCCGAGGTCAGCGGGCAGCACGGCCATTCGGTCCCGCACCCTCCGTCACCGAGCTGCCGGCCTCTGCTTGCTCCGGAGGCTGTGTGTGTGTGTGTGGGGGGGGGGGGCTCCCGAGATCCCAGCAGGCGGGGAGCACCCGGCTTGGTGGTTAAGCCCTGGCTGAGTTCCTTCCCAGCTCCCTGCTTGGCCCTTCACCCCGCCACGCCCAGACCATGGTGTTCACCAGATCGAGGCTGCTGGCCAGGCCCAACTCACTTCCCACAGTGTCCTAGGGAGAGAGCTCCAGCCGCCGACATGTTCTCACCTTCCGGGACCCCTCCCTCAGCCCCCCAACACACTCTCACCTTCGGGGACCCCTCCGTCAGCCCCCCGTGTGCTCTCACCTTCGGGGACCCCTCCGTCAGCCCCCGTGTGCTCTCACCTTCAGGGACCCCTCCGTCAGCCCCCCATGTGCTCTCACCTTCGGGGACCCCTCCATCCAGCCCCCCAACACGCTCTCTCCTTCAGGGACCCCTCCGTCAGCCCCCCGTGTGCTCTCACCTTCGGGGACCCTTCCGTCAGCCCCCGTGTGCTCTCACCTTCGGGGACCCCTCCGTCCAGCCCGCGGACGTAGAGGCCGTAGTTGAAGTCGAGGCCGGGGAGGGTGACGTTCCGCTCCCGGGGCTTCCCCAGCTCGGCCTGTGGGAGCACAGAGCGGGGGAGGCGGGGCTCGGACCAGCGGCTCCAATGAGGCACCCCCCCCATCACCGATGCCCGCCTGCCCCGCCGTGGCAGCCGTCAGGGCCCGGGGAGAGCGGCTGCACTGAGCCTGAGCTGAGACGGCCCTTCCACAGAGACGCCCAGGAGCCCCTGTGGAGACGCGTCCTCCCTCCCTGGCCTCCTCCCTCCCTGTGGCACGCCTGTCACCGTGGGCGCTGGGCTGGCCACCTCCCCGCTCCCTGGGTCTCTGGGATCTCCTCCCGGAGCCCCGGGGTTTGGGAAAGACTCCCCTGTGCTCTCTCAGCCACACCGCCCTCAAGGCCCCGTGTCTGGCCTGGGCCACTGGCCGGCCTCCTGCCCCCGCAGCACCCGGGCCAGGGCCTGTCCTCCTCAGAGCGCCATCGGGGCCCTGCCGGCCCCGGGCCCAGAGACAGTATTCGGGCCTCCGGCTTCCTCCTCCAGCTCCTCCAGGTCCCGCCTCGCTGGCTCCGGGGCCTGAGCGCGTGGAGGGAGGGGATCGGGGACCGTGTGGCTCACCCTGGAATTCACGCCTCCCTGGAGCTGGCAGTCCGGGCCCTGCACCCTCCAACCCACCCGCCCCCACAGCTCCACCTCCCAGACTCCCCCACACGCCGCGGTTTGGGGGGGCTGGCCCACTCCCCTCCCTGAGGCTCCCGAATGCCCTGTGCTTCTGCCCACCCTCTGCCGTCCTCATTCTTCAGCGCCTGCACCCCCTGCACTCACAGTGGCCGCTCCCTCCCGTGGCCCCGGTAACTGTCCATCTGGGGCTCAGAGCCGAAGGGACCTGAACCCCTGTGCACAACCTGCGAAGGGGCTGAGCCTTGGGCTGTAGCTTTAAGGGACAGTTGTGTGTTGTGTGAGTGATAATCACAGCAAAGCGGTGACAGTCAGGGAGTGTGAGCAGGTCACAGCGTGTGTGCCGACAGTCTAATGTCTGTCTCCCTGGCAGACGGTGAGCTCAATCTTCATTTACTTACTTTAAGGTTCATTAAAAACATTTTTTTAAAATAGGCATTAATTTTTAGAGGTTTTAGGTTCACAGCATCACTCAGCAGCAGGAACGGAGGCTCCCATCGGCCTGCCCTGATGGTCTTTGTTTTCACCCTCCTTTCCCGGCTCAGCACAGGCGATGCTAGGGCATAGGAGGGTGAATGAAGGAATAAGTGAATGAATGAGTGAAAGGCCTGCTTGGAGGCTGTCAGTTCTGCTCCCCACGGAACCTGCCAGGTGTCTCCCTCTTCCTTCCCCTCTGACCCTGGCCCTGACCTTGCTGGAGCACCCTGGGGTCCGGCCTTCCAGGCGGTGCCGGGTGCCCAGTGCCCGGTGCCCGGGCCTCTGCGAGCTGGTTTGTTTGCATTCCTCCCACGCGACTCCCTCTGAGCTGCAGACGGAGCTCTGGCTCTCATTTGTTTATGAAAATGATCCGGCCTCTCCGATGACTGCCGGGAAGTTAATTAAAATGTGACTTCTCCGGGCGAGGCCCCCCTCTGGGCAGGTGCAGGTGGGCAGGCGTCCAGCTGGCAGAGGAGCCACAGACAGGCTCGAGAGCTGGCTGCCGCTCGGGCAGGCAGAGGGTGGGGCCACGTTCTTTTTCTGGGAACCAACAGCTGCCGACGCGCACCGAAGCCTCTGCTGCGAAGATCATCCCGTGGGAGCGCACTCAGCTTTTCACTCCACAAACATTTATTTCCTGCCGCCTCCGCGCCAAGCCTGTGCCCGGAAGCCCATGCCCGGAGTGTGACGGAAACAAAGAAGAGGCGTGGCCCCCGCCCTCGTGAAATTCATCTTCTCGCACAGAGGACGACCGAACAGATTGCCTCGAGAGCTAAAAACATTAGGCCCTAGAGTGAGGCAAGACATTTGCAATCCATGGACCTGACAAAAGATTCTTGTCCATCATATGTAAAGAGCTGTTACAAATCAATAAGAAAAAGGCAGCAGATCCTATAGAAAAATGGGCAAAAGACTTGAATAAGCACAACAGTAAGAGGATGTCCAAGCGGCCAAGACCCACGAGTGAAGGTGCTCAGCCTCAGTGCTGTTGGTGAGGGTGGGGAGCACCTGGTGTGCTCACGCCCTTGGTGGGCATGTGAACTGGTGTGGCCACCGTGGGAAACGGTGGAGCTGCGTCTACTAAAGCTAAATGGATCCAACCTGATAACACCCCCCTGGCTCCCAGCAGAAACCAGTGCCCCGTCCATCCAAAGCTCTGTCTGGGAATGCGCACAGCACTGCGATATGTGACGGCCACACCCAGCAACAGCCCTAAACGCCGTCCCAGGCGGAGAGATCGTAGTGACGTGTTTATCCCATAGAGTGCCCCATAGCATGGTTCCCAATTGGGGTGATTGTGCCCCCTGCCCCCGAGGTCATCCAATCGTGTCCAGGCACATTTGGGGTTGGGAGGGACTGCTCCCCTCCAGCGGGGGCGGGGCCAGGGCGGCTGCTAAACACCTCACTGCCCACGTCCAGCCCCTCCCCTGTGCGTGCTCTGGCCCTAACGCCCAGAGTGCCTCGGCTGAGAGCACGCGCCTCCACGGAGAGAGGGCACACTGTGCACACCCACGGGGTCCTCACACACAGTGCCAGTGGGAGAAGCTGCCCCGGGGAGTTCAAGTGCAGCATGGCTCTCTGGGGAGGAGCCGGGCCTGGGTCCCCCGGGGCGGGGCAGTGGCTGAAGCCGCTCCGGAGGCTGAGCGGCGCTGGCCTGTGGCCTCCTGACCCCAGGCGGGCGCCCTCCCGCCCGCTCACCTGGACAGCGGTCACACATCCGACGGGCAGTGGCCGAACGGGAGACCCACCTTCAGACAAGGCTGCCTGCACACAAGGACAGACAAACCGCAGCGCAGACAAACCAACTCGGCTCCCAGAGGGTTCTCCGGGCGGTTCTGAGCGGAGGGCTGGGGGGTGGCATCTGGAAGTTCCTCTCCTCTGACCTCTCTGACCTTTCCAGACGGTCAGAGGTGTCGGGAGTAGACAGAGAGATGCCCCGAGAAGCTGGTGAGAAGCAGGCTCAGCTGCTGGCGGGTCTGCTCCGTGGTGGGCGGGGTTAAGGAGATTGCTGTGGCTTCAGAAAACATCATGGGGTTCCCCTGGCGCTCGGACACCACAGCTCAGTGCTCCCCCACAGCTCAGTGCTCCGCACCGCAGCCCTCACAGCAGCTGTCTGAGCGCGCCCTCCCCCAGGACGGATGGGGACACAGAGGTCCGAGAGCCCGCAGGCCGATGCCCTTCAGCCCCCGCTCCCCGTCTGTGGCCGAGCTCTCAGGCACCGCGGGCAAACCCTCCGGGGCTTGGAGCGGCCTTCCCAGCCCGGTGGGTGTGACCGGGCCCCCGGCCGGCCCCTGTCACGGGCTGTGAGCCTCCAGAGCTGAACGTGCAGCAAAGTCCCGGCTCGGGGTCCGACCACCCGCCTCCTCCGCAGCTTCCGCCCTGCCTCCCCGAGCCTCCTCCGTCACGGGCCTGGCTGGACGCAGCCCTGGGTGACAGCTGTCCCACCAGCAGACAGCTTCATTAAGCCTCATTAAGATGTCATCCCTGGCCTGGCTCCCCGGCTCTGCACTCTAATTAAAACCATCGCCGTCCGCGTCCCGGGGGCCTGGGATCTCCGGGCTCCTGCACGGAGCTGCCTCCGGTCCCGACGGGAAGCCAGGCCCGGAGGACCCGGCCCGGAAGTCCACTCGGAGCAGCTGGTGGCCGCGTGACCAGCGTGGGGGCCACGGGGGCTGCCTTGTCCGCCGTCACCCGCGGCCCCAGAAGGCGGGCCCCTGGCCCTGAGCCTCGCCAAGGCCCGTTTTCCCAGGGACAGCTTCAAAGCAGGTGCCCAAGCCTTGCGACTCCAGTCTAACACTCCCACTGGCTGTGCTGTAACCAACGCTAACCAGGCCCCGCGTGCCACCCAGGAGGCGGGCATGGGCCACCCCGGGCGGCTTTGTCCCTGAGGCCGGGGCTGGTCCGGAGCCTGGGCTCTCTGGGGCGTGGGGGGTGCTCCACGCCTGCGTTCTGGACCCACCTCCAGGCAGGAACCCCACTTCCCGGCAGCTCCCTGACCCCGGGCCGGCGTCCGAAGGAAAGGAGTGCTTGTTCCACACGGAGCAGCTGCCCTCTCCCTGCTTCCTGTCCGGGCGTCTGGGGAGCCCGGTTACGGGCAGTTATTAAATATCCCGCCCCCGCCCGCCCGCGGACGCACACCCGGCCGAGGCGCGGAGGGTAGTTCATTATCTATCGCACCACAACGTGAGATCCTGGCACGAGAAGCACAATATAAATGCAAATTGTGGCCGTGATTAGCATAGAGGGTGTTTATTTATCTCCATAACAAGAGCCGCCCATAAACAACCCTGGGAGACAAGGTGCAGGATGCCTCACCGGCACCCCGGGCCCGGGGCCAGGCCCTGAGCGAGCACCGAGCGGCAGGGAACCGGAATGCCACGAAAGCCACACGCAAGGAGACCACACCCACGTGCGATCCAGTAAAACAATGTCAAGTGGGAAAAGCCCAGTGGGATTTAGGTTTTACAGAGACCACGGCGGCGGCCACGTGAGAAAATCCACTAACCACACCAGAAGGAACCACACCAGCTGCCTGTGAGGGCGGGAGGTTAGAGATGGCGGCCTTTAGGGGCGGGATTTTACTCACTTTAACAGGCAAAAGGCAGGGTTAGGTCGTAGCTTCTGTGCTATATATACCTGCCAAGGTCAGAGTTCAGGATCTCCCGCCCTGTGGGTGTAACTGCTGGGAATTTATAACGGGGTCGAGAGGGGGAACCCAGGCCGAGGGGAGGATGGGGAGCCAGCATGTGACTGTGTCACACAGGACTGAGTCCCAGCTCTGCCCCTTTCCACGTGACCCTGGGCAAGTCGCTTAATTTGTTTTAAATATTTTTATTGACTTTGGAGAGGAAGGGAGAGGGAGAGAGATAGAAACATCAATGATGAGAATCATGGATCGGCTGCCTCTTACATGCCCCACACTCGGGATCGAGCCTGCAACCGGGCCTGTGCCCTGACCGGGAATTGAACTGTGACTGGAACGGTGACCTCCTGGTTCATAGGTCGGCACCACTCCCGCCTGGAAAGTCACTTCACTTGCCTCTTCCCCTTTCGGGCTGGACGACCTCGGCAGGCCACGCGGAGCATTCGTGGTGTCGGTCCCAGTGCGTGCCGCCCGGTAAACGGTTGCTGCTCTTGCATCGTCATCATCGAGTGGCCTGGGCAGCCCTGCCACTCAGGCCGAGGGGAGCGGCGTGGGGACAGCCCCAGCGCGCAGCCGGCCACTCCACCGGGCCTCACCGGCCTCCCCGGGCCTCACCGGCCTCCCCGGGCCTCCCCGGGCCTCCCCGGGCCTCACCGGCCTCCTCGGGCCTCACCGGCCTCCCCGGGCCTCACCAGCCTCACCGGGCCTCCCCAGGCCTCACCGGCCTCCCCGGGCCTCCCCGGGCCTCACTGGCCTCCCCGGGCCTCACCGGCCTCCCCGGGCTTCCCCGGGCCTCGGGGCGCTGGCCTGGGCAGAGGCTCCTCAGGCC
This sequence comes from Pipistrellus hanaki, assembly GCF_964339955.1. Taxonomy (NCBI): domain Eukaryota; kingdom Metazoa; phylum Chordata; class Mammalia; order Chiroptera; family Vespertilionidae; genus Pipistrellus; species Pipistrellus hanaki. Next base: position 2,127,846 of record NC_140513.1, read on the forward strand.
TCGGGCGGCTCCCTCGCCGCTGCCTGCGGCTGTGGCTGATGTACGGCCTCGCCGCGGGAGGCCGTCATGGTGCCTCCCGCGTTCCCTCCCCGCCCCTCCCCCTCGACAGCTTGAAGCCAGGTCCTTCATTTGCATTTACATGATCTCGCTGTGCAGCTTATGAGATCGAGAGATTTATTTGCTACTTAGCTTGATGTTTGATTACAGCCGGCGAAGGCGGCGGCCCGGCGGACGCATCGCTCTGAGCCGGGGCCTCTGGGGGCCGGTAACTCAGCCGCGGGTTTGGGGGATGAGGGGGACGCGCTGCGTTTGAAAAAGGCAAACGTGAGGGGTTGGAGGAAACAGTCACCGAGATTCGGGTTGAAGCGAAACAAAAGCAATAAACCCGGCCGGGGGTCGTCCCCGATGTGAGCCGCCGGCCACTCAGAGGAAACCCGCTGTCCGGGGACCGAGCTCCAGACACTCAGGCCCAGATCACAAGCCCCTGTGGAGGGGCTCCTCCAGTACAGGGAGGAGGTGAGGCTCGAACCCCGAATTACCAGCGTGGCTCTTGGGACAACGCTGGGTCTCCAGGTCTAGCTGGGTGGCCTCGACCCAGTTACCCCACGTTTCTAAGTGATAGAATGCGAAAGCAGCCTCCTCTGAGAAAGAAAAGGAGGAGACAGTGGGCGCGGGTGGAGGGGTACAGGGCGTGGAGGGTCGGGGGCCCAGGCTGGGACTGCCTATTTGAGGTCAGGCCCCTCCCATCCCGTTGCTCCAATGGTCCCTGTGGCGGAGCTGGTGCAGGTGTCCTGGTGGAGGAGGAGGGGGAAAGGGAGGAGGAGGGGTCTCCTGACCTTCTGTGTCCAGGGAAGCCCAAGGCCAGGGGGCCTGATGGCCCCACTCCCGTCTTGGCCCTCGGCCCCGGAGGCCTCACGTCGGGGCTGCTGGGAGGGGAGGGAGGGGAGCCCTGGCCCGGGAGTGCGGAGCCCGGGAGCTGGTGTTCGGCCTGGTCTGCCCGGGGACACCGTCTGCCTCTGAGCGCCACAATCTCCGAGGCTCCGGGGCCCGGAGAGGAGCGGGCACCCCGTGGGCGGCCAGAGGCTCCAGGGGAGAAGTCCCATCCCGCCCGGCCTGCGAGCCCAGGACACCGTCTTCTACCCTCTCCTGCGTGGCGTCCACGGCTTTAAGGGGAAAGAGAACCACTGGGTCGGCCTCTCGGGGGCCTATGAACTGTCTGACCCTCCTCCCCGGTGACCTCTGAGTCAGCTCCGGCTGTGGGACCGGACGGCCATCCCCGCCCCACTCAGGAGGGAAGACCAGGTTTCCGGGAGACGTGAGGCCAGAAGCTGGGGTGCGGGGCAGGCAGCGGGCAGGTGTGCTGCCGGGCGGCTCTTCCTCTCCCGTCCTCTCTGGGAGGAGGGGGGAACTCCTTTGAGCCCACCCAGGTGAGGGGTCCACTGGAAAGGAGGAAGTTCTGGATCACCAAGGAATAAACAGAATGCGGGTCCCCTCTCCATGGGGCTGGCCGGTGAGAAGGGAGCGTTTGGCCAGTGCCGTGGGCACAGAGGCGGCAGGGGCGAGGCCAGAAGAGGAATCCGAGAAGGAACGAGGAGGAGGAGGAAAGCACGGGCTGGTCTGTGCACGTCTCAGCGTGGCCGAGATCAGAGGCACACGCGTGTTCAGTCTGACGGGCGGGCCGGCTGTGGGCCTGTGTACGTGTCCGTGCTCCTCGCGGCTCCCTGGGAACCGGCACGTGTAACGAGGAGGAAAACGTTCCCGTCCCCCCCCCCCCCCCATAAACCCTGTTCCTCCCGAGAACAGAGGGAAACGCCAGTTCCGGCGACGCCGGTTTTGATGTATATTTCATGGCATCTCTGATTGTAAGTTTTATTTCCGTGTCCATAAGAGCCGCGTTGTAATGAGTGAGGAGGAGTTTAACACGGGATGGCAGCTGACCTGCTGGCATGCCGGTGGCGGAGCTGCACGGGGAAGCTGCTAATAAGGACGCCGCTGGTTTCAGCGGCGGTGGCGGTGGCGGGTGGCGGGCGGCGGGCAGGGCCCTCGCTGCGGCCTGCGGGGCTGTTTCCGGTTGCTTCTGTGCTGCTGCGTTACAGGGAAGGGGTGAGGGCCTCTGCTTGGTACCCAGGGCAGAAGAGATGCATGTAACCGAATCGCAGATGGAGGAGCGTAGGGAGTGAGTTTGAGGATTTGGGGATCGAGCCCACAATCCAGGCCTGTGCCCCGACCGGGAGTTGAACTGTGACCTCCTGGTTCATAGGTCAACGCTCAACCACTGAGCCCCACCGGCCCGGCGTGCCCGTGTGGGCTGAGGGGTATGCTCAGCAGACAGGCCCTGATTGGCTAAAAGCCTGCTTCCTCCGGCCATGTGTGAGAGCAGCTGGATGTGTGACCATCTGAGCTAACAGGTCTCAGCCAGATCCAGCCCGTCCATCGGGGCTCCCTGGACACTGGGCACTGCCCACTGGGTCTGCGTCCACGACTGAGCCCTGGACCGCCGGGCCAGTGGCTGGGAGGAGGGAGTGAGCGATGAAAGAGAAGGTCTCTGCGCCCGGAGGACGGAAGAGGAGGAGGGGGAGGAAGAGGAGGAGGGGGAGGGGGAGGGGAGGGGGAGGGGGAAAGCTGTGCGGTAAATGATTTGATGGGCGGCTTCTCAGGTGCAGTCGGCTGCCTGACTCAGGCACAGATTTCAAACAGGCGGCGTAGTTGCTACACGTGAGCTCTGTTTGTACTGAGCTTTGAGCTGGGAAATTACCGAGCTCCGAGCCGCTCCCACAATTAGTCACTGACGGCTGCAGTGAGCGTGCCTGTTACCGCGACGGGCCAGGCTGCGGGCTGTGCGGGCTGGGACAGCAGCAGACCGAGCTCTTCTCCCTGCCCCGCGCCCCTCTCCGGCCCCCCCACCCCCGGGCCCCGTGCTCCTCCCCCCGCCCCGTGCTCCTCCCCCCCCTTCTCCTCTCCCCGCCCCTCGCTCCTCTCCCCGCCCCTCGCTCCTCTCCCCGCCCCTCGCTCCTCTACCCCCCCCGCGCTCCTCCCCCCGCCCCGTGCTCCTCTCCCCCGCACCCCCCAGTGCTCCTCTCCCCACCCCGTGCTCCTCTCCCTGCCCCGTGCTCCTTTCTCCCCCACCCCCCAGTGCTCCTCTCCCCCGCACCCCCCAGTGCTCCTCTCCCCACCCCGTGCTCCTCTCCCTGCCCCGTGCTCCTCTCCCCACCCCGTGCTCCTCTCCCTGCCCCGTGCTCCTCTCCCCCGCACCCCCCAGTGCTCCTCTCCCCACCCCGGGCTCCTCTCCCCACCCTGCATCAGGAGCCGTGGCCCCCTCGGCGGCGGAGCGCCTGCTCGCACACCCACACCGGTGCGGCCCAGCCGGTAATTACCAAACTGGAAGCGGGCAGCGTCTCCTAATGAGTGACAAGCTGCCGCGCGGAAATCTAATTTGGTCTAATTAAGCCGCCTTTTGTGAGGATTTGTCTTCAGATGAAGAGGGAGCGAGCAGATCTAAATGCAAATGAACGCCCGGTTCTGGTTTAAAGGCCGAGGCGGAGCCGTGTCTTCGGGCAGGCCCTCCTTTATTCCACAGGAGTCTCTCCTGGTCACCTCGAGCCCCCACCCAGGCCACCCGCCCCGGGGAGCCCCCACCCGCCTCCGGGGAGCTCCACCTTTTGGTCCCGGCCGCTCAGGCTTTGCAGATGGCACCCCGGTCTGCACAGAACAGCGGTCTGCGAAAAGCCGGTGGGTCTTCCCTGTGGAAGGGACCTGCTCCAGGTCTCTGAGAGCGGAGAGCGCCCCAGTGCCATCGGCGCTGACAGCAGGTGGAGGTCACCCTGCCCCTCGACCTGTGCGGTGCACCGGTGCCCAGCTGAGGTCCCTGGGTGCTGTCTGTCTTTGAGTGTGTGCGCGTGTGTGCATGTGCGTGTGCGTGTGCGTGTGTGTGTGTTTTAAATGTGTTTTTATTGAGGAAGGGAGAGGGAGAGATAGAAACATCAATGATGAGAGATAAACACCGATCAGCTGCCGTCCGCACACCCCCTGGGGGATCGAACCTGACACCTGAGCATGCGCCCTGTTGGGGAATTGAACCCTGACCTCCTGGCTCATAGGTTGACGCTCACCCACTGAGCCACGCTGTGAGGAGCTGGATATTTGTGTCTCCAAACATCAGGCCCCTCATTGGATGGAGTTGGAAGGCGGAGCCTTCGAGAGGCAATGAGGCGGATGGGGGGGTCAGCGCCCCTATGAGAAGCAGCCGGGGGAGTCGCTTGTCCTTTTCATGGTGAGTGCGGACCCAGGAGAAGCCAGCGCTCTGTAAGCCAGGAAGAGGGTGCCTGCCACCCCCCACCCCAGCCCCACCCACCTCTGGAGAACCGAGGGGCGGCTGTCAGCACCCTCCTGACTCGGTGGCAACACAAGACCCTGAGCTTCTCAGCTCAAAGGGGATTCGATGCAAAGAAAGCCGCCAGCACCAGGTCCTCTGCTCCGACGATCCCCCTGCCCGCCAGCTCCCGAGTTTCTCCCTGGCCCCGGCCACGAGAGCCTGCCACGCACCAAGGAAACTCAGCCCACAGAGGCCTCCTCCCACAGCGCCCCGCCCCCAGGCAGGGAGACTGGACCCAGCCTGGGGCCCGGATGCCCCCAGTGCAGACCTGGGTGCCTTCGGAGGGAGCCCCGTGGTGGCTGGGGCCTAAGCACAGGCCCTGAACACGCGCTCGGACCCACTGGCCGGCGCCCTCCATGCACGCTCTCCGGTGGGCTCTCCCAGGCTCCTCTCCAGAAAGCCGAAAAGGGTTCCAGGGGGTCGGGAGCCAACTGCAGGGCTGAGGGGGGAGGGTGCAGCCCTTCCCTCAGAGGCCCAGGCCCGCCGGGCGACGGCAGCTGGCCGGGGCTCCTCCGTGCGTCTTACAGGTTCTCATCCCAAATGCTGCGCCTCCTTAATGCAAAACCGTCTCAGCAGGACACGGCGCCTCTGCTCTCCTCCACCCGCAGCTCCCCCGAGAAATCAAACGTAATCCCCGCTAAGAAGCTTTAAATAATTTTGAGCTTTCTTATCGACTTATTAAAATGCAGCTTAAAAGGCGCCTTCGATGCAATCCTTTTACAAGGGTCAGGGATATAAAAATGGAAGGAATCTGATTAGTAGATCCACTGGAAAGACGAGCAGTCGGACCCAGTGTGGACTATTGCAGAGGGCACTTCCGGTGGCATCTCCCGTACCCGCAGCCGCCTGCCCGGGGCAGCGCCATCCTCCAGCCCTCGCCCGTATCCCTGCAGCCCACTCACCGGCAACGCCGGGTCCCGGCTGGTCCTCTCGCCACAGGCCCCCCCCCCCCGTGTCCCCCCGCGGCCTCATCGCCAGCCTGAGGACCCCATTTTCTTAGAAACCCCTTCGCTAAGGGCTTCCCAGGGCTTCGGTCCCAGGTGGCCTTTGACCCCTGGCGGCGTGAGCGGCAGCGTCCTGATGCCCGAGAAGACATGTTTATCTGGTCACGGGCGGACCCTCCTCGTGTTTGCGCTCAGAGTGAGTGAAGTGAATGAGTGAAGTGAATGAGTGCCCAGCTGCCCTAAGCAAGGCCAGCACTCTCCCTGCCTCGGGGACCTCTAACTCCTGCTGCAGGGCTGACCCTCGCGGGGCACAGGGCTCCAGGGGCCTGTGAAGATCGTGTTTATGTTTATTTCTCGGTTGATCCTCACCGGAGAATATTTTTCTGTGGGTTGTTAGAGTGGGAGGGAGAGGGAGAGGCAGAGAGAAACATTGGTGTGAGGGAGACACATCGATTGGTGGACTCCTGCACACACACCCTGACCAGGGCCAGGAAACCTGCAACCGGGGTACGTGCCCTTGACCAGAATCGAACCCGGGACCCTTCAGTCCGTGAGCCGATACTCTATCCACTGAGCCAAACCAGCGAGGGCCATGCAGTGATGTTTCCATTCTTTTTTCCCAGGAAGAAGAGAAATGTAAGCACATCCATTGGCAGGACAACGCGTAACGGGCGGAGGTGACGTGCCCGAGGCTGTGGCCGTTTGTCCACCTGTCACCGTTCACCCGTCACCACTCACCCCGCTCAGGGCCTGGGGCTGGCCTGGGCAATGGCCGAATTCCTTTCTCAAGAAGGAATAAGCGTCCAGGTTTGAGGCCCTGCTGCCCAGGAGGCAGCCTGCACGCAGCAGAGAGACACTGAGATGGAGGGAAACTCCCTCTGCCCCTCCTGCCGCCCGCTGCTGAGAAAGGCTCAGCCGCACGCTGCCGAGAAACTCAGAGACACTGAGATGAAGGGAAACTCCCTCAGCCCCACGCTGCCCCCTCGCAGCTGAGGGACCTGGGAGGGCATCCTTGCTGAGCCCTCTCCCTGCCCTGCAGCGTGGGGGCGGCAGGGAGCCGCCTGCCCCGGGCGCCGTGGTAATGCGGGCGAGATGCTGGCGAAGGCCCTGGCCCTCCGTGAGCGCTCACCAAAGAGCAGCTGTTACCACCGTCATCGCTGAGCGGGGAGAGGCCTCTGCAGGGCCCACTTCTACGCCCTGGCTGGTGTGGCTCAGTGGGTAGAGTGTCGGCCTGTGGACCCAATTCAATTCTGGTCAAGGGCACAGGCCTGGGCTGCAGCTTGGTCCCAGTAGGAGGGGTGCAGGAGGCAGCCGATCAATGATTCTTGTCCCTGATGTTTCTCTCTCTCTCTCCCTGACACCCACAATTCATATATGGATGTATGTGTGTGTATGTATGTCAAAGAAACTCCCACTTTTACAACACAATGAAGCAACCCGTGTCCGGAGCAGCCAGAACCAGTGTCAGCTCCCCCGCCTCCATGTTCCCTTATGATTTCAGGGGTCACCATTGGGGTCACCACATGGGTCCCGGACACCAGGAACCTCTCTGTGCTATTTTGGCAACTTCTTACAAGTCTATAATTATTTCAAAATTATAAGTAAAAAAACAAACACGGAGCCCGCGAAACCTCCTCCGAGAGAATGCTGCCGCCAGGAAGGGCCGTGGACCTGGCAGGTGCATCTCATTTCCCGGGGCGCTCGAGGAGCCGGCGTGTCCCCCCAGACCCCCCCGCCCCCCGCCCGTTCAGCTGCGTGGTATTTTCCTTCATTATGCTGGCGCCTCCGAAGTAAACCTCTCTAATTTCCTACACCGCCGCTGTTTATTTAAATGCTAACTTGCATTATGAAGTGATAATCCACGCGCGCAGGAGATGACTTACGAAGCATTTAAATTAAGAGGAGCAGCTAATTGGGAGCATGTGTCCTATAAGCCTTGCTAACACCAGGAAACTGCAGATGATGGGGGAAGGGAAGGCATTCTATCTCAGTCGTCTTCTTTGGAGAGCAGTCCCTGTGATCCCACTGGCCGGCCCCCCGGCCCCTCTCGGGCTGGGGTCAGCGCTGCTCACAGAGACCTCCGATCTGGCAAGCTGTCCACCCCCTCCCTTCTTTCTGATAAGGGAGCATCTTTTTATTCTTCTTAGAAAGCTGCTCAGCGTGATTACAAAGACGTAAGTGGTAAGGATGGTTACTATTCAGACATTCACGCCTTATTGGAGAGAGGACATTTGGGGCAGAGGAAACAGAACAGGTTGCGTCTAATAGTCATTTTGGACTTCCCTTTTGGAAAGGCTGCCTGGTGTCTATAGGTAGGTTGAGGATTGGCTTGAACACCTGGTGCTGTGTGTGTGTGTAGGCTTGTCCCAAGTACGCATGTGTGTTTGCTCACCCATCCTTTCTCTTTTTTTAAAAAATATCTTTATTGATTTCAGAGAGGAAGAGAGAAGGAGAGAGAGAAACATCACTGACGAGAGAGAAGCATTGATTGGCTGCCTCCTACACACCCCACACTGGGGATCGAGCCCACAATCCAGGCATGTCCCCCTGGCCAGAATCAAACCCAGACCCTTGGTCTGCAGACGTCTCTTACCCACTTTTATCCCTGAGTGGACAGCCGTGTAGATTTCTGTGGGACAGATCCCCACAGCGTGAACTGGATTTTTTTAATGGAGACAGCTTTCCGCCAAAGCTCAGCTCCCACCCCGAGTCCAGGGGAGGCGTCTCCAGGTCAGGCACACGGCCCGTCCTTTCTCTCGAGCTGAGCTGCTCGGTCCCACGGCCGCTGCCCACATGCGGCCCCATGAAAGGTGGCCGGCCCCCCAGGCGCTGTGAGTGTAAACACCCCGATTTCAGAGACGTGGTCACAGGAGGAGCGTAACCGCACTCGTGGGTGGTTTCCAAACTGGTTACCTGAAGAAATTATGAGATTTTGGGTCTATTGGGTTAAATAACATTATTAACATTGATGTCGCCTGTTTCTTTTTATGTATTTAATGTGGATCCCAGAGCATTTTAACCGCATCGGCGGGCGGTGCAGGTTTTCACCGGCCAGCGCTGCTCCAGACCCTCCTGCTCCGCAGCCACTGGCCCCGGAGAGCAGCCTCAGAGGCAGGTGCGTCCAAGCTCCGCCTTCCCTGCTTATAACTCTCCTGACTCAGCTTCCTCATCTGTAAAGTGGGTCATTGAGAAGGTTCTGGCGTGGCTGGGACCCACAGTGAACGGCACCTGCCCCACCCACAATCCTCTGGGCGGGGAGGAGCGGGATGCTCAGTGAATGGGTATTAGGGCAAGGACCACCAGCCCTCCCTGCGTCCCGGATTTCTGCCCCTCAGCATTGACGAGGAAGCTGGAGGCCCGGGCGTTTATAAAACCTGCCCGCTGTCTCCAGGACGCGGCCCAGCCGGAGCAGGAGCGGGGCCGGGCTCGGGCTCCCGCAGGCCGGGCTGCGCGCAGGGAGCCGCTCTTTAGCCGGCGGCGCCTGCTCCCCGGTAATTGCCTTGTTACGGCCACGGGGCCATCGCTCACGGCTCCCGGGAGAGCGGGGAGCCGTCTGCCTTTGCTAGACCGATGGCCCCGTGACAGCCCCTGCCGTCCTCCCAGGGAGGGCCCCGCACAAGGAATCCTGCGGAGCGGTCGTGAAGACGTGATTAAAGCTCTAGATTTATAGCTTCTCCGGGCTCCGGGCCACGCTGCTCCGGCTGCTGGGCGGGGAGGGAGAGGGGACCGGCCGCCCTGACCGGAGGGAAGGCTCCAGGGCAAAGGCAGCTGACCTGCCGGCCGATGGCACAGGTGCCCCTGGGAGGGGCCGTGGGTGGACCCCGTCCTGCCATTAGGGAGAGAGAGGGGACCCGGGCACACAGCTAGGTCCTCTGACATGTGGGTGGTCTCACCCGGAGCAGCTGGCCCTCTGCGGGCGCCGGGTGGGGGAGCTGTCTGCACACACCGTGGTGGGCGGTCACGGTGAAGTGCGCCTGGATCTCACACAGGGCGGTGACGCTGCTCAGAGGGGGAGGGAACCCTCACCTGGAGCCCAGCGCTTAGGGCTCTGAGCTGCCGAGAACGGCCATGGACACGAGGGGAGAGGGGGCCATGGATGCAGGGGGGAGGGGGCCATGGATGCAGGGGGGAGGGGGCCATGGCCGCAGGGGGGAGGGGGGCCATGGACACAGGGGGGAGGGGGCCATGGACGCAGGGGGGAGGGGGCCATGGACACAGGGGGAGAGGGCCATAGACGCAGGGGGGAGGGGGCCATGGACGCAGGGGGGAGGGGGCCATAGACGCAGGGGGGAGGGGGCCATGGACGCAGGGGGGAGGGGGCCATGGATGCAGGGGGGAGGGGGCCATGGATGCAGGGGGGAGGGGGCCATGGATGCAGGGGGGAGGGGGCCATGGACGCAGGGGGGAGGGGGCCATGGACGCAGGGGGGAGGGGGCCATGGACGCAGGGGGGAGAGGGCCATGGATGCAGGGGGGAGAGGGCCATGGATGCAGGGGGGAGGGGGCCATGGATGCAGGGGGGAGGGGGCCATGGATGCAGGGGGGAGGGGGCCATGGACACAGGGGGGAGGGGGCCATGGACGCAGGGGGGAGGGGGCCATGGACACAGGGGGGAGAGGGCCATAGACGCAGGGGGGAGGGGGCCATGGACGCAGGGGGGAGGGGGCCATGGATGCAGGGGGGAGGGGGCCATGGATGCAGGGGGGAGGGGGCCATGGATGCAGGGGGGAGGGGGCCATGGATGCAGGGGGGAGGGGGCCATGGATGCAGGGGGGAGGGGGCCATGGACGCAGGGGGGAGGGGGCCATGGACGCAGGGGGGAGGGGGCCATGGATGCAGGGGGGAGAGGGCCATGGATGCAGGGGGGAGAGGGCCATGGATGCAGGGGGGAGGGGGCCATGGATGCAGGGGGGAGGGGGCCATGGATGCAGGGGGGAGGGGGCCATGGACGCAGGGGGGAGGGGGCCATGGACGCAGGGGGGAGGGGGCCATGGACGCAGGGGGGAGAGGGCCATGGATGCAGGGGGGAGAGGGCCATGGATGCAGGGGGGAGGGGGCCATGGATGCAGGGGGGAGGGGGCCATGGATGCAGGGGGGAGGGGGCCATGGACGCAGGGGGGAGGGGGCCATGGACGCAGGGGGGAGGGGGCCATGGACGCAGGGGGGAGAGGGCCATGGATGCAGGGGGGAGAGGGCCATGGATGCAGGGGGGGAGGGGGCCATGGATGCAGGGGGGAGGGGGCCATGGACGCAGGGGGGAGAGGGCCATGGATGCAGGGGGGAGGGGGCCATGGATGCAGGGGGGAGGGGGCCATGGATGCAGGGGGCAGGGGGCCTGGCACAGACTCCTCACCGTGGCGGTGGGCCCAGGACCCGGAAAGCTGAGCAGAGGGCAGGGTTCAGGGCCAGCTTTATGGGTGGTGGGATCCTGGGAAGCCCTCTCTGCTCTCTGCCCAGCGTCTCCTGCCTTTGCGACTCTCTTCTCTGCGAGCCAGCAGGAGCCTGTGACTGGGGGGGGGGGGGCTGAAATATGGCGGGCGTGCGGAGCTCCCGCGGCCCTGCCCGGCGCGGGCGGACATAAAGAGCAAACACATCACTAACGCCGGCCCGGCCGCACCGGCCTCTCCCGCCGGGCGGGCCGTCTCGGCCTGAGCACAGCCTCAGGCGTCCGGTGATTTATCAGCCGCGGGCGGGGCGAATGGATCGGAGCGAGCGGGCGCAGCGGGAGGCACCGATGCAGGAAACAAAAAACGCGAGTGAGGGACCGCGTGACAGGACGGAGGGCTCCTCCCGCGCGCTCTCCGAGGGAATAACAGCAAGGCCTCCATCCTCATCCTCCCTCCTCGGCGCCGCCTCCCGCCGGCCCCCGCCGGGGCAGAGCCGAGTGCGGGCCTGCCTGGGAGGGGCGCCCAGGTGACGCCAGGCAGAGGGCCCAGCACAGGGGTGTTGACCCTCAGCCCCTCCTCGCCGCCCCCCTTCACAGCAGGGCCGCCGGGTGGCGTGGTCTCGGCAGGACCTCCCGCCGGCTCGGCCAGGGCACGGCTCCTCCGGGGACCTGGCCGCCAGCTGAGTGTCTGGAGGCCGCTGGCTCCTGGGACCCAGAGCCGCTGCGCCTGCCGCCCATCTGCTTGGTACACGCCCTGGCGTCTGTCACTGCGGTTCCGAGAGACTCCCGCCCACGGAGAAGCCGCTAGATGCTGCAGCAATAACTGGGAAACGGGCAAAAAGTAACCAGAATGCTTTTCTCCGCTCTGCCGAGAGGCACAACGGGAGCGTTTATTGCTCACAGAACAGTGCCTCTCCTCACACTGGACAGAAAAAAATGAACCCCGATAAGTTACGATGCCCCTAAATTCCAGAGAGCGCGCGTCAATTACCGGGGCGCAGGCACCATCCCCGGGGCAGCCTGCTGATTGGGACCGTAATTTATGGTTATGACGCTTCGGTGCAAACGCGCAGGCTGATCAACCCAAATCTGTTACAGCTGACGTCCCTCCCGGCCCGGAGGGCAGTGCCTGGGGGCGGTGCTCGTCTGAGAAGAGCCGTGTCCTCCCGGGCAGAGGCCGCGGCCAGGCCGGGGAAGCGCCCGTGGGCCGGGCTGACCCTGAGCCCGGACCCAGGCGGTGCTGCCACCATGGCCGCGTCCGGTGCTCCTGCTCCCAGCCCACCCTGAAGCCCTTTCTGTGCAGATGTTTCTGTTATTCCTAAACATCAATTGTTTAAATGTGTTATTGATTTTCAGAGAGAGAGAAACATCAATGATGAGAGGGAATCATTGATCACTAATCTCCCTACACGCCCCCTACTGGGGATCAAGCCCACAACCCGGGCCTGTGTCCTGACCGGGAATCAAACCCGTGACCTCCTGATTCATGGGTTGACACTCAACCACTGAGCCTCGACGGACGGACTGATATTAACCAACGTTGAGATGCATTCCTTCTTCAAGAGATACGGATTGTATTGGTGTTGGTATTCTTAAAGCTCAAATAGTCGATCTGGAAGGATTAGGAGTCACTGAGGGACTCCCTTCCGCTCACAGGAGGAGGCTGGGATCCCCGAGGTGCGCAGGCGAGCGACGCCGCCCCAGGCCGTGTGTGAGGGGGCGGGCGCCGCCCAAGGTTCTATGGAATCTCATGGAACAAGGGCCATCCCGCTTCTCTGCTCCAGCTCCCAGGTCACACAAGCAAGGCTTTGTGATGTTCACATGACATCCATGCCCGTGTGTGTGCATGTGTGTGTGTTCTTGGTCCACGGAAGCCTGAGCCTGTCCCTCCCCATTTCCGAATTTAACCGCAAGGCTGAGCGAGCCCTCCGCCAGGAGACAGGCGCCGCCCGGCAAGCAGCTGGCACCCGGGCTTGTCATCTAATTAGCCGCTCCCCACGCAGGGCGCGTGGCAGTGTCCCCGCACGGCGGCCCCTCCCCTGGGCCCTCGGCAGACACAGCGCGGGCTGTGCAACACGCACCGCGGGTGGAACCCCCTCCCGGGCCTCTCTTCCCGCAGCTGCCTTTGAACTTGGGCGGCCTCATTAGGAAATATCTCGGGGGGGGCTGAGGGAGGGGGCAGGTGGCTCTTCAATCACCGCGTTCCGGCGTGTTCCACCTGTGAGCGAGGGAGAGGCCACGCTCCAGGGAGCAGAGGGAGGACCACGTCCACGCAGGGAGCGGAGACAGAGCCCGCCTGCCGGTCCGCAGGGGCCTGGGTTTTGTTGCTGTTTGTTTGTTTGTTTGTTTTAGTTAATCTTCACCAGAGAGTATCTGTCCCATTGGTTTTTAGAGCGAGGAAGAGAGGAAGGAGGGGAGAGAGAGGCGAGAGAAACGCATTGATTGGTTGTCTCCCATAGGTGCCTGGACCAAAACCGGAGATCAAACCTGCAACTTAGGTTTGTGCCCTTGACCAGGAACCGAACCCTCAACCCTTCCGTTCGCAGGCAGACCTTCTAGCCACTGAGCCAAACCGGCCAGGGCTCGCAGGGCTGCTCTCAGTTGTTTGCTGGGCCTGAAACGGACGGGAAGTAGGATGATACGGCTTGTCCCACCTCAGGAGGCGCCCTGAAACAACCTGAGCAGTGGATTCCACCTAGTTCACTGCCTGCCTCCCCCAGAGAGGGCGCTATGGACGGGGAGGCTGCCCCCCCTCCCCCCCCCAGCGTCCGGTATCACTCCCACGTTGACTACAGGCAGGAGCAGGGGGAGCGTGGGCCCTGGAGCCAGGCTGGTGCGGGTCAGGGACAGTCGCCGGCCCTGAGCCTCCAGCCGGTGCTCAGCACCCTCCCAAACCGCAGGTGACCTCCATCGCGGTCCGCCTCCCCCTGCGGGAGGAGGGCGCGGCTCTGCGGACGCACGTGGCACGAGTGTGCCGGCCGAGCCCACGGTGACAACGTGGGTGAGAGGAGGCCGGGTCACCCTGGCTCTCCTGCCTCAGCACCGAGGGCATGGATGGGCATGGACAGGGCATGGACCAGAGGCGGGAGCATGCGTTCATTCTGACCAGGTGAGCCCCTCCCCACCCCGCCCCCTGCCGCTCCTCCCAAACGTTCAGGGGTCACTGACTGCTCCCACACCTCCTCGGTCCTCACCCCCACTCTGGGGTCACCCCACAACAGCCTTCAGCTCCGCCTCCTGCGTGTGGTGCTGTGGGTGTGGCCCAGGCAGCCACCAAAGGGCAGGTCCCCAGCCCCCTCCCCAGCCCGTCCCGCATCACACTGCACACAGCGCCCAGGCGGGCGTCTCTGGGAGGGGGGGGGGGGGCAGGGGGGAGGTCGCACACCGGAGGGTCCTCCCGCCTCCTGGGCGCGGGCGTTGCTAGGTGGAGGGGGAAGTAGGACTGGGAAGCCCGAGTAGCGGGCGGCAGCTCAGCTCCAGGTCAGAGTGCAGTCCCCCTGGCTGCTCGCGCTGCCTCTTTAATTCCTAGGCTTTCGGGAGGCTCGGCTCCACCTGTCCTCCAGCTGCGGGGCCTGCGGGCCACGTTCACCTGCGCGCACGGTGTGGGAGCGGCCTGGACTGGAGGAAGCCCCAGCACCGTCACGCAGAGGACAGGAACCTGAACGGCCCTCCTAGCCACAGGACTGCCAGCCGCAGACCTCCTCGCTGCGGAGTGGCCCCAGGCCCCACCGGTCCCAAGACCCTCCCCCAGGGGTCACACAGGGAGCACCAGAGCCAGAGGAACAGGACTAACCGGACGGACGCTCTTCTCCGTTTTGTTGTTTAGCATCAGTTCATGTTCTCAGCAGCAGCATCACCACACCAAAGGCGGAGGCAGCCCACGGGACAGGAACCAGAGGCGGGAGTGAAACCAGGTGAGCCCCTCCCCACCCACATGCCTGGACAGACAGACAAACCACACGTGGTCCAGCCTCACAGGGTACATTCAGCCATAAGGAGATGGTGCTCCCACACGCACTGCACCTGAGGACACGGCGCTGAGAGGCTGAGCCAGGCCAAAGGCACGAGTCCTGTGGCTCCCACTTCCCTGCGGTGCTCGCACAGCCAGTCCACAGGCGGCGGGAGGAGGCACGGTGGTGCCGGGGCTGGGGGAGGGGGTGGGACAGAGACTCACTTTGGGAAGAGAAAACTGGAGACAGATGGTGGCGATGGTGGCTATGGTGGCTATGGTGGCTATAGTGGCTATGGTGGTGATAGTGCCGATGGTGGCGATGGTGGCGATGACCGCGATGGTGGCGATGGTGGTGATAGTGGCGATGATGGCGATGGTGGTGATGGTGGTGATGATGGCGATGGTGGTGATGGTGGTGATAGTGGAGATGATGGCGATGGTGGCGATGGTGGTGATGATGGCGATGGTGGTGATGATGGCGATGGTGGTGATGATGGCGATGGTGGTGATGGTGGTGATGGTGGCGATGGTGGCGATGGTGGCGATGACAATGATGGTGGCGCAGCAGCATGAGGGTACTTCATGGGACTGACTGCGCTGGCAAAGGGTTAGGCCCAGAGCCTGGTTTGCGGTGGCTGCACAAACTCGGGGGCCCATGGGGAAATGGCCCAGAACTGACTTCACGCCGGGCTGTGGGGCAAAACCCACGCGTGGCGGACCCTCGTGGTGATTCCCCGGCGCTCACAGCTCCCACTCACGTGTGCTCAGGTCTTCAGGTGGCCTCCGACGTGAAGCTCACAGGCTAAGTGACAGCGACGGACATCGTGATAATGTAATCATCCCAAATGAGCTCGTCCCCGGGGCAGACAGCGGTTTCCAGCCGAGGGAGACTTTCAAACGAGCTCGGTGTCCGTCAGCGATAAAACACGCTCAGCTCGAGCAGCAGACACGGCAGATCACATGTGCTGTCGGCCCTCACTGACACTGTCCGAGCGGCGCCTCCGCAGAGCAGGCAGAGGGCGGGCGGGCAGCGGCTGGCCAGAGGGTACCCCGTGGCACGGGCTCTCCTGGCTGGTGGGAGCGTTTAGGAACCAGGGCGGTGGAGGATGACCGGTGGGGACACACCAAGCGCCCAGGACTGCACAGTGAACAGGTGTGTTGTATGTCAGTTGGACCCCGCCTGCTGGCCGTGGGGTTGTGCAGAGGGAAGCAGCACAGCCAGGAACACGGGTGTTTTTCTCACATGGACAGGTGCCGCCAGTTTCGGTTCCATTGAGATACGAATGCCATTCTGTCCAGGTGAGGGAGGTTCTGGAATCTACCCGCTGAGAGTCCTTTGTTCCACGCTGGCTTCCCTGCTGCCTTGAAGCTCCCCAGGGAGAGCAGAGGCTTTTCCTGCTTTATTCCCTGTTCCTGTCCCTGAGCTGCTCCTGACACAGAGCAAATGCCAGGCAAACGTGTGCCCCTGGGCCTGGCGGAATGTGGGGGGCACTCCGGCCGTCTCTCCTCCACCTGGAACGAGCACACAGGTGCCTGGGACCTCCTGGAGGACTCTGGGGGAGGCCTGGGGTGGCACTGGGTCCTGCATTTGCAGCCGGGGCCAGGGACCGGGCGCAGCCGTCTGTCACCCACGCCGAGAGGAGCGAGTCCAGGCGGCCGGACGCCAAGCCCGCCACCGGAGTGGGTCTGGGCTCAGATCCCAGGTCGTCTGTCCCCCCGGATCGCACCGCGTTGGGGAGCCGGAGCACCCGCTGGTCCCCTGGGGAGGAGGATGAAGGCGACCGGCAAGATTTTCCCATGATTCCCAGGGAAGCTGTCATTTCAAAGCAAACAGTCCACTCGATGCGCAGCCTCCAGTGCCGGCCGGCTCTCCTGTGCGGTGGGGAGGCGGGGGGAAGGGGGGAGGCGGGGAGCGGGGAGAGGGGCGCCTGGGCCCCCAAAGAAGCAGGCGGCTCCCTCTGCCTTTGTGTTTCCGAGCGTGTAAACTCGGTTCGAATCACAGCTAATGAACGACCACCTTGTTCTTCCAAAACAAAAACACGCCGCGCTTCCCGGAACTGCAGCCAAGCATGAAAAGGCTGTCAGCCGCGCTGCCACTTCCCGCTCCTCCTCCGCGGAAGGCCCTGTCACTCCGGAGCGGCTCCCGGAACATAACGAGCGGGTGTCTGGGAGATCCAGCCCCCCTTCCCGCCCCCCAGGAGCGTGCCGGTGGCAGGGTTAGGGGTGAGCGCCACTCACTTTGAAAACAAAGGCAGGAGACCCCCAAAGCCTGGGGCGGCTGCTTAGGAGGCAGCGGGGGTCACCGGGGGCGGAGGTGGGTAGGGGCAGGAGAGAGGGTGACAGTGATGAACACGGGGGTCTGTGCCAGCTTCAAATCGCAGCGGCCGGACTGTCACTCAGCAGCTATTTTGGGAGCACAGCAGGCGGCATCGCGATGCCACCCGTGGGGGTGTGGAGGGAGCGTGGCCCCGGCCGCGGATAGACAGGGAGCCGCAGCTGGCAGGGCTCCAGCCCTGGCTCCACAACCACGCCCGCCCGCCCCCCGTGGATCTCAGTCCCATCGCCCTGGAATCTCAGGTTCCTTGACCCTAAATGACAGCGATGACAGCCCGGCAGGGTGGCAGCTAATGAGGCGGTAAACGCAGAGGCCCCGTGTGCCCCTTCGCGCAGCTCTCCATGCCCATCATGAGCGTCGGTTGCGGGCCGAGGGGAACCCAGGCGTGGCTCTTGGTTCTGCCACCCATTAGCAGAGCGACTTCAGGCAAGTTGCTGTACTTCTCCGGGCCTCACTTTCCTCATCTGTGAAATGGGGATAGCAATGGCACCAGCGCTTGTGCCGTTGTGAAGATATCATTTGAGAATCCATGTTTAAACTAGTGCTACACCATGGAGGGGCTCAGGGAATGTGAGCTGCCATTATTATTATTATTATTATTATTGCTGTTGATGATGATCATAGTGACATTTCTCATTGAATGATGTTGATGATGGTGATGATGTTGATATATGAATAGTGATAATGGTGATAGTGGTGATGATGATGATTATCCTCATAATAGAAATTTGAAAAGAGGGGTGAGGGCCCTAGCCGGTATTGCTCAGTGGATAGAGCATTGGCCTGTGGACTGAAGGGTCCCAGGTTCCATTCTGGTCAAGGGCATATGCCCAGGTTGCAGCTCAATCCCCAGTGTAAGGCATGCAGGAGGCAGCCGATCCATGATTCTCTCTCACCATTGATGTTTCTCTCTCTCTCCCTCTTTCTTCCTCTCTGAAATCAATAGTGTGTGTGTGTGTGTGTGTGTGTGTGTGTGTAAAAACAGTTCTTAAAAAAAAAAAAAAAAGAGAGAGAAAACGGGTGAGGGAAATCACCTAGAACACACACACAAACACACATACACACACCCATATATAACTATCACCAGTTTTCATTCTTCAGAGTTCCTGCCAGGCCCTGGTCATGGACAAAAATACTTTTTGCAAAACTGTAACCAAACCAGAGGCAGAATTTTGTGTGTGTGTGTGTGTGTGTGTGTGTGTGTCCCCCCCCCGCACACACACACACACACACACTGATCGCTATTCTGTCAGGAGCGTTTCCCGTCATAATCCCCCTGCAGCACTGAGGCCTCCCGGAGAAATGGAGGATGGCGACGGCGGTGGCCACGGCCTTCTAAAAGCAGTTCTCTCCCGAATGCTCTTTATCACGGCCATGCCACGTGTGACTTCACGCCGAGAACAGAAGCGGAGCTCAAAGCCTCCCTCGAAGCAGGAGTGGGAGAAGCTCACTCCATCCACCTGGACCCACTGCCCAACGCGACGGTCTCTGGCCCAACTCTGAGCGGGTGGAAGGGTGGCCCCAAAGATGTGCCCGAGGGCCTGGGTGCGACCTCACTGGGAAGCCGGTCTCTGCGGACGGAGTGACTGAAGGACCTCGAGGTGAGATCATCCTGGCTAAACGCGTGCGCCCACCCCCAAGGGAAGTGTCCTCTGGGGAAGACAGGAGAACGCAGGCGCAGAGGAGAAGGCCGTGCGCGCCGGGAGCGCCGGGCGCCGGGGAAGGTTCCGGGGCTCCGGCGGCAGCTTGGTTTCGGCCTCCTGTCTCCAGAGCCAATATTCGTCTGCTGCTTCGAGCCATCGCTGTGGTGGTTGTCATGGCAGCCACAGGAGACGAACGCACCTACCAAGTCCATGGCCAGGCGGCTCTCCCGCTGCCCGAGTCTCCCCGGGGGTGAGCGTCTGCTGCCGACGGGTGGTGAGCCCGGACACACCGTCTGGGAACCTGACCTCAGGCTCCCGGCACAAAGGCCCACGCGGCTAAGTCCACACCCGGCTGAACCCTCCCTCCCTCCCTCTCTCTCTCTCTCTCTCTCTCCCTCTCTCTCTCTCTCCCTCCCTCCTTCTCTCTCTCTCCCCCTCTCTCTCTCTCTCTGGTCCGGGGGCAGTGGGGTGATGAAGTCGCTAGCTGACATCACCAAGCATGAAAGCGTTTGGAATGAAGCATGAAAGGGTGCCCTCCTGGTCTGGGAGGGTCCGGTCACGCGGCTCCATGAGGTGCCCTGTCATCTCGGCGGAACCAGACGCTGCCGGGATCCCCGGAGGCCGAGGGAGCACACTGGCCTTGTCTGACTCAGCCTCCTCGGGGACTGGCCACCGCCCAGGTGGCCGCGGCGTCCACAGCTGACCGGCCTCTTCCATCTCACGTGCCCCAAAGCAAGCACAAGCCGCCCCTCCTCCCAGGCTCTTGTATCCACGGCCGGGAGAGGAGCCAGCGCTTCTTTGCTCACTCATTCAGCAGACGTTTAATGAGCACCTACTTTATGCCAAGAGCTATGAGGACTGGGGATAATACATGAAAGAAAGCTGGTTCCTGCCCCCACGGACCCCCCCCCCACACACACACACACACAGACAGCTTCATGTGCGTGCTAACAGTGGTGACAGCCTCCCGGGCTCCCAGGACTCTTGGCTAAAGGTCAAACTCCACAGCTGGCCTCCAGCAAGGCCCTGCGTGATCCCGCCCAGAGGACACAGCCCTGCCTCTCCACACTCCCTCTCACATCCAGCCACGCCAGCCCCCTCAGTGCCAGGATCACTGCACGCTCACCCAGCCTCTTCACACATGCTCTGCCAGGAGCCCCAGGTGCCCTGTCCCTCTCCTCCACCCCACCTCCCATTCCTCTCCTGGTGAGTTCAAATCTCAGCTTATTTCATTTTTTTCCAAGAAATTGTCCCTGACCCCCACTCGTAGCCACGTGAAATCGATTAGACTGTAGGGTTCCACACGGCAGGAATCATGTCCAATTTTGTTCACCAATATCTAGTCCAGTGCCTGGCACAAAAGTGGAAATTCAGTCAATACTAAGGTGTTTGTTGACTAAAACAACAGATGGATGGATGGAGGGAAAGATGAGAAGATGGAGGGATGGAGAGATGGAAGGAAGGAGGATAGATGGATAGATGTATGGATGGGTGGAAGGAAGAAAGGAAGGAAGGAAGGAGTATGGATGGATACATAGGTGATGGATGGATGGATGGATGGATAAATAACTGCAGGAAAGGAAAATAAGTATGGTGTAAGATATGACCTCAAGGAGTATCTTACAGGTATTTAAACCTTACATTGGTATTTAAACCTTATGCTTAAGGTTTAAATACCAATGACAAGACAAAATACCATAGATGGCACATGGCTGTTTATTCATGATGGTCCATGGGCTCTACATGCCATCTCCATGACCCCATCAAGAGTGGCCTCAGGGTCAACATGACGAGTGCCACTCTAGGGTCACCTTGTTATCCTCACCATGACTCATGGGCCAGGGCCCAGCACCCAAGCCCAAAGCAGTCACATGCTGAAGTCCGAACCAGGGACCTCAGAAGGTGACCTGACTGGGCCAGGGGGTCATTGCGAAGGCAGTTTGTTAAGATGAGGTCCTAACAGAGTAAGTGGGCCCTAACCCGATGTGACCTATGACCTCAGGAAAAGGGGGGATGCGGACATAGACACACATGCAGGGAGAAGGCCATCTACAAGCCCGAGGCAGTGCCAGTGACAGGCCCTGCCTCACGGCCTCAGAATGAGCCCGGGACCGGCACCTCGACCTCCGATTCTGGCCACGCAGGTTGCGGACATTCCTCAGGGCGGTCCTAGCCACAGGGCAGGCAGATCCCAGGGCTGAGAGGAGCTGGGGAGTCAAGATGGGATTCAGGTGGGCAGAGGGGACGGGGGGCAGCGGGGACGGGGGGCAGCGGGGACGGGGGGGCAGAGGGGACGGGGGACAGAGGGGACGGGGTCAGGGGGGACGGAGGCAGAGGGGACAGGGGACAGTGGGGATGGGGGACAGAGGGGACGAGGTCAGGGGGGATGGGGGCAGAGGGGACGGGGGGCAGAGGGGACGGGAGCAGAGGAGACGGGGACAACGGGGACGGTGGGCAGGGGGGACGGGGTCAGGGGGGACGGTGGGCAGGGGGGACGGGGGGCAGAGGGGACGGGGGACAGAGGGGACGGGGGGCAGAGGGGACAGGGGCAGAGGGGACGGGGGGCAGAGGGGACAGGGGCAGAGGGGACAGGGGCAGAGGGGACGGGGGGGGGGCAGAGGGGACGGGGGCAGGGGGGACGGGGGGCAGGAAGCCAGAGCATTCGCGTTAGAAAGGGAGCAGTGGCAGGCGGAGGGGCATCTCGTCTCATCGCAGGGAGGACAGGTCTTGCCCCCACGGCAGTCAGCGCTGTGCCCACACCTGGGCCAGGCCGGTGCCCGCGTCTTCAGCCTGGAGCAGCGGCTGCCGGCTCTGGTGTGGCACATCTCATCACCGTATCAGCGGCGCTTCCCGCATTTAGACGGACGGCGAGTAATGATCACCGGCCGGTGGGATGTGTCCCTGGGAGGAATTACAGCGGGGCCTCTCCTCTCCTCTCCTCTCCTCGCCCCCCCCACCCCGCCATCATTCCTGAGCGAGCGCCCAATTAACGGCGGCTCCGCGGCGTGCGGCACGGGAGCGGCCTAATGGAGTTCTGATTTCCCCGCGGCGAGTCAATATTTGCCACGAGGAGGAAAAATGTCCCGCACGCCGCCGCCCCAGACGGGTTTGGTAGTTCAGGGGGCGGGAGTCTCCTCTTTTAGGTAAACAGAGGCGGAGAGTGGAGACGGGGTGTGCTGGTGGTGTCTGCTGCTACTCCCACGATGGCGGTTATTAGACATCTCGCTGCGAATGCAGAGACTGTCAGAGACCGCCCACGGCTTAAAGGGCCGGAAACAGAGCCATTTGCTCTAGAGGAGGAGCGATGCTCTCCAGCCCAAATCGACTTGGGGGTGGGGGGGGAGGAAGGGGAGGAGGCATTAGGCACCCCTGCTGAAGGCCTTGGCTGTCACCCCCCAGCCCCAACTAGGGCTGCGTGTGGAAACCGAACCCCACTTTGTCACAGACGTGTTGCACCTCGCCGGGCCGCGTGCGCACATCAGGTTCTAGGCCCCAGTCCCTCCTAAGAAGCCGGTCCCCAAACAAGGATGCTCGTCCTGCGGAAAGACGGTTCCATTTCCCGCTCAGACCGGATGGAAAATGTGCCTCGCCAACGCCATCGTACACGGAACTCAACGCCGTCCTCCCGACACAAATAGGAGACGGCACTGGGCGCGGCGTGGAGAGCAGCCCTGCAGGAGAGCGGAGGGAGACAAAGGAACCTGCCCGTTCTGTTCTCGCTGTTCCAGAAGCGGGGCCGGGGGCGCGGGTACCAGCTACAGGTACCCGCCCAACAAGTCCCTTCCCTGTCGGCGTTCAATGGGATGACGACCTGTTTCCAATTAGCTGGAACATGACAAAACCTCAGCTCTCAGCCGCCAGAGCTGCCGGGAGGGGGCCGCCTGAGTGACAGGCTCTTTGTTCCAAAGTTTGGGGGCCACCGCGTGGCCGCCATTACCCGTCCCCACTCTCCCGCGCGGAGGGACTCGGGTCCTCGCGGCTTAAAAATAAACAAGGTAGATGATCGCCCTCTCATTAGATCTGCTCCTGTCGTACAGGTGACTTTTCCCCCCATTAAAACCGTTGATTGAAGGCCGTCCGCTGTTTACAGTTAAAAATGCCGTTCCTGCTCTCCGAGGCGCTGCCGCCTGCAAATCACAGCGGCGTCTGGTTAGCGGCAGGGAGAGGCCCAGCCTGCAGCTTCGGGGAGACAGGCCAGCAGGCGCCGGGCGGCACCTCCGGTCCCCGAGGCCCCGCCGCCTTTGTTCTGCTAAGAAAAATTAACCTCAATCTCCGCTCGGTCCCGGATTGATTACCATAGTCATTTAAATACTGGAATCTCCTTTTCAGCGTTGGGATAAGGAGGGGGCCGGGTGGGGGCGCAGAGAGAGGCGGGCGGGAGAAAGCAGGGCTGGGGGGTGTGAAAGGAGGGAAGGAGAAAACAGAATAAATTATGGGACAAAGGGAAGCGGCCTTTCTGCTCAGAGCCCATCTCGATCTTCCACTTGATTGGGAAAGTTGATGAAGTTTAAATGAAGCAGAATTAGGACCTCAGGCCGCCGAGCAGTGGCGGGCGCGGGGGAATGTGCCTTTCAGCGGCGGGGCTCGGCAGAAAGCGGGGCGCGGCCTAAACGCCGAAATCTTCAATCGCGTGTCCCCCCCCCCCCCCCCCCCCCGCCGCCGCCACACGGACGAGGCGGGTAATGAGCTGGGCCGGATCGGCCTGTTGGTTAAAGAAATTAATCCCGCGGCCACTGCCGCAGCTTTGAAGCCGGTTGTGTGGCCGGCCCAGGCCATCTAAATGCTAACGAACTGAGGCTGTGCTTTTCAGGGCCGGCTAATCTGATAACAATTTGCTCTCGCTGATGAGGGAGGTGGGGCGGCGTGAGGGGGCGGGGGCAGGGAGGACCCCTTCCCTTTGAAGGGCTGAGGCCACCCTGGTCCGCCTGGGTGGCAGCCTGGCCCTGGCCCTCCAGGCCCCGCCGGCGGTGCACACGCTCTGAAGAGCCCGAACCCGGGCCGTGGGAATGCAGCGTCCACGCTCCCCTCTTTATGTCTTGTCTCTTCCCAAGACGTGTGCGCAGACACCCCAGATCAATGCCTTCTCCAATCAGGCTCCCCAGTTCCCTCGGATACCCAAGCTCCGGGCGCCCAGTGTCTCCCTGGTCCTGCGATTCTATATCTGCGAGGCCCTCTCTCCCCGCAGGGCCGAGTCCTGCCTGGCCTCCCAGCCGTTCCCCGGGCTTTTCCGGACACGGGCCACAGCCACGGCCACGGCCACGACCGTCCCTCACGCTCCTAACTCTCCGGCATGGCTGACCTCCAGCCTGGCCCTATTGTTTCAGCCTTGTGCGGACCACGTCTGCACGTGTGGGGGGTGTGGTGAGTGCGCATGTGTGGTGCGTGCGGTACATGTGTGTGCATGGCACATGTGTGGTGCGTGTGTGTCTGGTGTGTGTGCACAGGCGTGCGTGGTTTGTGCGCATGTGTGGTGCATGTGTGGCGTGTGTCCATGTGTGGTGTGTGTGTGCCCAGGTAGGCTGTGGGCTCTGTGAGAACAGCAGGTGCGCTCTGAGGAGGTGGGTGCTTCAGAGGACGGAGACCTGACTCCTCTCCCGTCAGGACAGGGAGCTTCTGGGGCGACAGACAGCGTGGCCGACCCATCAGGCCCTGCCCTCCGCCATCTCCCCGCTGTGTGGCTTGAGCATGTTGCTGAACCTCTCTGAGCTCAGAGCACGGGGCCTGCAGAGCAGACAGCATGTCTGAGAGAGTGGCACTCGGCAGGGACTCAGCACATAGGGCCCTGGCGTCACAGAGTTCTGACCTGCCCGGCAGCTGTGGCCTCCCTCGGAATGACTGTGGGCGACCTGTGTAACCTCTCCAAGCCTCAGCTTCCCCGTCTGTAAAATGGGAACGACGCTAGTCCCATCTCTCCGGGGGTGATGCTACGAAGGGCCAGGCACACAGGGGCTCCACGAAGGGCAGCTGCCCGCTGGTGCAGGGTGTCAGCTGGCCACAGGGTCCTCAGCCAGAGCTGCCGGGAAGCCCAGCGTCCCGCCCCCCCACCCCCACCCCTGCGACACGGGGGGAGAAGGCGGAGGGGGGAGGGGTCAGCCCCCCAGCGCCTGCCAGGCGGCCTGGGAGGATCCGCCTGGAGAAAGCAAGCCGCTGCCGAGAGAGACGGGCCCTCAGACGCCAGACAGAGCCCCCCAGAAGGGTGTGACCAGGCCGTCGCCAAGGCCGCCTCTCCTAGGTGGGACACACAGAACTAGGCACTGAGGGTACGGGGAAGCCAGCCTGGACGTGGGCTTTGTCCGCAAAAGGACTAACAGTCTCGTAGACACTGGATAAGAACAGACAGCAGAGCAGTACGGGTGAGGGGACCGCCGTCGCCCGGACCATGCTCACCTTGTGACCGGCCCGAGCGGCGCCCGCCAGTCCCTTCCCTCCCCAGCCTGCCTCCCCCTGAAGAAGGAGCCCACTCGCTGTCTGCGAGCCGCCCCGCGGAGGTTAGATGACTCTATTTCCCACGTGCCTGCACTTCCTGTTTGTGACAGCCCCCACGGAACACAAAAGCATCAATAAATTATGGAAAAACCGGGGCGCCGTGATCATTTGCACTTTCGGAGGGGGGCTCCATTCAATCAGTCCCCGGTACGTGCTGCCTCTCCTGCGACAGAAGATTCCAGGCTGTCAGGGAGCAACCCGAGCCGTCTCCCCGGAGCCGGATTGACAGGCATCGCCGGGCTGCGGGCGCCTGCTGCTGACAGGCTCTGGTGTGCGGAGCCGCGGGACTCCGGGGAGGGGGCGGCAAGCCGGTTCTTCTGTTTCATTTCCTTCCTCCCGGAACGCCGCTCTGCAGGGGAGCCGGCTACAGACGTCGCTGCAGACGCCAGAGCAGACGCTCTTCCTAACGGAAACATGTCCGTGTTCCGGGGACCGCGCGAAACGCCCGCGTGGCGAAGTCCGTTCTGCTGACGGCCGGGCTGGCGCGGCGTGAAGCAGGAGGAGCCCTGCCGAGCGGGTGGAGATGCGATGCAGGTGTGGGCGTGTGAGCTGCTCACTTTTCACCTGGTTACTGGTCATCGTGCAGGCCTGTTCTTTCTTTTTTAATCCTCACCTGAGAATATTTTCCCATTGATTTTTAGAGAGAGTGGAAAATGGATGGAAAGAGAGAGAGAAATATTGATGTGAGAGAGACACATTGATCGGCTGCCTCCTGCATGCGCCCTGATCAGGGCCCGGGCCAGGGAAGGGGCTGCAACTGAGGTCCGTGCCCTTGACCGGAATCGAACCCGTAGGCCCATGCTCTAGCCACTGGGCAAAACCGGCCAGAGAGGGCCTGCAGGCCTGCTCTTGACAGACTGACCTGCATTGTCCTGGTGACGTCCGAGCCTGTGAAGCAGCCCCGCCGGTTTGATCAGGTGGCGTGCGTGTGCGATGAGAAGCAAGCCGGGCGCTGTTCACCGGAGGACACAGCCGAGCACCGGCCCGGAGGGGGGACCAGTGCCGGGGCGAAGGGGCTATGTCCTTCCCTGTAGACGCGGCCCCCGGGTTCAGACTTAGAACCTAAATACGCTCACAACCTGCGTGCCACCCTGAGGAGCCACCAGCCAGGCCCCAAAAGAAACCTGAGCAACTGATTTTTTTAAAATATATTTTATTCCCAAAACCGGTTTGGCTCAGTGGATAGAGCATCAGCCTGCAGACTGAAGGGACCCAGGTTCGATTCCGATCAAGGGCATGTACCTTGGTTGCGGGCACATCCCCAGTGGGGGGTGTGCAGGAGGCAGCTGATGGATGTTTCTCTCTCATCGATGTTTCTAACTCTCTATCCCTCTCTCCTTCTCTCTGTAAATAATCAATAAAATATATTAATATATATATATATATATTTTTTTTTTTATTGACTTTTTACAGAGAGGAAATGAGGGAGAAACATCCATCAGCTGCCTCCTGCACACCCCCCACTGGGGATGTGCCCGCAACCAAGGTCCATGCCCTTGACCCTTGAGTCTGCAGCCCACGTTCTATCCACTGAGCCAAACCACTTAGGGCCCGATTTATTTATTTATGTATTTATTTTTAAGATTTCTAAAAGGCTCCACAATCTTGAGTACCTTCAATCTTCTTTTCTTGAAAGTCAAAACCCCAAAGTTTGTAATTTAGATTTTTATGTGGAAGCTGTTTGCAGTGGGGATCCTGCTGAGCCGGGAGCCGTGCTGCCAGCGCCGGGCAGAGCCCGCGGTGCCATCTACAAGGGGGGCCGCACGCGGCGGCAGCCCGGCTCCTCTGCCTCTCAGGCTCCCGGCACGTGGGCCGGCTTGGGTGGAAAGCCCGAGGCGGCGGTGAGCACTGAAGTGTGGACAGATCAGAACGGCGGCAGCCAGTACCCACAGCCCATCAGGAACTGGGGAGGAAGGAGAAGGGAAGGCCCTCGGGCCCCGCGCCCTGGCTGGGGAGGAGCCGGGGGCAGTGCGAGGGCACAGAGCCCCCTTCACAGGGAGCGGCCACCCCCGCCAGGGCAGTCCTGCGCTCATCTCATCTCTGGCCCCAAGACAAGTCCCTGGCTGTTAGTCAGACATCTGCAATCCCCAAGCTCAACGCAGGAGCACAGAGCGAGGTGGAATCGGTCCTGGGAGCTGGGCGGCTAGCGCCACCCAGAGGTCAAATGCTGTCCTCCAAGTGGAGAAGCACAAGGAGAAAAGGAAGGAAATTTGATTTCAGTAGTAGGCAGGGTGGGCAGAAGAAGGTTTACAGGCGTGAGTCCATGAAAAGGTTTATCCTTGTGTGATTTATTTTTGTATTATTTTCCATAGGAGAATCTATAAACCCAGGTTTTCCCATCCCTGTATTATATTATGTGTGTATTCTGTATATATACACGTATGTGTAGATGTGTACACAATGTATGTATATGTCTAATGTGTGTGTGTGTGTGTGTGTGTGTGTGTGTGTGTGTGTGTGTACTAGAGGCCCGGTGCACGAATTCGTGCACAGGTGCGGTCCCTTAGCCCAGCCAGTGATTGGGGCCAATTTGGGCCATTTTGCCCAGTCCTGACCCATCAGGACCGATTGGGCCTGGCTGGCAGGGGGAGGGGGGAGGTGTGAGAGGGGGAGAGAGGAACAGAACCGTGGGAGGTTGGCTGTGGGAGCACGCTGACCACCAGAGGACAGCTCCTGCGTTGAGCATCTGCTCCCTGGTGGTTAATGCGTGTCATAGTAACCGGTCAACTATGGTCGTTCAGCTGACTGGTCTTAATGGTCACTGAAGCTTTTATATATGTAGATGTGTGTGTGTGGGCATCACACATGACAGACTCACCAGGGAGAACAGTAACTCCAAATGCAGTTCGTATGCAGCCAAGAACACCCCAGCGTGATGCCCGGGCAAAAGTGACGACCTAACACTAAAGTGCTGATCAGAGTTGGGGCTTGGTTCTCCCCTTGATCCCAGAATGGTGAACCCCATGTGCCTGCCCACCTGTCCGCTCAGAGTGGCTGTCACCCTGAAGTGAGTGAGGGTCTTGTTCTTCTTGGGCGTGTGAGGGAAGGTGCCCAGGGTGACAAGCCGCTTCGGGGGGGGGGGGGGGGGGGGTCCAGGCACATGGCTAGGGGAGGCAGGAGGAGAGTCCATGCGTCCCCACCAACCAAGTACCTCAGCGAGTTCCAGCGCGATGCTTAGAAACCCGAGGCTCCCTGGACCCCACACACAAGACCCCCAACAAAAGCCTCTAGTCTAGGCCCCAAGCGGGCCTGGAGCTCAGGGAACTAATCTTACTGAATCCATCACCTCCCCAGCTGGCATTTCTAGAGGCACACTGCCCCCCAGCGGCGCGAGGTGGATCTGCCGCGGACCGCTTCCCAAAGCCAAGCTCCACTGGCCTCAGCCTGGGGCCCGGGCCGCGTGGGGAGCGGGTGGACCACCAGCCCGGAAAGGAGATGAAAGGAGGGGAGTGCGGTGCAGGGGGCGGCGATCCAGTCAGAATCCTCGGGTCCCCACCCCCGGCAGTCGGCCGCCCAGGGCCTGGATTCGCGCTGTTTCTCAGGGTCGCGCCTCTGATCAGAGTCGGGTGGAGAGGAAGTGACTGTGAGAAGCGGGGCTCCCAGAGGCACAGCGCCCATTGCGGGGCAGCAGCCGGGGCGCAGGGCGGGGGGTGGGTGAGGACGTTGGGGGTGTGACATGTGTCCCCCGCAGGCTCCCGGGTGAATGGCAGCGGCCCCGGGGGTCCCCCTGCCCAGTCTCCCCAATCGCCCCCTTTCATGGGTGCCCTCATCACCCCACTCTGAGGACCAGAGCGGAGGCGCAGGATGCCGCCTGTGGCCGCAGGGGCCCAGGTCTGTGTGGACCGGAGCGGAGCCCCCAGCCCCGCGCTGGGGCCGGGCCCGGGGCCGGGCTGGACGCGGGCCCCCCGGACGGACGGCTCGGCGAGGGCCGAGCTCCCAGGGCCTCACCTTGACGATGAGCGGGTTCTGAAACATGGAATCGCGCACGACGCCCAGCCGCTCGTTCTCCATGCCCGGCCGGATGTCCGCGATGGTCAGCGGCCGGCGCGGCGGCGGGCAGATCTGGCTCACGGAGCGGTGCACCGGCTCCTTCGTCCATCGCAGGGGGTCGGGGCGGGAGCTCTTGGCCTCCGGCATCCTGGGCTGCGGGAGCGCTTCCCGCTGGGCCCGCGCGGAGCCCGGGAGCCCCGCTGGGACCCGCCACCTGGGCCGCGGTGGGGGGGGGGGGGGCTCCGGGCTCCCTCCGGAGCGGGGTGCGCCGCCCTCGGCGGCCTCCCGGGCCAGGGAGACCTGGCGGCCCCTCTGGGTCCCTCTGGGTCCCACGGCAACTTCTGGGGGCCGGACTGCGGGTCCGAGAAGGAAAGAAAGTCAAGACCACCCCTTAGGGAGGAATGGGATGGCCGGTCTCCATGACGACGGGACGCCAACGGTTCTGAGTGGACCTTGTTTGTTTCGGGAAACTATTGCCGGCCATCAAAGCGGACGTTTTCAGATTTTTTCTTTCTTTTTTTTCTTTTTTTTTTTTTAAATAAAAGGCAAGCGCCTGTGTTTTATTTATTTATTTATTTATTTATTTATTTATTTATTTTAAAATATATTTTATTGATTTTTTACAGAGAGGAAGGGAGAGAGATAGAGAGCTAGAAACATCGACGAGAGAGAAACATCGACCAGCTGCCTCCTGCACACCCCCCACCGGGGATATGCCTGCAACCAAGGTACATGCCCTTGACCGGAATCGAACCTGGGACCCTTCAGTCCACAGACCAACGCTCTACCACTGAGCCAAACCGGTTTTGGCAGATTTTTTCTTAAATAGGCGTGAGAAAACCCCAAGAATAATCCCTGGTGTTAAAAAGTGGCTCCAGAGGGCCACTTAGCTTTCCAAGTCAAAGACACCCTCTCACCCCATGTGGGCGTGGGCACACATACACAGACACACCCCACATATACCACACACACACACACCACACACACACCACACACACACCACACACACCACACATACCACACACACACCACACACACACACACACACCACACACATACCACACACACACACCACACACACCACACCACACACACCACACACACACACCACACACACACACAAACACACACACAAACACACCACACACACACATACCACACACACACACACACCACACACACCACACACACCGCACACACTCTCGAGGATAGAGCGCTAAATGTTTCACTAAATGTTTTGCGGTGAGCTAGGAATCCTCACTCCAGGCCTGATGCTCCCGCTAATCCACTGGCTGACCTCAAACTAGTCACCCTCTTGGCTCCTCAGCATTTATCTTCCGTGAAGTGGGGAGGGAGGAAAGTCTGGAGTTAACTGTGATCCATGGTGCCCAACTTTGTGCAACGGAAGGAAGGGAAACTGAGAGAAGACGCACTGAGCCAGAATACCTGGTAACGGGATCCGGCATCTGCTTTTTAAAATACCTCCTCCCTCCTTCAGACTCCCCTGAAAAAGCTCAAAGCTGAGAAACGTTGGAGGAGTGCAATGAAAACCCATGTAGATTCCCCTGGACTCACAGCCCTTGGTGTTTGCCACGTTTACTTTCCCACTGTGACACACACACACACACACACACACACACACTGCTGAATTGTTTTGAAAATACCTGCAGACAGTATTATATTTGACCCAAAACACTTCAGCATGTATCTGCCAAGAACAAAGAGATTCTCACACGTAACTATAATGTCATTATTATGACTTTAATGCAATGCTATAATGGTGCCTCGCATTCAGTCTGTATGCAAAGTGAGATCTGCACTTTCTACTAGCTGCCCAGGTGCCTGGTGCATGTTTTGGGGGCCACTAACCTGGAGGACCTCTCATCTGTCTTCTAGTTCCAACCTTTAGTGGGTTTATTCCCCCACCATTATCATCGGTAACTCCCCAACTATCCACAAGGCTCAGTGTGAGGAGTTCACCACGGAGCAAGCTTCACCACCACGGACCTACACCTCACGGCTTCCCTGCCAACCGTGGACTAGGGTAAGGTACCCTGAGAGTAAATACCAGACCGAACTAATGAGCCATTTAATCAATAATCGGCGAGTGAGAGGGAGTAATGTCTCCAAATCTCCCAGTCCCCAAATGGTGGCAACGTCAGGCTTCCAGAGGCGGTATCACAAAGGTGTGGGTCACAGCTTTAGGTTTGGAATGAGGAACCTGGTTTGCAGAAAGCAGTTACAGAAGCTAAATTGAACAAGTTATCTACAAAGATTAATTCTAGTTTCGGGTCTTGGGACCACTGAGTCAGCGGAAACACATTCTCTGGAGCCACTGAGGCAGCTCCGAGTACCTGTGCTGTCCTGGTCTCCAGGTGCAGAAGGACGTGTTTCCAAGGACCAGTAAGATCACAGTCAACAGGATATTCAAACCACAGACCATGGAGTATTCCGTTGAATGGGATAACCTACATAAGTTCAAAAATCAAAGGAACTTTTCTATTATTTTAGCAAGCAAATAAATACAGAAGCCAAAACAGCAGGGTTCAAGTTAAACTGCAGTTTCTGCCGAAACCGGTTTGGCTCAGTAGATAGAGCGTCGGCCTGCAGACTGAAAGGTCCCAAGTTCGATTCCAGTCAAGAGCATGTACCTTGGTTGCGGGCACATTCCCAGTAGGGGGTGTGCAAGAGACAGCTGATCGATGCTTCTCTCTCATCGATGTTTCTAACTCTCTCCCTCTCTCTTCCTCTCTGTAAAATAAATAAATAAATAAATAAATAAAATATATTAAAAATAAATAAACTCTAGTTTCTACCTGAGATGATCGGTACCATGCTTCGGGACACCAACATTATTTCCGGAGCAGACCAGACAGCTCCCACTGCTCTCCGGGGCGGGCAGCAGCCTGGGGCGGCCACCTGTGGGTGGGTGTGATGTGTGCTGGGTTTCTCCGACCGCTTCACCTCCGGACTTCCAGACACGTGGTCCCATCAAAGCCACGCTCGGCAGCTCACACAGGTGGTGCCGGGAGAGGCAGGAGAATGGAGTTGTGGAGGAGCCACGTAAGTCCTCTTGGACAAGACACATTAAAGCCCTTGATTCTCACCCACAAGGGGAGGCCAGTGACACCTGGCAGAGATCACTACAACAGGGTTAAACGAGAAGACAGGTGTCAGCGTGGCTATGTTCCCTATGCAGCAAGGCCAACAGCCTGAGCGGTGCATGCGTCCTGGTCTTAACTCGATGGACTGGTTAAAGCGTCACTCTTAATGCCAGCTACGTTTGTTCAGGACTCGGTTGAAATGGGAGGACTGGAATAGGTTTGGAAGGCTCTTTCTGCCTCCTGGAAGCTCTCTACCTCCGTCAGACCCTGCACCAGCCGGCCCCTGCCCTCGGCTGAGGTCATCTCCTACCACCCTCCCACTCACTGCGGCCCAGCTGCCCGCCTTCCTGCCTCCTCCCGCAACCAGGTTCAGGGTCTCAGGATTTGCCTCCAGCCTGGAGCCCTCTCCCCTCCAGGTCTGCGCCCCCTTTTCACTCAGAACTCTCAAAATGTGCCTCCTCCAAGGGCCTTCCCTTCCCTCTCAGCAGCAGGCAGGGTCCCCAGGTGCTCCCCTTTCCTCACAGGGAACCGGGAGCCTTCTTGGTCGGTTTGTTTATCTGTCTTCCTCGGTGCGGACCCTCATCACCTTCACGCTGGGACTGCGGATGGAGCTCAGCAGAAATCATTAAGTTAAGGGGATGCATGAAGTCATTGGCACCATACATACCCGTTATTCTGTACTCTAGGAATTAAAATCTTTTTTTTTAAAAGGGATGCAGGCATGAATTGCCAGCCCATGGAAGAATTCCGCCCCAACTTCTTAGTTTTAGGGCCCCGCTCTCCCCTCCCCGACCCCAGGGACAGAATGGGCAGAGACCACGCCTCCGTCCCAGACCCTCCAGCTGCCTGCAGGTCAGCGTGGCAGCGGGATGCCTAGCGGGACCGGAAGTGACAGGCCACTTCCGCTTCCGCCACAGCGGCACTTCCGGGTCGGGAGGACGGCGGCGGCGCTCCGGGCCTGCAGGTAGAGAGAGAGCGGGTTTGGTTCCGGGTGTTGGAGCCGCGCATGTGGGCCCCGAGGCGGTGGTCGTTGCTCGGGAGGCGCGGCCGGGCCCCGGGGTGCGCGGCGCCCGTTCCCCGCGGCCGCGCCGGCCCCTCGCGCGGACGCCCGGGGCCTCGGCGCCGAAGGGGGCGGAGTGGGCCCCGGGGCGGACCCCTCCTGCCCGGCGGCGGGGGCGGGGGCGGGGGCGGGGGCGGGCGGCTCTCCGACGAGGACAGAAACGCGAATCCGTTCGTCCCCGAGGCCCCGAGCGCCGGCCGGACCGGGTCCCGCGGAGCCGCGGGCGCGGGGCGGCGGCGGCGGTTGGGCCGCGCGGCTGGCGCGGAGCGGGAGCGGGGGGAGCGCCGGGCGGCCTCCTGGGGGACTTTCGGACCCTGGACCCGAGGGAAGGCGGAGGCAGCGCGCTCCCGGAGGACGGGCTGCCGGTGCCGAGCCCGGCGGGTGGAGCGGCCCCGGTGTGTTCCCATGGAGGGAGGGGGAGCTGGAGAGGTGGGCCGGGCCGGGCTGGAAAGTTTTGGGACTTGATCTTAAGAATAACGGGAAACCTTCCCGTGGCTATAGCCGGGAGTGACTCTATATTTAAAAGGTTGCGTTGAATTCAAGCCACCAGAGGGAGAGACTTGGGTATTCACACAAAAGAAAGAAACGATGGAAAGTAGAAGAGTGTTCCGTGGCATCCTCTGCTCTGGGCATTGCTAGGAAGAGGCCTGAAGGGGCCAGGAAGGTGCCTGTGGGATGTAGGGCAGAAGGCCCTGGCACTGTGACCCGAGCAAGCTAGGGAGGCGGAGGGTGGGAGCGACAAGGACCAGGGCTGAGAAGTGGATGGAAGTGAGGAAACGGAGAGAGCAGTCTCTCTCAAGAGATGCTGCTGTGCCAAAACCGGTGTGGCTCAGTGGATAGAGCGTCGGTCTGCGGACTGAAAGGTCCCAGGTTCGATTCTGGTCAAGGCCATGTACCTTGGTTGCTGGCACATCCCCCAGGATGTGCAAGAGGCAGCTGATCGATAATTCTTGCTCATCGATGTTTCTAACTCTATCCCTCTTCCTCTCTGTAAAAAATCAATAAAATATATATATATATTTTTAAAGAGAGATGCTGCTGTGAGGGGAGGAAAGGATGGACTTGAGGGGAGAGGATGGGTGCATCCTTTTGTCTCTCCTTCCAACTCCAATCCTATATAATAAAAGGCTAACCTGTAAATAAACCAAACGGCAGAACGACCGGTCACTATGACTTGCACTGACCACCAGAGGGCAGACGCTTAATGTAGGAGCTGCCCCCGGGTGCTGTCAGACCTGGAGCCAAGAGGAGGACGGTGGCATGTTTGCGGGACCAGGAAAGGGCATGTGTGGCTGGAGCACGGAGGTGGAAGGAGAGGTAAAAGGTGACGCTGTGGGGAGCATGCGGCAGTGGGAGCAGGCAGAGGGGTGCCATGAGCCTGCTGGGCACGTAGAATAGCATGCGATGGATAGTCAAGATTTCAGCTTGTCACTTGCCATGCAATTTCATTTTCTGTGATTGTGTTTTTCTCCTGAGGCTAATGTGTAAGATGCTTTGCAAATAAGCCGTTGTTGTCAAGTTTCCCTCTAGGAGTAAAATGGAAGGCGAATGGAGCGGCTTGGACATCCACACTCCGGTTTTTGACAAGAAGAAGAAGCAGCACAGACATCGCCTTCATGCCCACGAGAGTTCCCGAGATGCCCCCCTGGTGAGCGGGCACGCTCACAAAGCGGAGAGGGGGCAGAAGAGGAAGGACCGCCGGCTTCCCGCCGCTGCTCCTTTGAAAACATCGGAACTCGGTGAGGAGGCGGCAGAGGCCCCTTCTCCGGCCAGGAAGAGGAGGAAGAAGAGAGCTTTGGGGATACAGGACGGGACGGGCGTGTACGTCACAGTGGATAAAGAAAACATCGAGAACATGCCGAAGAACTTCAGAAGGGATGTTGACATCGTTTATATTGACAAGGGCGGGGAGCAGGAGGCAGCCGGAGAGCCCGAAGCGGACCAGTCGCCTGCAGTTACGAAGCGATGGGAAGAGCCGCACGATCAAGTCAGGGGGAAAAAGAAGAAGAAGAAGCGGCGGCGGGAAGCTGCGTCCTGCGATGCCGGGCTGGGGGAGCCGGGCCCGGGCGCCAGCGTCCTGCCCCAGCCGGAGTCCCCGCCTCCTGCGGGCCCGGGAGGCCCCGTCACACAGCCGCCGGGCGCTGCTCACGAAAAGAAGCCTGGGAAAAGGAAGAGGGAGGCTTCACACCGCCGGGGTTGTAAGAGTCCTGGGGCCGCGGACTCCGAGGGGCCGCAGGTGCTCCCTGGCCGGGGGGACCCCTGCAGATTAAAGAAAAAGGCCAAGAAAAGGAGGCGGAGGTCTCCCGGGGACAGTGCTCCCTCGGGGCTCCCCACCAGCTTTGAGGACCCGCTTGCCTCACTGGAAGGTAACGCTTCCTCGATGGAGGCGAGTGCGACACCCCGGCCCCGAGAGGAGGAGAACCAGGCGTGTTCGGAAGCGCCGAGGTAACCGCTGGGCCTATGGGGGTGCCCCTCCTCCGCCTGGGGCTGGGGCTGGGCCTCTGTTAGCACGTCCCCGGGAATGGCAGGCCTCCCCGAGGTGGACACAAAACGGGCGGGACTCGTGCCGTTCAGCCATGTGACGCGCAGGCAGCTTCCTTTCTGCACAGGTAACGGGCAGGGAGATGAGCTTTGCGCTAGAACTCTTCCAGCCTGAAATTCTGTAACTGACTGACGGCATTGATGACCCAGATCACCGGTCTCTCTTTGCGCGTAGATAGAAGAAAGGAAGAGATGACCTGTAATGTTACTGAGCAGGGAAAAACTTGAATTGGGTCTAAGAAAAGAAATGTTAACAGTAGTTATATAAGTATCATTTGAGGATAGCGTCAAATGAGTAAAAGCGGGATTTCTTTTTTAACCACTTCAGCGCTCAGTGTCTGGGACTGGGGACAGATTCCCCCAACCCCCAAAGTTTACTCGGTGGCTTTCTTACATTTGCTACGTTGTCCTGGCTTAGCATGGTTCCACCACAGTGACGTGAGAGAGGCCCGCCGCGGGTGGTGCTGGGAACAGTTGTGGCCATGCTCAAGTCATCCTCTGGGCCTCTTACCCGGGATGTTTTTAGAACGCTGATGATGAGGCAGGAATGGTCTAGGACTATGGTTCTTTCTCTTTTTTAAAATATATTTTTATTGCTTTCAGAGAGAGAGAGAGTAAGGGAGGGGGACAGAGAGTTAGAAACATTGATGAGAAACATCCATCAGCTGCCTCTTGCATGCCCCCTACTGGGGATTGAACCAGCAACCACGGCCTGTGACCTGACTGGGAAGCAAACCAGTTACTTCTTGGTTCATGGGTGGACGCTCAACCACTGAGCCACACTAGCTGGACTAGGACTGTGGTTTTTAACTTATATTGGGCCGTGTGCCCCTAAAACTGTTGACCCTTTTCTTAGACAAATGCACACCATTTTTTCCCAGTTTCCTGTCTGAGCAGTTAGTTGATACAGTTGAACATATGAAAAGGAGATTTGAACATCTGGCAGAGAGTTTGGGGATGAATTAGTGAGTGATTTATACATAGAAAACCAAGCAAAGGTAAATGAGGCCATTACTGACCACAGCAAAAATAACTGTAACCATGGAAACCCTGGATCATTTCACTAATAACATTATTATAAAACAATATTGTAAGGGTTAGGGAGAGGCATCTTGGGCGTCCATGGGGGAAGAGAGGACTAGCCTGTTAGGAATTAAATAAAACAATAATTGAGAAATAGGACTTTAAGAAGTAATCTCTGGTAGAAACGGCTTAGGGTGCCACGTCTGCCTTGTAGGCACTTCTGAGGGATGAATCCAAGTTAGCAGGTACTCCGCGAGTCCAGACATCCCCACTGAACCACCTCTTGTCGAAGTGAGTCACTTCAGGAAAAGAATTAAAAAACTACCAGCCGCTGTGGCTCAGCAGTTAAGCATCAACCCAGGAATCAAGAGGTTACTGGTTCGATTCCCAGTCAGGGCACATGCTTGAGTTGCAGGCTTGATGCCCAGTAGGGGGCGTGCAGGAGGCAGCAGATGGATGATGCTCCCCTCTCAGTGTTTCTGTCTCTACCTCTCTCTTTATAAAAATCAATAAAAGCATTTAAAAAACAAAAGCAAAAGCTAAGTGACGTCTCAGTGCTAATCGATCCAATTTCCCTCTTAGGTTAGGAGCTCCCGATGAAGAAAGCAACTTGGATTCGGCCCGAGATGGCGAGGAGCAGTATCTGTCCGAAGACTGGAGAGCCGCAGATGATGCGGACGTGGACCTGGCCTCCGCCGTGAGGCAGCTCCGGGAGTTCATCCCCGGCATCGGGGCGAGGGCCGCCGCCACGATTAAGCGCATGTACCGGGACGACTTGGGACGGTTCCAGGAGTTCAAGGCGCAGGGTGAGCTGGGTGGCACCTCGTGCTGCCGAACGCCCGAAGCACCGCCAGCCCGGCTTCTGTGAGCGGCTCAGATTCACAGATTCCCCGTGGCCGTCCTCCAGCCACGGCGGCTGTATCTCCATCCAGAGTTGCTTTTTACATTGAACTTGTCAGGGTTTCCTTGATACATAAGAATAGGTTTCAAGTGTTCTTAATAGTACATCATCCACCCAGAGTTGTCTGACTGAAATGGAACCAGTGACGTGCACAGGTTTCCTCTTTGCCCAGCTGGCCAGGGAGGCAGGGAGGACTGGCTGCAGGGACCAGGTCACCCACAGACGAGGTCATCCTGAAGAAAGGGGCGGTGGCGGAGGAATTGGCTGTGGCCTGGGAAGGATACGGAAGTGCAGTAAACACTAACTCCTCAGCTTCCACAGGTGTCATTTCTGTCCCTGAGACATTAACTGAGGGTGAGCGGGGGGTGGGCTGGGGCCAGACAAGCCCAGCTTGGTCTCCTTGATCTCACTGTGTGACAAGCGCCCCCAGGAAGCCGCCTGGACTTAAGAATGAGCTGCAGAAGGAAATTGGGTTCTGCAGCGGGACCGGAGGCCCAGGTCCTGCACACCTGCCGGGCGGGGGCGGGCTGGCGTGGGGACGGGGGGCGGGGCCCTGCGTGGTCCTTGCTGAGGAGCGCCTGCGAGGTTTGCCCGTTCTCATTATTGACAACATACACTTTTCCTCCCTCCCCAAACCCTAGGTGTCACCATTAAATTTGGCAAGTTTTCTGTGAAGGAAAATCAGCAGTTAGAGAAAAACGTGCAAGAATTTCTGTCCCTGACGGGAATCGAGAATGCCGACAAGCTGCTGCACACGGACAGGTACCCGGAGGAGAAAGCCGCCATCACCAACCTAAAGAGGAAGTACGCGTTTCGGTTGCACATCGGTGAGTTCAGGCGTTCGCTCTGCTGCCCTCGGCCTCCCACCTTGGCGGCAACTCTGGTGCTGTCGGTGCTGCCGTGGGGACCTGTGTCTCATTGGCAGCCTGTCTGGGGTCAGGAATGTGCTCGTGCCTCCTAGGCACAGGCTTCACAGATTCTAGAAAGAATGAACTGGCTGCCGAAACTGGTCTGGCTCAGTGAATAGAGTGTCGGCCTGCAGACTGAAAGGTCCCAGGTTCGGTTCCGGTCAAGGGCATGTACCAGGAGGGGGTGTGCAAGAGGCAGCTGATTGATGATCCTCTCTCATCGATGTTTCTAACTTTCTATCACTCTTCTTTGTAAAAAAATCAATAAAATATATTAAAAAAAAAAAAAGAAGAAGAAGAATGAACTGGCCAACCTCAACCTCTGGCTTCCTTGCTGGGTAACAATTAGGTTTTGGTTTCCCTTCCTGTTCTTCGCGGTGTATGTTTTGCATTTACTGCGCCAGCACCTCCAGGAGGCAGCAGGGTCTCCTGAGCATTTTCAGTGCAGCAGTGTGTGTGTGTGTGTGTGTGTGTGTGTGTGGTCACCGTAGCCGGCACCCTCCTGGAGGTGACGCTTGGAAATCAAGCATGAAGCCGTAACATTGGCCTGAAAACCTCTCTCAAACCTAAAGGAGCTAATTTCCGAGGTTGTGCTGGGATGTGCCAGGAAAGCAGCCGAGCGAGCCCTGCGGAGGGAGTTCCACTGCTCAGGGAGGAGGCAGGCGTGCTCGTTGGAGAGTTCGTTTGCAGAACTGCGGGCAGTGTCCCCGCTGGCCTCCCTCTGATTCACATTCCGTCAGCATTACTTTGCCTTATGAGGGTCTTTTCTGAGAACGGGAGGCCAGAGCTGGAGCCACATACAAAGTGTCCGGTTTTCAGAGGTCTCCAAGGCAACGGGGGATTGTGTACATCCGCTTCCCAAGACAGCTTCCCGCAGGCCCAGCACCCCAGCCTTGCCCCGGTCCAGGACAGCTAGTGTTAAAGGGCTCTGGGCCCCTCCGCCCCGTGACTACCTCATGCCCCCCGTGAGCCTGCTGACCGTCTCTCTCTGGCTTAGGGAAGGGCATCGCCCGGCCCTGGAAACTCGTGTACTACCGAGCCAAGAAGATGTTTGACGTCAATAACTACAAAGGCAGGTAAGCGCGTCAGCGGCGGGACACGTCTCTCTGGCCTTTGCTGACCCCGACACCAGGTCAGGGGTCCGGCCAGCAGACTGTGTGACAGCAGGCGTGCACTGCGGTCAGGGGATGTCTTCATTTCCATCTCCAACTCGCACCTGTGTGGTCTCCCCTCTGTATCTTCTGCTTTTTTTTTGTTTTAAAAAAATTTTTATTTCAGAGAGGAAGGGAGAAGGAGAGAGAGAGAGAAACATCAGTGATGAGAATTATTGATCGGCTGCCTCCTGCACGCCACCTACCGGGGATTGAGCCCACCATGCCCTGACCAGGGATCGTACCATGGTTCATAGGTCGATGCTCAACCACTGAGCCACACAGGCTGGGCCTCCTTCTTTACGCTCTCATTCCCACACTCGCTGTGCTCTGCCTCCCTGTGCTCTGCAAGTCTGCTCTGCTGACTATACGCTTCTCATGAGCCCGGACGTCCCTCTCAGGGCAGCCTCCCTGACACGGCGCCCAGGTCTCGGGTCGAGTAAATATCGGAAGGTGGAGGTTAATGTTACGTGTGAATTTCGCCTAACGAATAAGTTTTAAAATGAAAAGGAAGCCAAGACTGGTTTGGCTCAGTGGATAGAGCATCGGCCTGTGGACTCAAGGGTCCCAGGTTCGATTCCGATCAAGGGCATGTACCTTGGTTGCGGGCATATCCCCAGAAAGGGGTGTGCAAGAGGCAGCTGATCGATGATTCTCTAGCATTGATGTTTCTAACTCTCTATCCCTCTGCTTTCCTCTCTGTAAAAAATCAATAAAATATATTAAATAAATAAATAAAATGAAAAGGAAATTGTGACGTTCCCTTTGTCGCAGGTACAGCAAAGGGGATATGGAGAAGTTGAAAATATACCACTCCCTCCACGGCAACGACTGGAAGAAGATTGGGGATTTGGTGGCTCGAAGCAGCCTCTCGGTCGCCCTGAAGTTCTCCCAGATCAGCAGCGGTGGGTGTGGCTCCCGCCCGCCGGGGGCTCCCCCGGGTAGTGGAGGAGCCCGTATGCCGGGCTGCTGGAGCCTGTCTCTGAGAGAGCCGTTGGCTTTTTTGCATTTATCTACAGAAAGAAACCACGGTGCTTGGAGTAAGACGGAAACCCAGAGACTAATCAAAGCCGTGGAAGAAGTGATCCTAAAGACGATGTCTCCCCAGGACTTAGACGAGGTAGATTCCAGGCTCCAGGAGAACCCCGAAGGCTGCCTGGCCGTTGTCCGGGAAAGACTCTACAAGGGCATATCTTGGGTGGAAGTCGAAGCCAAAGTGGGAACCAGAAACTGGATGCAGTGTAAAAGTAAGTGGTAAGTTTTAAGGCGGCTGATGCAAATTTCAACAAGACCTGCTCTCTCCTCCCCCTCCCCAGCTCCGCACACACACAGTTCCCGGAGGCTGGGTGGATGGGTGAGGTTTAGGAACACGTGGTGGCACCAGGTGGGAAGCCTTCCATGGTGAGAATTGCTGTTCCTTGGCTGCTTCGGCTCCCTCAGTGCCGGCATCGGGTTCAAGGTGGCACTTGAGTGGCCCGATTCACTGTCTGTCCTCCTCACAAGGCACTGAGGCTGGTGAATGACTAAATAACATGCAAGACTTGCTTTGCTTCTCAATCTGAAGGAAAAAGCACTTGTAGCCGGAACATACATTGACTTCATGTAACATGTCATGACCTGACCTCAAGTGACACACTTCAAACCAGTGTACGTGAATGGCTGTTAAAACACCAGTGCCATTACCACATCTCTCCCTTAGCAAGGAGGTGAAGGGAATGGCTGCCATGTCCATCAGGTGGTGGCGTATCGTGCTGTGCAAGACAAGGACTTTTTAAATATTTTACAGTGGGCTGCTCCTCTCCTTAGGAACTTCCCCCTTTCCTTCAGCCATTGGCTTTGGGCCTTGGAGGAGCCATCAGATCATTCATCTTTGCTAAATTTGTCTCCGTTGGTTTTCAGGCAGCTGCTCACAGTAGAAGAGCAATGTCCCTCTGTTTACGAGCAACTAAACCAAGCGCCACAGCGCCCTCTAGCAGCTGCTAGAGGCCTGCTTCCCCCTTTTAAACTTGTTTATTATGGCAATTTTCTAACACGGTGGATGGTGGCAGATGTGGGCGGGGATGAGGTACAGGAGTTGGAAAGTGGTGCTGAGGAGGGAGTTTAGCTGAGAATACAGGGAGCTTGAACGGAAACTGCACCTCTGACAGTGAACTGCACTACTCTTTCTGTGAATGCAGGACAGAAATTCTCACCAAGAGGATGACAAATGGCCGGGACGTGTACCGCGGGGTGAACGCCCTCCAGGCCAAAATCAACCTGATTGAGAGGTACGGCCCGGAGTGGCGTTGCCCCTATCACTGCCCTGGCCCCGAGAACAGCAGTGAGCTCGAAAACTGAATATTTGTTTTCTCATAGGTTGTATGAAATAAATGTGGAAGATGCTAATGAAATAGACTGGGAAGATCTTGCTAGTACCATAGGGTAAGTCCATCCTATAAAATAAAAGGCTAATATGCAAATTGACTGAATGGCAGAACGACCGGTCGCTATGATGCATGCTGACCACCAGGGCGCAGATGCTCAGCTCAGGAGCTTCCCCCTGGTGGTCAGTGTTCTCCCACAGGGGGTGTGCCA
Source organism: Pipistrellus hanaki (assembly GCF_964339955.1). NCBI lineage: Eukaryota > Metazoa > Chordata > Mammalia > Chiroptera > Vespertilionidae > Pipistrellus > Pipistrellus hanaki. The sequence continues at coordinate 2,170,215 of NC_140513.1, forward strand.
CAAAGCCTGCCCTTCATGTTATCAAACCGTTTTTGTTGTTGTTAATCCTCATCTAAGGATATATTTTTCCATTGATTTCTAGAGAGAGTGGAAGGGAGAGGGAGAGACAGAGAAAAACATAGATTAGTTGCCTCCTTCATACACCCCCATCAAGGCCTTGGAAACTGCAAACACAGTACATGCCCCTGACCAGAATCGAACCTGGGACCCAATCATTGTTTGCCTCTACATGCTTAACAGATAAAATTATCACCCTAACCACCTTAACTGCTAGATTAATTATTGAAACAAATAAGTCACACTTTCATTGTTTAAGAAAAATTGTCCAGGCAGTGAAGTTAGTGATTTTCACTTTAGAAACTAAGATTTGGTTGTTTCAGTCTTACTTCCTATAAAGTGCAAGGTTATTTGGGTCACCAAGACATCATCAACATCTGCTCTTTTAGCTTTAAAAAAAAAAAAAAAATCGGGGCCCTGTGCCTTCCAGTGGTGACCAGTATATAACCTAAGCGTAATGGGGAAGAGGGTAGAATTTGGAATTAAATCACCCAAGTGTCCCTGCTCTGCCCTTTATTAGCTGTGAGATCTTGGACTTCTCTGTGCCTCAGTTTCCCCGTTTCTAAAATGAGGAGGAAGAGTAGTGGCTCCCTGGTATAATGGCCATGAGGCTTGTTGGTTGCTGCGTGGGAAGTGCTGAGGGCAGGGCCAAGTCCAAAGTGATTGACGGCACATGCTGGCTCGTGTTATACCAGCTGTACTGGTTAATAATGCGGATTTTTTTTCAATAGCTGGAGTTACACATATGTTGACATATATGCGATTTGATATGTATGTCATCTTGTATTGACAAGCTTCAAAACTTCATATGTCAAATTTTCTGAAGGTGTTAACATCATGGATATTTTTATGCTTAAAAATGTCAAATTTTGTGCCAAAAAATGAGCATTTGCAGGAAGTTTTAATTCACTATTTTGAAGAAAAGTGCTGCTGGAAGTTATCCTATACTTTGGGAAGCTTGTGGTGAACATGCTCCATCTCAAGATACTTGTGAACGCTGGTTTAAACACAATCATGTTTTGATGTGAAAGACAAAGAACGTCCGGGTCAACCGAAAAAGTTTGAAGGCCAACAATTACAAGCATTATTGGGTAAAAAAGTGTGTCAAACTCAAAAATAACCTGCAGAAAGATTAAACGTTGCTCAGCAAACAATTTCCGATTGTTTACAAGCAACGGGAAAGATTTTAAAGGAAGGAAAATGGGTGCCACATCACCTGAATGAAAGACAAGTGGAAAACCGAAAGTTGTCAGTAAAATGTTGCTTCAGTGGCACAAAAAAAAAAGTCTTTTTTGCATCCAATTGGGACTGGTGATGAGAAATGGATTTATGTTGAGAATTCCAAACACACAAAATCATGGGCTGATCCAGGTCAACCATCAACATCGACTGCAAGGTCAAATCGCTTTGGAAAGAATACAGTGCTCTGCGTTTGGTGGGGTTTGAACCACGCTTTGATCGTGAAACGACCAGAATGGGCCAGAAGACACAGCAGAGTAATTTTGCATCATGACACTCCATCACACACTTCAATACCAGTTAAAGACACATTAAATCTTGCCTGGGGAGTATGAACCCACCTGCCATATTCACCAGACCTTGCTTCTTCAGATTACCACTTGTTCCAATCAATGGCACACACACTTTCTGAGCAGCACCTCAAAACATAGGAAGAAGTGGAAAATTGGGTTTCTGAATTGTTTGCCTCAAAACAAGAAAAGTTCTATTGGGACGGTATCAACAAATTACCTGAAAGATGGGGAAATGTGTAGCTAGCGATGGACATTACTTTGAATAAAGCACTTTTGATGTTTCTCTTGAAATTATCGTGTTTTGATGACAAAATCCGCATTATTAACTGGTACACCTGGTATTTTGTCTTCCCAGCTGGTACCTTAGGTTATTCCAGTCTAAACAGAACCCATCTTGTACTGCTGGCTTCCTTCCTTCTGTGTGTGTGTAACCAGGGATCACAGCTTCCATGTGTCTTCCTTGTATTACTGCTCTGGTCCTGATGACTTCACGTTCAAGGGGAGGAAACCTCAGACTCAGGTCTAGGCCTCCCCTCAGTCACTGCAGTTAGCTCTCAGAGCTGAAAGGATCAGGTTTCGGACAGACACTAACCTTTCCCCTTTCCTTCCTAAAGGGATGTTCCTCCGTCTTACGTCCAAGCTAAGTTTTACAAGCTGAAAGCCACCTGCGTTCCCTTTTGGCAGAGGAAGACTTTTCCAGGTCAGTGTGTGCAGCGGGTGAGTGTTGAGAACGGTGTGGTGCCGCGTGCTGGGCGTGCCCCTGGCAGGGACTTCCCTCGAGAGCCTCCGCTCCGGTTGTCAAATGGAGACAGTGAGCGCCATCAGCCCTGCCCAACAGGACCTGCAGGGCTGAGGCAGATAGCGACCTGGCCATGTGGTCAGCAGGATGCTCGGGGCTTCGCGAGCACTCAGTGAATGCTCGTGAGGGCTCCTGGGTTCCCATCACGTGCACACACTCACCCTGTGTGCACACACACACACACTGCATGCACACACTCAACCCACCGCGTGCACATACACTTTTAGGAAAAACATAAGAAGCCACTTCCTTCTTTGCAGCCACCTGTGGGTGGATAGATATGTGATTCCCAGACCCAGGTCATCAGAGTCATGTGAGGGGCATAGCGGCCCATCCAGACCTGCAGGATGCTCATCACCAGGCGTTCGGGGCTGGATCTCCCGGACAGGCCTGCGGGAGTGGCTCAGTGGCTGCCCCGCCCCGTGTCTGGAGACCACTGGCTCGGGTGCTACTCTGCCCGGGCGTGTGAGGAACCGCGTGCATTCAGCAGGCACCGTTCCCTGGGCTGAACCCTGGCCTCATCCCGACTGAGTCCCTGACGTCTCAGGAGCCTGGGTGCCCTCGTTTGAGAAACAGATAGCGGGCCTGCCTCAGGAGTGTTGAGAATGTTGAGTGAGCGAATGGAAGCAAACCAGTGAGAACAGGGTCTTGCCCATGAGAACAGCACTGAGCAGGCGTGTCAGCAATGCCCTCTGACCCTTGACCTTGGGAAGAGGCTTTGCACAAATCACTTCAAAGGTCAATCTTTCTCTTTAGAGATCATAGACTACCTTTACGAGACGAGTCTGCCTTTGCTCAGAGAGAAGCTGGAGAAGAAGGCGGAGAAGAGAGGCGCGGCGCCCCCTCCCGCGGCGCCCCGGCGTGTCTTCCTGTTCAGGGACATCTTCCACTGCGACGACAGCGAGGAGGAGGAGGAGGAGGAGGAGGACGGAGGCGGGCGGAGCTAGGAGGGATCCTCCTTGTGCTTTCTGGGTTTGGCTGTGTCACATCGAGTGTCAGCAAGCTGCTCTCTCTCCGCGCGGCGGCTGGAACAGGCGATGCCGTGGTCACAGGAGGCGTGAGGGTGGCGACCTCCCGGTGGAGCATTGAGAATGACTGTCATTGGCCGATGCGTGTGTTTCCCTGTGAATTGACTTAACACATCTGTTCGATGGCAAACAAGTGTGGTTTCTGTGGAACCCGTGTCCCAGCCCCCAGGGCAGCAGAGGGGGGCGCGGCGTGTAAACATTGGTCGTGTGGCAGCGGCAGAGTGACGCCTTGGCCTCTGCTCTGCTTGTTTACGTCTGTGTTCCCGGCGGCGAGGTGCACATGAGCGCTGGAAGGAAGTTGTGGGTGTGTGTGCCCGCAGCCTGGTTTCCGTTCTCATGCACAGGGCACAGGTGCCCAGCTGGTCTTCCTGGGGGTGCGCCGGTTTGAAGATGTGCATTTTTCATACAGGAGGCCCCTCGGAGCCAGCCCCCGAGTTCATGTGGGGTTAGCTGCAGGGAAAGCCAGCGCTCCCTTCCGTTGCTTCCAGAAAACTGGCTTTGCTAGACGTGGAAAGTGCCACGTGCGTGTTGGGCGCACACGTGCCTCCGGAGTCTCCAGCAGTCAGGAAAGCAGAAGCACTCCTGATTTTAAGCAGTATTTAATGTCGGGGTCTAGGCTACAGAATTGTTAAGCAGGATGAGGGAGCAAACGGGGAGGTGGAATACCCAGCGATGAGCCCGAGGGGAAGCCGCCTCGGCCTGTGGCCCAGCGCACCCCGTGCTCCTCCCCTAGTGAGTGGTCTGGAGCCCGGGCAGTTCCGTCCCTCCTGCCACTCGGCCTCAGCAGGAATGTGTGTCTCCCAAACACAGCGCTCCCCCCTCCTCCCTCCCCCTCCCCCCCTGCGCCTGTATGTCTCCCAGGTGTCTCCATGGGCAGCTGAGCAGGACCCAGCTGGCCAGGCTTCTGGCTACGTGTGTACAGGACGGAGCACGGGGAGGAGCGTGTGGGTGGACAGTGTCCTGTTACAGGGGTGCTGCCGTCCGTGCCAGGATGCAGCCCCTATGCCCGGTGTTCTCATTGCTGTCACTTGTGTGACATCATGCTGTGCTGTTGGTTCATCCATCTGTGATGCCCCCCATTTCTCCAGACCTGCCATTGGAGAAGGAGGAGGAGCGGGTTAGGAGTCCTGGTGTCTCCCGTCCCCAGCAGCTGATCAGTGTGGGGTGGATAATACACAGTAAATGCTCAGGAAGCTCAAGGTGTTTCATTTTTAGAAAGCATTTTGCCCTCAGGCATTCCTCTGTCAAGCATACCAGTCTCCATGCTGATGGGATAGAAAGTGCACGTTCCTTTTGGAGGACAGCCTAGTCAAATATCGCTGATCCTGCCCCAGCCGGTGTGGCTCAGTGGATAGAGCATTGGCTGGGGACTAAAGGGTCCCAGGTTTGATTCCAGTCGGGGGCGTATGCCCGGGTTGTGGACTTGATTCCCAGTAGAGGGTGTGCAGGAGACGGCCAATCAATGATTCTCTTTCATGGATGTTCTTATCTCTTTCTCCCTCTCCCTTCCTCTCTCAAATCAATAAAAATATATATTTTTAAAAAGACCTGACTTACAGCAACAATATTTATATATATATATATATCTGATCCCTAAGAATGTGCCTATTCTGTGATCCTGCCCCCTGCTCCCTGGTTGCAAGTCTCGTGGGGACCCTCAGCGTTTGGGGGCCGGGGAACGGCACAGGCATGCTCTGGGAGGGAGAGCGCCCTTTTTTACCTTCTCTCCACTGGAGTCCTGGCCTCTGTGTTGCATAACGAAGCCTGGAAACGAAGACCCGTAGCTAAAAAGCATGCCATGGAAAAGGGTCACATGACCAGGAACTGCAATAATGCCAAGTGGAGATTGTTGGATACCATTGGCTTTGTCCCTCGGTCTTGTTTCTCCTGAGATAGGTTTCCTTTCCCCTCTTACCGCAGCTCACTTCCTGCATCTTCTTCCGAGCGCAGGCAGCACCTGCACTTCCTCCTCCGCCCTTTCACCCTCTACGCGGGGTTGTCTGCACAGAGAGTTCCAGATGCAGCTGTGGACAGGCAGACCCGGTGCCTGTTTTCTCCACCTGAAGAGATCATGGAACTGGTGTGCGAGAAAGGCTCCTTTATCACATGCAAAATGAAACATGCACATGTTCCTAGGAAACTTGGTTAATAGCTGTTTATTCCTAGAATGGCATATCCTATATAATAAAAGCATAATATGCAAATTGACCAAACGGCCCAACAGTGGAATGACCATCCAGACAACCATCCGGGACCACACTGACACCCACTGGTACCAGGCCAGCCGAGGTGGGTGCGATGCAATTGGTCAGGGGCCCAGCCATCACCCCAAGATGGCCCCAGAGAGAGAGGCCCAGGCCACCCACTGGCAGACTGCAGCGGGTGGGTGGGGTCTCTCTCTGCGAGGGATGCCCGGGTCCTGGGTGCCAGCCGCCAGAGGGAAGCCGGTGCCAGCAGCTGGGGTTAGAAAGGCCTACCCCTGTATGATTTTGTGCATCCGGCCTCTAGTTGTACAATAATGTTAAATGCTGACAGGTTTGGTTAACACAGAGTTCGTATATTTTCTTGACTTTGTAGAAGTAAAAACATGAAATTGTGTATATAGAACCATTAAATGTGTGGGAGGAAGTACGCCCCAGGGGCTGGTTTTTCTCTGGACGGTGGGTTGTGAGCATAGAGCTTAGATGCTGATGCTGATGCGGACAATGGGCTGCCATCAGGATCTGCAGCTGAAGGCGAGGCCCAGCGGGAGGTGCGCTTCCCTTTTTCACTTTAAGGGCTAATCCAGCTGCTCTGCCGCCCAGGTGTGGCTTCTCCAGGGACCACGTCATTGTTCTTCACACACGCCCTGGCCCCTGGCACCGCCTGCAGCCTCCTGTTCCAGCAGCCACACACCCACTCTGAGGGAGAAAGACCCTCCTGTGGCTCCTAGGTCCTGGGTTTGGTCCAATGCCGGTACTGAAGCTGGTGCCCGGCTCTGAGCGCTCACTGCACGGGAAGCGGGCCCCTGGAGCTGGGATCTGGCACAGCCCCCCTTGAATGGCGGCGGGAGATGGTACCCAGTAGGAAGGGTGCCCTCCGCAGAAGAGGTGAATAGACTGAGGAAGCAACCACAGAGGAGGCGACAGTGACTCGGCTACATTCACTGCTATGACTTGGCCCCAATAAACGTGTGTACTTGGTAAGCGATTTTTATAGCGCTCACCTATGTCTCCCGCGCCTCCGGCCATACAAATGTTACCTTTGCCCAACAATCCAGAAGAAGAATCCAGAATGTAGGAGGGGCCGCTGGTGGTGTGGGATGGTGGTGCAGGAGGGCGGAGGGTGCAAGGGAACCAAGGCTTTGGTTTGGGATGTGCTGGGAAGAGAATGGATAGAGAGAAAGCCACTAGAGAGATGGATTTGTTTGTTATGTATGAAACGGACCACCCCACGTAGAGGGTGAAAGGGCGGAGGAAGAAGCGCAGGTACTGCCTGCGTTCGGAAGGAGAAGAGGATGCAGGAAGTGAGCTGCGGTAAAGAGGAGAAAAGAAACCTGTCTCAGAAGAAACAAGACCAATGGGCAAAGCCAATGGTTGTGCAACAGTCTCGACTTGGCATTATTTCAGTTCTTGGCCCAGTTCCTGGTCATGTGACCCTTTTCCATAAGCATGCTTTTTAGCTATGGGTCTTCATTTACAGACTTCGTTATGCAACACAGAGACCGGGACTCTGCAGTGGAGAGAAAGTAAAAAAAAAAAAAAAAAAAAAAAGGATGCTCTCCCTCCCAGAGCATGCCTGTGCCGTCCTCCTGGCCCCCAAAACGCTGAAGGTCCCCACAAGACTTGCAACCAGGGAGCAGCAGGCAGTGGCGGCTAGTCCTGGGCTAACCCACTGCACCTGGCAGCATGTTGATCACGCACAATGAGCTAAGATGCAGCAATGAGCAGTAATATTTGGTGCCTGTTTTCCCAAAGGCTGCACAACCCAGCACCGTCTCCAGATCCTCTCCTGAAAGCCATACCACAGTCAGTTCCTCAGCCTCCACAAGCAACACACCAGCCCACTCCCCGCCTAGCCAGTGGCCGGAGTCCATTTTAGTCCCCACACAACTCGAGGCTTTCTCATCTCAGCCGGTACCCCCGTTCTTAAGGCTGCCTCTTCTCCCCGGTACCCCCACATCCAGTCCCTGAGCAAACACGCCTGGACTCCGTCTGCCTCCACTGCCTCTAACGGGTCTCAGGCAGCATCCTCTGTCTGAATTGCACAGGTCCTGCTAATTACACATCAGCCCTTCTCCAATCTGGACTCCCCACAGCTGCGCCCTCACTCCCATTCCCGCCCTGTTTGGAAACCTTGGCGTGGCTCCCCACTGCATGGGGAGTGTCTGTCCTAGTGTCTTCCATCACTGAGCTTCCCAGCCCTCTCTCAGGCCCCGCTCCCCTCCCCACACACAAAAACTTGTTCTTGCCCCAGCTGGTTTGACCCTGCAGATCGAAAGGTCCTGGGTTTGGCCGAAACCGGTTAGGCTCAGTGGTAAAGTGTCGGTCTGTGGACTGAAAGGTCCCAAGTTCGATTCCTGTCAAGGGCATGTACCTTGGTTGTGGGCACATCCCCGGTAGGGGGTGTGCAAGAGGCAGCTGGTCGATGTTTCTCTCTCATCAACGTTTCTAGCTCTCTATCCCTCTCTCCTCCTCTCTGAAAAAATCAATAAATTATATTTTAAAAAATCAATAAAATATATATATTAAAAAAAAAAGAGAGAGAGAGAGAAAGGTCCTGGGTTTGATTCCAGTCAAGGGCACATGCCTGGGTTGTGGGCTCGCTCCCCAGGAGGGGGCGTGCAGGAGGCAGCCAATCAATGATTCTATCTCATCCTTGATGTTTCTCTCTCCCTCCCTTCCTCTCTGAAATCAATAAAAATATATATTTTTTGAAAAACAACTTTTTCTTATTTTACTTTGTATTGGTTTCAGGTGTCCAGCATTGTGGTTAGACAATCATATACCTTACAAAGTGTCTCCCCATATTTCCAGGACCCACCTGGCAGCATGCAGTTATTACAGTATCATTGACTATATTTCTGATGCTTTCATTTCCTCCCTGTGACTATTTGTAACTGCCAATCTGTACTTAACCCTTCACTTTTTCACCCACCCCCTCCTTCCTCCTTCCCCTTTGGCAACCTCTAGCCTCTGTGTCTATGAGTCTGTTTCAGTATAAAACACTTTTTAAGGGGGAAAAAAGGAAGCTCGTCACTATAATCCACTATGTCAACAAAGAATAAAAACTATTTGCATTTGATGAATTCCTAATCCATCCCATAAAAATCGAGAGCCACTTCCCTAGCCTGAGAATGAGTATCTGCAGAAACCTGCCAACTTCCTTTGGAAAGTGAAATTCTGAGATTGAGGAGCACTTTACTGCCAGTGCAGTCAAGCAAGAAGTGAAAGTAGACCTACACGGTCCCCACACAAGTTTTGAAGACCCCAAACTGCCCTATCCACAGGGCTTGATGTGAATGGAGGAAACCCAAAAGGTCTGTAGAGAATGCATTGCAGTTGAGTGAAGTTGCTAGAGACCAGATCAACGTACAAAACTCAATCTATATCAGTGGCAAACAGAATTTTGAAAAAATGTTGATCCTCACCTGAGAATGTTTTTATTGATTTTGAGAGAGAGAAGAGAGAGCGAGAAACATTGATTGGTTGCCTCCCATACCTGTCATGACTGGGGATCAAACCTGAAAGGTACGCGTTCTAACCAGAAATTGAACCCACGACCTTTTGTTGTACAGGACGATGCTCCAACTGAGCTGGCCACCGGCCAGGGCCAGAATTAAAATTTTTAAACAAATCTAGATTAAAATTCCATGCTGACGTAAATTACTACAAATTTAGTGGCTTAAAACCACACGCAATTATTACCTTGCAGCCCGTAGGTCAGGAGTCCAGTGAGTCCTTTAGAAAAGAGTCACATAAAAGATATACTCATTCCTTGTCGAAACTGGTTTGGCTCAGTGGATAGAGCGTCGGCCTGCGGACTGAAAGGTTCCGGGTTTGATTCTGGTCAAGGGCATGTACCTCGGTTGCGGGCACATCCCCGGTGGGGGTGGGTAGGAGGCAGCTGATTGATGTGTCTCTCTCATCGATGTTTCTGACTCTCTATCCCTCTCCCTTCCTCTCTTAAAAAATCAATAAAATATATATATTTTTAAAAAAAGATATACTCATTCCCAATGAGCACACGACTAGATGTTCCACAGATTATCTGTTGAGAGAATACACATGAGGTACAGGTTTAGCCCGCGGGGAGGCCCGTATGTAAATGATTCACAACGGGAAGTGTGGACAAGGCTGCGGGGTGAACAGCCGCGTGCACTTCACTGACGGGGATTGAAGATGCCAGAAGCCCTTTGGGAAATGGCAAGTCCCCGGGATGTGGGACACGCACCTCCGCTAATCCAGAATTTCCGCTCCTGGCTACGTGAATGAAAATGCACATCCATTAAAAGACGCAGCAGTCACGCTCGGAACAGCTGCTTCTGAGGAGCAGAAAACGTGAAACCACCAACAGCCACCAGGTGAGTCAAATCAACAAATCGTGGGGTTACGCCTTTCTGACACCCCACTCCGGAGTTAACAGCGCGTGGTGGACACATGCCGCAAAGGAAGGAGCATCCAGAAGGGGGGAGGTGCATGGGTTTATTTTATTTGGCATAACTGTATTTTTAAAAAATATATATTTTATTGATTTTTTTACAGAGAGGAAGAGAGGGATAGAGTTAGAAACAACGATCAGCTGCCTCTTGCACACCCCCTATTGGGGACGTGCCCACAACCAAGGTACATGCCCTTGGCCGGAATCAAACCTGGGACCTTTCAGTCCGAAGGCCGATGCTCTATCCACTGAGCCAAACTGGTTTCGGCCATAATTGTATTTTATTGGGCAAATTATAGAACGTGGACTCTGAAGCCAAAGTGAGGATGAATGATGATGACATCAATAGAAAGTGTAACAAAAACTCAGCCACGCATTAGAAGGGAACCGTTTCAAGTGGGGAAAGAAATGGTTGATGATCCAAGTCAACGATGAGGAGTGATCAAACGGGGAAAAGGACTGGAATTTTGACATGAAATCCAGACATATAACACATACAGCATGGATCTAACCATAACATGACAACCTGGTAATAAGGTGTCATGATTCAAATGGTTGAGGTTGGCCACAAAGCCAGAGCTTTATGTGCTCTGGCATCTTCCAGTTCAATTGTGGGGAAGAGATGGAATTTTTCTTTAATTTGGCAACTCTAAAAATGTACGTGAAATGGCCGAACAAAATCATTAATTTGAAAGAAGCTTTTTTTTTAAAAAAAATATATATATATTTTATTAATTTTTGACAGAGAGGAAGGGAGAGAGCTATAAATATCAATGAGAGAGAAACATCGACCAGCTGCCCCCTACACACCCCCTAACGGGATGTGCCCGCAACAAATGTACATGCCCTTGACCGGAATCGAACCTGGGACCCCTCAGTCCACAGACCGACGCTCTATCCACTGAGCCAAACCGGTTTCGGTTTGAAAGAAGCTTTTATAAACTCAATAAAATGTTATCAGCCTTGCTGGAGAAAAGAATTATCAATGTGTTTCCTGTAAAAAATGACCTTCAACCTTATTGTTGAGGTAGAGTAGATGAAGCCAAAATATGTAAATTTTATAGAGTTGTGTTTGCAGTATATGTGTGTGTGTGTGTGTGTGTGTTTGGGGGGGGTCTGGATTTTTAAAATATTTGTGGAAGGTTTTTTAATTTAAAAATTGTAATTGGTGCCATTCCAGATAAATATTGATTTTATTTCTAATTTTGCAGTCGTTTTAGGCACATCCTCAAACCGTTTAAGCTTCAGGCTTGACAATTCCTGACTGTCCCTTGCGTCAATCCTTGGACATAATGTAGAGCAGAAAAAGCGACTTTCAAAAAAAATGCATTCCGTTAAAAAACATGTGAAGCTTAATATTCTGCTTGCAGCGTCGACACAGATGTGAAATCAGGAGGCCCGGGGGCTCAGGGGCCAGACGAAGGCTGCTTTCCGTGGGCCCGGGCACTTTCCGCCTTCATTGGCGCTTTCCTTAGAAACACCAAAAATCGTATTTTATGGCTGATTGTTAAAAACACAGGCACATAACTAACATTCGGCTGTGTTTCTGGATTTGTATGTCTCCAGGGAAGGCCCTCTCGGCACTCAGGACAGTACTGCTGCCCACCCTGGCTAGCAGCTGGGCGCTTGGTAACCTCCCATCTGCTGTCACGAATGGTGTCAGGACACGTGAGAAAACGCTCATTGAGGCAAACAGGTTCAGGAGGCTCATCTCTCGCCACCTCATCTTTTTAAAAGTTTATTATCGACAGCCATCCAGGTATGTCTTTTCCAGAGCCTTCCACAGACATCCCATCTACAAAGGGATGCGTGTGCAACTCAGAATGCATTCCTGTTGGGAGCAGTTTCCTAACGCTCTCCTTTGCACACATCCACGGAATACGGCCCCACTCTTCCCCGGAGTGGAAACGCCTAGAAGCCGGGAGAATGGTTTTCGCCTCGTGCTCTCAGGTCAAGGGCCATCCTGGCAGATTAGCATAACGGTCGTCAAATTAGCATAACGGTCGTTAGATTAGCATAACGGTCGTCAGATTAGCATAACGGTCATCCCATTGGCTAAACGGCTGTCAGATTAGCATAACGGTCATCCCATTGGCAAAACGGCCGTCAGATTAGCATAACGGTCATCTCAGCCACGCCCCCTCACTGGAACCTTTTCTCCCAGTCCTCAGCTGCCCACTCCTCAGTCTTCGCTTGAGGTTCGCCCTGGTAAGACCGTCGCCACACCTGCTCCAGAGGCCCTTTCCTTCGCAGCACTGGTCAGTACTGGTCATTGTTTGTTTCTTCTGCCTCGTTAGGGTGAAAGCCAGGGGCAGCTCCTCGGCAGCCATCTCCGTAGCAGGTGTTCAAAAACACGCGTGGGGCCTTCTGTTTGCGGTTGTCCTGTGGTACTCGTATTGTGTGTCTTTGCGGTCCTTTAGTGTATCCTTCCACCGAAATACAAAGTTTACGGACTCCCCGAATTTGCAGAACTTAATGCGTCCTTTTTCTGTCATCCAGAGGATATCTTTTCCTTCAAACGCACGCTGGTTGCAGAGTAGGTCTTTAACGGAAACAGAAACAAGGGGGGAAACTCCTTCGAGGCCCGCGGCCTGCGGTCCGCCCTTCCGCAGCACCTGAGGCGTCGGGGACGGAGAAGGACGGCGGAAGCTCAAAGGTAGGCGCCGGTCCGCCGGGCCCTGGGGAGGCGCGCCGCGTCCTCCCGGCGAGAAGCCGTGGGCAGGGCCGCGTGCCCTCCTCTGGGCTAGCTCCGCCCCCACCGCGCGGGCGCTCCCGATTGGTCGGCCCCGCGGCCCGGAAGTGACGCCAGCGCTAGGTATCGGTGTCTCTGGGCCAGGCACGGCGCGGCTCTCCCCACGCCCCGCCCCTCACGCTCCCCACGCCCCGCCCCTCACGCAGCAAAACACAGCGGCGGCGGGGGCGGGGCTTGCGACTGGCGGGCGGCGCGCAGGGGCCGGACCTCCGCTCGCCGCGCCGGTGGGTTGGGTTGGCTGGCGGGGTGCAGCCGGCACTTCCGCCTTCGCCAGCCTGTGGCGCGGAGGCATGGAGGTGGGCTAGCGGCCCGGCGAGGCCTGGCGAGGCCTGGCGAGGCCTGGCGAGGTGAGGAGAGCGGCGGCTCGGAGGAGGGTCGCACACGTGGGCAGGTGCGCGGCGGGTGCGCGCGGGGCCGGTGGGCTAACGGGGGAAGGGCGGCGGGGGGAGGGGCGGCGGCTGGAGGAGGGTCGCGGCGCCGCTGGCGGAAGCGCCCCCGTGGTGTCCGGGGGTAGTCCCCCGCCGTCTCCCGCACCCGGGGGTCCCGGGTGCTGGAACCGCCTTCTCCGCCCCTTTCCCGCGTCTACAGGGCGTAATCGCCTGGGCATCGCGTAGTGCCCTCCGGGGTGCAAGGGAAAGGGTCCAGCTGCAGAAGTCTCGGTCCTCTGGGCGCCCTCTTTTCTCCTGCCCCGGAGCCTCTCCCGTCGGAGGGTGCTTCTCCCCAGTGGCTCCTGCTCCACCTGTTGTTAAATTGGCAGCAGAGGAGCCTGCCTGCCCAGCCCACTTCCCGTGCGAAAGGTTGGCATGGTCCAGAGGGGACAGGTACGAGGCTTGAAGGGAAAAGAACCCTTGGGTTAGAAGGAAGAGTTTGACGTTTAAAGGGAGAGAGGAGTTAGAGATGACGATCCCAGGGCTGGTCATACCTGCGTTTGCTCGTTTGGGGGACTTCTGACTGCCAGCTGTTCCGAGTGGGGCCGCCCCAGTGAAAGGAGTCCCCCGCCCCGCCCCGCCGAGTCAGAATCGCAGTTGCATCATTTCTGCAGTATTTGTGTGCCCACAGGCTAGGGGTCTGATCTGGGAGCGAGCTTTTTCATCAAACGGTCACTTCTGGATCCCCTTCACAGGATTGATGTGAAAGTCGGTTTTTTACTTTTTCCTTCTTATTTCAGAAATGTGCTTTTGAGACCAGAGGCTGGGTATATCTGAAAGAGAATCCTCACCCGGGAATCTCAACGGAGAGGCTCACATCTCTGTAAGCCATTAGCCCAGGTATTATTTTTTCAGTTTTTCAGTCACCTAATATGTGCCCAAAGGAAAAGGCACATACAGAAGAGTCCTTGCCCTGCAGATTCAGAACTGCTGAGAATAACAGCTCAGCCCAGCGTGGAAGTGAAGTGCTAGAAACATACCAAGGCCTGAGATGATGGAGAAGAAGGGAGAGTGTGGGTCAGACAGCCCCAGACAGGACGGCACTCAGGGATGGGTTGGTTGCACATGGATAGTTCTCAGATCTGGCTTTCCTTCAAAAATCACTGATGGAATTCTTTGAAAAAATTTAAATCTGAATTTTATCAGTAGTATCATTCCCCCACCCCCTTATTTTTAGTTTCTTTGTTGAGTTTGATGTACTTTCAGGGTTAAGAACCAGGGAAGAGGGTGAAGGGTGGGTGCTCAAGGCAGATGGATGAGCTTCACAGAGGCAGGGGACGCCAAACACCAGGAGGCGTTTTCAGGAGCAGGTGAGGGTTCGGCATGGCGGGCGATGGTGCTGAAGCCAGACCAGGCAGGGCCTTATGTGTGAGCTCCGCAGTGTGAGGTGGATCCAAGACTTCAGATGACTTCCTCTGGAGGGGTCATTTATGCTTTCAAAGTCCGGCTGTCTTCTTGCCCTTTGGCAGCGTTTGGAGGAGGAATTGGTGGTGGATCAAAACAAGAGAAGAATCCCATTTAGGCCTCTTCTGTAATCCAGAGAAATAATGAGGACGTGCCGAGACCGGTTTGGCTCAATGGATAGAGCGTCGGCTTGGGGACTGAAGGGACCCGGGTTCGATTCCGGTCAAGGGCATGTACCTTGGTTGCGGGCATATCCCCAGTAGGGGGTGTGCAAGAGGCAGCTGATTGATGACTCTCTCTCATCGATGTTTCTAGCTCGCTCTCTCCCTTCTTCTCCGTACAAAATCAATAAAATATATTAAAAAAAAAAAAAGAAATAATGAGGACGTGTTTAAAGTAGGCAGTGCAGTCTCACGGGGAGTAAAGGTCAGATGTAACTGAGGAGGTGGACTCTTTGGAACCCCGAGAGATGGGGGCTCAGGGAGAGGACAGGGTCATCCCCAGGTCAGTGGTTTGAAAACTAAAGGGTGGTGATGCCGTGAATATAGGAAACGTCGTATTTAAGGGAAGGACTTTGTTCTTGTTCTGTTTACTTTGAGGTGCTGGCCGGTGAGTAGAGATCACTGCAGGGGGATATTGACTCTCTCTGTGGACGTCTAGGCTAGGCAGGCATTTATTGAATAGCTGAGTTATAGTGAAGCATTGCATTAAGAGTTTTACGTACATTCTCAGTCTTTGGGAAACTTCAAAATAGGGTAGCTGAGGCTGTGGTTTGAGTTGGGTCACCCAGAAGGAGGATACTAAATGAGGTTCCAGTCCTGAGGCCACCCCTGGAAACGGAAGCTTACAGAGGCAGAAAGAGGAGGAGATTGTGAAGGAGACTGAGAAGAACTGAAAGGAGAATTGTGTTGTCTTAGCTAACAAATCCATGGCCAGTATTTTCTTTTGCACATTTAAGAATTTAATCTGCATAAGAAACATTGTCCACATTCTTTTTTTAAATTTAATTTTTAAACATTGGATTTATAGGGATGATATTTGTTAAAACTATACAGGTTTCAAGTGGACAACTCAGTAACACATCCTCTGCACACTGCATCGTGGGCTCACCACCCAAAGGACAGTCCCCTTCCCTCCCGTTCATCCCGCTTTGCCTGCTTCCCACCCGTGGCCAGCACTGGCATATGCTTTAGAGTCCAGAACCTGCTGGGTTTGGTAGAACAGATTCTGAAGGACTTCCGTGAAAACATTTAGTCAAAGTAAGGGTAGAAACCAGAGTGCAGAGGAGCTGAAGAAAGGAATCTAGGTGATTTCCCCCCCAAGAAGTGTAGGTGGGAAAGAGAAGAAGGTGATTGTTATTTGAAGACTCTGGCTAGCTAATGTGAGAGATGATGCCCCCAGAGTAAATCTGTGGAAAGTTCCAGCTACGCCTCTGGTGTGTGATGGACACATCGCTGTACAGTATGACATCAGCTCTTTTTGATGCTTGGGGAGTGGTTTTTCTGTCCTATCGCTTGATTCTATGGTTCAGCAATGGTTCCAAGCAGTTAAAAAATACCATGAAATTAACACAACAGACTTTCAGAAGAACTGAGTTGGGCAAAAACTTCACAGGATTCATGATCTACCCTGGGAATTGACCATATGTCCTGTTCAGAATTTGCTGGGCTTCCTATCAGGACAGTGATGATTCACATTTGGGGATGTTAACGAAAAAAAAAAAACACACACACACACACACATTGAAACCTATAAAGAATTTCTGTGAGTTTGAGCCGAACTGTCAACATATGCCGGGAAGCAGAACCTCTCTCATTGATGTTTCTGACTCTCTATCCCTTTCCCTGCCTCTCGGTAAAAAATGAGTTGAGATAATGCTCCAGACTGGCAGATTACATCTGTATTTATTCATTGCAGTTAAAGGGAAGGGACGTAGGTGAGTTACATGAACTTCATTGGTGATAGATTACGGAGGTGGGACAGAGCAAGCGGGGAAACCTCTGGGATAGGGTAAAAGGTGAAATGATGAAGGTGTGCTTCTCTTACAGAGATGGGTACAGGATGCTTTAATGCAATTAACAGTTGACAATTAACTTGATAACAATAACAATGAGGGGATGTCCCTGCGCCTTTTGTTGTGCCCTGAGGGATCCAGGGAAAAAAAGGAAGTTACAAGTTCCGGGACATCTCACTGACTAGTTATCTTAGAGGCAAAAAGGCAAATGGGCTCAGGAAAGATCTAGTTGATCATTGTCAGGGAAAATATCGGCCTAGGACTTGACTACCCATTATAACCTGTTTGTAGTTAAATATTTAATTTTCAAACCATCTTTTGTGGTTAGTTTAGGTCTCTGAGTTCGAAAGACTGCCACGCAGGCCTCCCCTGAGCTTGTCAGGTTAGCATGTGGCTCCTTTTGTCCTCAGTGACATAACAACACACATGGCAGCTGAGAGGAAGCACAGAAGCGTGTCTCTCTTGTTGACGTGTCCTGCAGCACTGTTCTCCGTGTGTTGTAGATCCCGTGGTGCTTATCTCTTACATGGAGTAACGCCCATGTACTTGGAGAAAAGGCCTGCTTTTTAAAAACATATATTTTATTGATTTTTTACCGAGAGGAAGGGAGAGGGATAGAGAGAAACATCGATGAGAAACACCAATCAGCCGCCTCCTGCACACCCCCCCCCCACTGGGGATGTGCCCGCAACCAAGGTACAAGCCCCTGATCGGAATCGAACCTGGGACCCTTCAGTCCGAAGGCCGACGCTCCATCCACTGAGCCAAACCGGCTTTGGCAAGGCCTGCTTTTGAGTGTGGAAGTAGCCTAGCTCTGAGTGGGGGAATAAAGAGCAGACTCCATAATTTTCTTAATGGAAGGGTCGTTTTACTGACTGCTCTGTTAACATGTTGTGACAAAGTTAGTGTTTTACTTCATTCACTTACTTTTTTCCAAGTTCCAGTTTTCCCTGTCCAGTCATGCTCAAAAAAATGTTTGAGAACCCTCTTAAGTTTCAGTTTCTGTTCTTGAATCTGAATTCACGCTGCATGTTGAATTGGATCACCAGAAAAATAGCTTCTGCAGATTTTCAACTTCCTGGTGGTCTGATGCCTTTCAGATACAAGGAACTCTGCTTTAAAGAAAATGATTTAAATTCTGCAGAAACTAATGCTTTTCAGTGTTACTGTTGTCCCTAGTTCGCAGCCCCTTTGACAGGTGCGGGCACTAATCACATGGAAGGGATTAGGACCAGTGCCAGGGCAGGGCGTGGCTCCGGCTGAGCTCATACTTTCTCTGTTTTTCAAATGAGGACTGTACGCCTCCTCATGTGATCTTTTTGCTCAGCTTTTCAGGAAGCTCCTAGTTTAGGATTTAGTGAAATTAAATTTCTTTTAAAGAAGTTTGGATTGCTATCTCTTTTTAAATCTTTTAAAATGTCCTTTTTTTATATGTAGTACTTAAATATTAAAACCTGCCCTGAATTATTTTTAGGAGCATGAAGAAAGTACACAATTAATACTTAATAAATTCAAAAAATTTCTAAGACAAATACATGTATTTGATTATAAGTACACATGTATGTATAAATCTTTAATCATGGATTATTATGTTGTAGATCTCTCAGAGAGAACAAAGGGTAAAATATGTAACTGCAGCAGTGTTTGACTCTATTCTGGGCAGTGAGAAAGCCTGAAGTCATTTTCAAGGTCCACCATTTCTTTTCAATTGGGTCAAGTTTCTAGCTTTCTAAATGTCCATTTCCCGGCTAATGAAAAGAAAATAGGTTTCCACTGAGTCTCCTATCTCAGTGGTCGGCAAACTCATCAGTCCACAGAGCCAAATATCAACAGTACAATGATTGAAATGTCTTCTGAGAGCCACATTTTTTAAACTTAAGCTTCATCTAACACCACTTCTTCAAAATAGACTTGCCCAGGCCATGGTATTTTGTGGAAGAGCCACACTCAAGGGGCCAAAGAGCCGCAAGTGGCTCACGAGACACAGTTTGCCGAACACTGTCCTATCTCCCCACTCCAGGACTTCTGTGAGGATCAAATGAGATGAGGCATGAGAAAACGCTTCACAGACATTTGATTAAAGTATGAATAGTTTGCACCTGGCTATAAAGCAAGTCATATTCTTGGGCTGAAGAAACTGTAAGGAAGCTAGTTGCTAAGGAGAGGATGTGGCATCTTTACCCAGACTGCCGGACACTTAGCATCTTGGCCCTGTATATATGTAGATGACCTAGTTTTGAGCCTTTTTAATAGCACACCTGTATTGCCTTATGATGTTTACAACTAACAAAGTGCTTTCATTTTATTATATTTTTCATGTGTCAAAGGAGGTTTTGAGGAGTGGGCTCAGATTTGAGTTAGTCCGTTATTGACAGCTGGCCAGGAGGTTGTCTCAATGTGGCTGAGGTACGTTCTCAGTTGAGGGTGATGGTCGTTTGAGGAAGTGTACCATTCTTCACACAGAACAGGCCTGAAGTGTTGTTTTGTTTATCTTTAGTCTTTGTTTGTTTCCTAGATCCAGGAGCAGAATGAGCACATGCTGCTGGTGTACGCCAGGTGGCATTTCCGCCGTTGAGTTCCTACGGCGCTATGCATTCCGGACCCGGGCCAGTGAATTCCGGACGGCAGATGATGACCTCTGCTACTGCTTAGAGTGTGTGATTGAGTATCACAGAGCAAGGGACGAGCTGCCATTCTTGCATGAGGTAAGTTACATTACAGGGGAATGTTTTTCGGAGCTTGATAACTAGGAAGAGAATAAATTTGAACTCTTTATTTTTTTTATTTTATTTTTTTAAAAATATATTTTATTGACTTTTTACAGAGAGGAAGAGACAGGGAGAGAGAGTTAGAAACATCGATGAGAGAATCATCGATCAGTTGCCTCTTGCACAGCCCCAACTGGGGATGTGCCCGCAACCAGGGTACATGCCCCTGACTGGAATCGAACCCGGGACCTTTCAGTCCGCAGGCCGACGCTCTATCCACTGTGCCATACCGGTTTCGGCAAATTTGAACCCTTTAGAAGCATCCAGGGAACTGATAGTTTAAACTTTAAAGGCTGATATATACCTCTAGTACCTAATTTATTCCCTGCTACATAGTAGGTGCTGAATCAGTGGCCGTTAACTGATGGAATTGAATTGAAACCTAAAACAGAATTGTATGACCTCTCACTTTTAGAAGGCAGCTATGCTCACCACTATACCACCAACGCGGACTGACCTCTCACTTTTAGTCATCCGATATAATAGACTAATATGCAAATCGATCTAACAGCGGAACGACTGGTTGCTATGCCGTGCATTAGCCACCAGGGGGCAGACGCTCAAAGCAGGAGCTGCCCCCTGGTGGTAAGTACTCTTCCACAGGGGGAGCGCCGCTCAGCAAGAAGCTGGGCTCATGGCTGGTGAGTGCAGCAGCGGTGCTGGGAGCCTCTCCCGCCTCTCTGGCAGCGCTAAGGATGTCCGGGGAGTGGACCTAAGCTGTCAGTCAGACATCCCCTAAAGGATGTCTGGACTGCGAGAGGGTGCAGGATGGGCTCTCCCCCGAGTACCTGAATTTTGTGCACTGGGCCTCTAGTTTTGGTATAAAACAATTTTATGAAATGCAGTGAGGTATGGGGAGAGTGTTGGTTCATGTCAGTATATCAGTGTATTTGACAGTATTACAAATTCATGTGAATGGCTTGGGCTGTTTTTATAGATTTTTTTTTCTCTTTTCATTTATTTATTTTTTATTTTATTTTATTTTATTTTTTAATATATTTTATTGATTTTTTTACAGAGAGGAAGAGAGAGGGTTAGAGAGTAAGAAACATCGATGAGAGAGAATCATCGATCAGCTGCCTCTTGCACACTCCCTATCGGGGATGTGCCCGCAACCAATGTACATGCCCTTGACCGGAATCGAACCCGGGACCCTTCAGTCCGTAGGCTGACGCTCTACCACTGAGCCAAACCGGTTTCAGCTTTTTCTCTTTTCATTTAAAAAAATATTTTATTGATTTTTTTTACAGAGAGGAAGGGAGATGGATAGAGAGTAGAAACATCAATAAGAGAAACATCGATCGGCTGCCTCCTGCACCCCCCCCACTGGGGATATGCCCACAACCAAGGTACATGCCCTTGACTGGAATCGAACCTGGGACCTCCGATGCTCTATCCACTGAGCCAAACCAGTCAGGGCTCTCTTTTCATTTTTAAATAGGTAAATGGTATAAACCTCTGAGCACAGCCGTATTTTCTAGTCATAGTAAGCCAAAGTAACACTATCATTTATTTATTTATTAATATATTGATTTTTTTACAGAGAGGAAGGGAGAGGGATAGAGAGTTAGAAACATCGATGAGAGAGAAACATCGATCAGCTGCCTCTTGCACACCCCTACTGGAGATGTGTTCAGCAACCAAGGTACATGCCCTTGACCGGAGTTGAACCCGGGACCTTTCAGTCCGTAGGCTGACGCTCTATCCACTGAGCCAAACCGGTTTTGGCGTAACACTATCATTTAAAAAAGTAGCTTTGAATATTTGGTTTATTACATTTATGTGGTGAAAATTAGAACACTGCCCTGGCTTCTGTGGCTCAGTTGGTTGAGTATTGTCCCATGCACCCAGAGGGCACAGGCTTAATTCCTGGTCTGGGCATATGCCCAGATGGCAGGCTTGAGCCCCAGTAGGGGGTAATTGATGTTTCTCTCTCTCCCTCTTTTTCTAAAATAATAAAAACGTATTTTAAAAAATAAAATGCAGACCATAGAGATGATATATAGAGAGGAGGAGGTACGGTTCCTAGTTGGGGCATGTGCCAGGCTTGTGGACTTGATCCCCAGTGTGGGACATACAGGAGGAAGCTGATCAGTGATTCTCTCTCATCATTGATGTTTCTGTCTCTCTGTCTTCCTTCTTCTCTGAAATCAATAAAAATATATTTTAAAAAATGATAGCAAAGGAATAACAAAAAATAATATTTGTAAGCAAATGTTGGTTAGAAGCATTTTAAAATTAACAGCGTGTTAATTTTCACATATGACATATGGACTGGAAATTTTATCTGTTAAATCTAAAGTCTTTTAAATTGAGGTCTGCAAAATCAAGGGTTTACTGTGCTCATTCATGTATCATAAATGTGGCCGTGGTTAGTGACTATTTTCTTCAAATATGTGATATCTACTTTATTTATTTATTTATTTATTTTTTACATTAAATACTAAACACAGATTTGCTTCCTTTCTTTTTTCTTTACATATTTCTTTATTGATTTCAGAGAAGATGGGAGAGGGAGAGAGAGAGAGAAACATCAGTGATGAGAGAGAATCATTGGTTGGCTGCCTCCTCCTGGAGATGGAGCCTGCAGCTCTGGCAGGTGCCTTTGGCGAGAATCGAACCTGGGACCCTTCACTCCACAGCCCGATGCTCTCTCCATTGACCCAAACAAGCAAGGGCTGTGATGTCTCCTTTAAAATTCTGTATCTTGAACCAAAAGATAGATATAGAGACAGTAAAGCAACAGGCAGACTGTCAAATTATAGCAGGGAGGGTAGGGAGATCTGGGGGAGTTAATAGGTCAGCGGAAGGACTTGTATACATGCATATAAGTACAACCAATAGACACAAAACTCTGGGGAGGGAGGGTATGTATGGAAGGGGGGAGCAATGTTAAAATATGTACACAGGTAATTTAATAAAAAAAAATGTAAAAAA
The DNA here is from genome assembly GCF_964339955.1 of Pipistrellus hanaki. NCBI lineage: Eukaryota > Metazoa > Chordata > Mammalia > Chiroptera > Vespertilionidae > Pipistrellus > Pipistrellus hanaki. Next base: position 2,192,573 of record NC_140513.1, read on the forward strand.
ATAAAAATAAAAAAATAAAATTCTGCATCTTTATGCTTAGGAAAAGGCTTTTAGAAAGATCATGACATCCAGGATATTTTGTTGATAAGATATAAAGCACACTGCCCGGTTTTCTTTTCCTGTAGGTTTTATGGGAATTAGAAACCTTACGCCTCGTAAAACACTTTGAAAAATGTATGAAAGGAGAGATCGATGACGCTGAGGATGAACTATATATCATAGACAACAATGGAGAGGCACAGCCGTTTGACTTCACTGGCCAAGACTTTGAAAATAAGCTTCGAGTTCCTCTTCTGGAAATCCTGAAGTACCCTTACCTGCTCCTACATGAGCATGTCAGTGAGTATCTTGGGTGTTCCACAGGTTGTATCAGTTTTATTATATCAAGGATTATAAGAATTAAGTTTATTTATATGAAAATCTGTTTGTTAAACATATAATTAGGATATTTAATATTGTCCCCAACATTTTGTTACCAAAGTTTCCAAACATAAAGTAAATTATGTAGTAAACACCACGCACACAACACAGATTCCATGGTAGCGAACATCTTGCTGTATTTGCTTTATTATGTGTTGTATTCATCTCTTCATTCCGTTCATTTTTTTTTGTTTTGTTTTGTTATGGATTTTTAATGACAGAAACAAAAAATATCTAAAACCGTAGCTTCTGGAAGAACCACTTGTTCTTGCCGGTCTTGTACCTCTCTTCAAACTTGACTTTGGCCTCCCGTCGGGCCTTGCGTTTTAGAGCAGGGTCTCTGAAAACGTCCTTGTTGACAACAGTTTTGTCCAAGGGGATGTCCACAGAGTACCTTGTGGGCATGAGGTGATTGTAGTTATAAACTTTCACAAAAGACTTGATCTTTGACCTCTTGGCAATTTTCTTCTTGCCCATGGCTGCTGTCACTTTTCGGGGGTAGCGGTCAATTCCAGCCACCAGAGCATGGCTGTAGGTGTGGTCCGAGGTGCCATCGTCAATGTTCTTTACGATGACGGCTTTGAGTCTGGAGTAGCGTCTGGCCAGGACCAGCACCACCTTCCCGGGTTTCATAAACTTGCCCATTTCGAACGCAGCCACTCGGGCCTAGAGCAGAAAAGAAAGCTTTTCGTTCATTTTTATTCTTGTGTTTTTCTCAACCTTGGCACGATTGACTTTTTTTTTTTTTTTTTTAAATATATATATATATATTTTTTTAAATATATTTTATTGATTTTGTACAGAGAGGAAGGAAGAGAGATAGAGAGCTAGAAACATGGATGAGAGAGAGTCATCGATCAGCTGCCTCTTGCACACCCCCTACTGGGGATATGCCCGCAGCCAAGGTACATGCCCTTGACCGGAATCGAACTCGGGTCCCTTCAGTCCCCAAGCCGACGCTCTATCCATTGAGCCAAACGGGTCTCGGCTATTTTTATTGATTTCAGAGAAGGGAGAGGGAGAGAGAGACAGAAACAGCAAGTATGAGAGAGAATCATGGATCAGCTGCCTTCTGCACTCTCCACACTGGGGATGGAGCCTGCAGCCCTGGCATATTCTCTGACCAGGAGTTGAGCTGTGACAACCACTGAGCCATGCCAGCCTGCTGGCACTATTGACGTTTTAGGTTGGATTGTTCTTCATTGTGGGGACTGTCCTGTACACTGTAGGATGTGTACCAGCATCTCTGGCCTCCATCTGCTAGATGCTATGGTACCCCACTCTCCCCAACCCCAGTTGGAAAACCAAAACCATCTCCAGAAAGTGCTCAGATGCCCCTTGGAAGTTGGGGGCAGGGCTGTGGAGAGGCAGAATTGTGCCTGGTAGGGAACCACTGGGCTGCAGTGGTTTTCAGTAATCACTATGGCATTGAATGTAATGGCTGCCTAGAGTTTGGTCATTTATGTTTGTATTTATTAATATGAATCTCTTAAAAGTAAAAGACATCTTTAGAGTCCAGTCAGGGATCATACATTACATTTGGCTCTCCTTTCTTAGATCTCTTTTAATCCAAGAGTCTGTTCACGCACACATGCCCACACCCCTTTCTGTTGGTGTGACTCTTTTCGTCCTTAAGTGACTTGTTGAGACTGGAGTTGCCCTATAGAATAATGCACATTATGGGTCTTTCTCATTGCTTTCTCATTGCTGTTTTAACTTATGTCAGTAAACTGGAAAGTTGATTTAAAGATTTGGTTAAATCTAAATACATTAGAAATAGATTTTTAAATTCCAACAAGTCATTTTTAGGATATTTATTAAAGAATACTGCATCCAGGAAAATATGTATGCTTGATATTATTTCACAACCAAACACAGCTTTTGTGGCCACCACTCAGCTAAAGGAATGATGTCAGTGCCCCAGGAGTTCCCCTCATGCTTTTCAAGCCATTATCCCTCCTCCCAGGCCAGCCACCTCTACTGCCACTGTTTTTAGAAGCTTAACAAACTAAAGGTGCTTCATCCGATAGAGTGAGTATAGAGTCTGTTTTGAAAGAGAAATGAAGACATTTCCATAAAGCAACAGGACTTAAAACAGTGCTCACAGAGAGGAGCAGTGAAGTGTCTAGACATCAACCAGGTGTATTTGAGGAATGTAGTGTCTGATGATGGTAGCATTTCAAATCAGTGGAAAAAATGAATTTGATAAATAGGAGCCGAACAGCATAGCCCAGTGGTCGGCAAACTCGTTAGTCAACAGAGCCAAATATCAACAGGTCAACAATTGAAATTTCTTTTGAGAGCCACATTTTTTAAACTTAAACTATATAGGTAGGTACATTGTTATTAAATTAATAGGGTCCTCCTCAGCTGGCCTTTGCTAAAAACTGAAGGGGCCAAAGAGCTACATGTGGCTCGAGAGCCGCAGTTTGCCAACCACTGACATAGCCAATGGGGGTGAGAGGGAGGGAAGCTGACTTTCCTTATCGTTCCAGATAAAGTCCATATGAGTCGAAATGTGAAATTCTAATGGGATTGGACCTACAACCACTTCTAAGAGGATACCCTATGGAGATAATTATGCCAGGAGTAAAAAATAAAAAAATGTGCATACTAGTAAAGTCAGTAGGAACCATACTGGGATTAGTTATTTTTTTCAGATAGGTACATAGTGTTCCTACATTTACAAGGGACAGGTTTTCATTTACTTACAAAAAGATTTAGGTTCTCTCGATAAGTTGATAGAATGTGTGTCTTATGTGTACTGCCTTATTTTTCTGTTTAGATGAGTTATGTGTTGAAGCACTTTGTCGGATGGAACAAGCAAATTGCTCCTTTCAGGTTTTTGAGAAACAGCCGGGAATCTATTTGTTTTTGGTCCATCCCAACGAAATGGTGAGTATGAGTGCTAGACGACGGAAGGACATACGGTATTTTTGCTCGTGTGGATAGCTGTATTGGAGGTTTCGATGTGTAGTTTGTTTAAAATGTTGGTCAGAATACTTCTGACAGGTGCTGCTTCAGTTCAGAAGACAATGGTCAAGGGGACAGCTTGCATATTAGCCTTTTTATATAGGATTTTATTTTTTAATTTTAATTTTTTTTAAAAAGATGGATTTCAGAGAAGTAGAAGAGAGAGAGAGAAACATCAGTGATGAGAGAGAACCATTGATCGGCTGCCTCCTGCATGGCCCCCTATTGGGGATGTGCCCTTGACCAGAATCAAACCCGAGACCCTTCAGTACACAGGTGATGCCCTGTCCACTGAGCCACACTAGCTAGGGCTCCATTGATTTTTTTACAGAGTGGAAGGGAGTGGGAGAGACATAGAGAATCTTCTATGTGAGTAACATCGATTGCCTCCCACACTTGCCCAAACTGGAGCTGGGGTCCAGCCTGCAACTCAGATATGTGCCCTTGACCAAAATTGAGCCCATGACCTTTCAGGTCATGGGCTGATGCTCTAACCAGTGAGAAACTGGCTGTGGCTCTGTGTTTAAAAACATTTAAAAAATGTATATATTTTTAATGATTTCAAAGAGGAAGGGAGAGAGAGAGAAACATCAATAATGACAGTCACTGATCAGCTGCCTCCTGCATGTCCCCTCTGCATGTCCCCCTTTAAGCATGTGCCCTTGTCGGGAATTGAACCTCGGACCCTTTAGTCCGCAGGCGACACTCTGTCCACTGAGCCAAACCAGCCAGGGCTCTTGTGTCTTTTAAAAAAAAAAAATTATTTTTGTCTTTGTCTTTTTTAAAATTGACTTGAGAGAGGTAAGGGAGAAGGAAAGGGAGGTTAGAGGAAGGAAGAAATATCTGTTTGTTCCATTCATTGGTGATTTATGCATTCATTGGTTGATTCTTGTATGCACCTGACCAGGGATTGAACCCGTAACCTTGGCCTGTGTGATGACACTCTAACCAGCTGCGCTACATGGCCAGGACCTAGTATTGTGTGTCTTTTAAAATCTGTAGGGAGCCCTGTTCTCTGAAGTAGGTTTGGTGTGTGGAGACAGTCGTTAGGTGAGTGAAGTGACGAATGTGCTGTGCTTACAGGTTCGCCGTTGGGCTATCCTGACTGCCAGAGGCTTGGGGAAAGTGGACAGAGACGATTACTATGACTTACAAGAGGTTTTGACTTGCCTTTTTAAAGTCATTGAGTTGGGGCTTTTAGAAAATCCAGATATTTATGCTACTTCTGTCCTTGAGAAGGGTAAACTGATCATCCTGCCACCACACATGTATGACGCTTCCAACTACAAAAATTATTGGCTAGGTAAGTACTGTCACTACACAAATAGCCTTCGCATTTGCCTGTAGCTCTTATGGGTATCCTGCAAAAGAAGTGATCTCTTTTGATATTCTTTTCAAAGTTGCTAAATACGGGATTTCGTAGTTTCCAATTCTTTTGTCATTAAATTGGCATAAGTACACATTTTGTTTTTAAATATTTATCCTAGAAACAATCTGTGTAAGAGATACATTTTCAAGTATAGCAAATAGATATTTTATTTGAAACAGTATTTGATATAAAAATATTGATAAAGTAATTGACTTTGATAGGGTTTGATCTAGTTTAAGAAAAGGTTTAATGCCTCTTTTTCCATCTGTAAAATATTTCCTGATAGGAAGAGATACTAGCTTTGGTTTTCAAGAAGTTCTAAACTGACTCAGAGTAGTTCCCCCCTACTTTATTGAATTGAAGTCTTACAGTCATGGGTCCTATTTGGCAGTGGTCGGTACTTGAAATACGATGATCTTAAAAATGAAACCATCTTAGACATCATGAAATACAGATTGTGTGGTAGTCATCTTAGAGATTGTTTTCTAACCAAATTCATACCATGTTCCCGTTGTATTCTCAAATTAGTCTGAAGTCCTTTTACTTAGGAATAGATGTCTATGAAGACATCAGCGTTGTTAGAGAAACTGGATTCTGCTTGCTTCGTCTCTCTGCCTTGGTGTTCTTGCCTCCTGAACGAGAGGAAGCATGAGGGTGCTGCTACGTAACCCATTAAAGAAACCCGTCACCAATCTTCCAGGTATTTGCATGCTGCTAACCATTCTCGAGGAGCAGGCCATGGACTCCCTGTTGTTGGGCTCAGACAAGCAGAATGATTTCATGCAGTCAATACTTACCACCATGAAGAAGCAGACAGAGGGTGAGACGCTTGATTTATTAAGTGCTTTTGAACTCTGTGATGATGACGCACTTTTATTTTATTTATTTTATTGATTTTTTTACAGAGAGGAAGAGAGAGGGATAGAGAGTTAGAAACATCGATGAGAGAGAATCATCGATCAGCTGCGTCCTGCACCCCCCTCACTGGGGACGTGCCCGCAACCAAGGCACATGCCCTTGACTGGAATCGAACCCAGGACCCTTCAGTCTGCAGGCCGACGCTCTATCCACTGAGCCAAACCGGTTTTGGCGATGACGCACTTTTAAAATACTGGTGTTGCTGCAAGAATTGTGTGTATAGTGTGGAGGAAGGAAAACATTTTATGGTTTAGGTCACAGATTCAGAATCCTGAATTGGGAGGGACCTTTAGAGTTAATTCAACACCTTTCATGAAAGAAGAGGTGGAAGCCCAGGGAAGTCACTTACTTTACGTGGTGAAACACCCGGTTAGCGGTAGGGTAAAGAGTAGAGTCTATAGGAGGTCCGTTTCTCATGGCAACCTAGTTAAATTGTACAGGAAGTCTCCCTGTCCCACTGTCTTCCTCTTTCCCTGGGTCTTCATTCATCTCGTTCTCGTAACAGTCACCAGCCTGGTGACAGTTAGCCAGAGGTGGCTGTTTCAATTACAATGAAAGTGAAAATTTAGTTCTTCAGGCCCCTCCTCATATTTCAGGTACGGAGCCCCACGTGCCAGGTGGCTCCTGTACTGAGCAGCCAGTACGGCCACAAGCATGCGCAGCCCCGAGAATCCAGAAAATGGGTCTGCGCCATGTGCTCAGGTTATCCTCCGACCAGCTTTCTTTCGCTCATGGTTGTATCAAGGCAGGATTTGTGCTTAAGTGTTTCTCATCTTTCTCCTCTATGGAGGACTGAATCTATAATAAAGACCAAGCAGCCAGATCCTACAAAAACATAGTGAATATAATTTTCCTTTAGGCAATTTCAGTGTGGATACTCAATTGTGGGAGATTCAAAAATATATAAATGTTATTCTTTTTTGCTAGATTATTCCTAATTAAGGTTTTTACGAGTTTGTTTGCCGGCATTTACTACATAAATTGTTCATTTCTTTCTGAATGTCTTGCACACATAATTTTGTTCTCTCTGTTAATCCCCTACCTTCAGAATGCCACACCTCTGAAACCTTTCTTGTCTTCACCTAACTGATGACATGTTTCCTTAATCTGACAGTTTACGAGACATGTGCCAGCTGAAGTAAAGCATTAGGAAAGGAATTATATGGGAGGTTAGAGCTTGTCAGTCATGGAAATTCTGTTTGGCTCGGTGGATAGAATGTCGGCCTGCGGACTGAAAGGTCCCAGGTTCGATCCCCTAGTAAGGGGGCGTGCAAGAGGCCGCCAATCACTGATTCTCTCCCATCATTGATGTTCCTCTCTCTCCCTCTCCCTTCCTCTATGAAATAAATAAAAATATGTTAAAAAAAAAAAAAAAAAAAGGGTACATGATATGGCCTACATGACTGACTGATGAAAAACTAGACTCTAAGCATCCCGAGGGCAATAAAACTGGAGGTCCAGGGTGACTTCACAACAGCAGGCACAGAGCCGGGGCATTTGCCTCCGAAGGAAGGGCACCTGGAAGATGACGTGGCGGGTAATGTGTGACGGAAGCTTTGGAGCTGGACCTGGGTGAGCAGGGTTTGGAGGCATGGCACCGATAGTGAAGGCATTCTGGTTCTTGTTTGGGAAAAAGCCAGCTGTTAGTTTGTGCGGTAGCCAGGGAGTGATTCTGGGAGGGTGACAGGTAAAGCAGGAGAAGAACAGTAGAGGAAGGCTAAGTGCTTGACTGAGGCTTTGAGTTTCCTTAGAAGACATTCAGGAGCAATTGGAGGTCTTTGAGGGGGCGGGGGGTGGGTGGCAGTATCTTGCCACTGCGTGTCTGATAGAGAAGAGGGGAAGGACTTGAGGTTAGAGCTTGTCAGTCATGGGAATTCCTGCCGCTGGAGGGAAGTAGATTCCAAAGGGCCCTGCTGCAGGGGGTGGGTAAAGGCTGTGCTCTGCTTACCTGTTAGCCTTGGTGCATCCCAGGCTTTGCTTACATCTGGAAATACCAAGTTTTTCTTTCCTCTACTTCTCTTCTGTGACTTATTGAAGGGAGTACTGGGAGAAGGTGAGTTGGATAGAAAAGATGGCTTCAGGTGTGGCAAATGGTGGAAAAGTCTTATCAATTTGTTCTCCATTTAAAATTTTTTTACAGAGGCCTAGAGTATTGCTTGAAAAAAATTCAAAAACAATTTAAAAATTTGCCAGCTTTTTTTGTTGTTAATCCTCACTGAAGGATCTTTTTTCCATTTTAGAAAGAGAGGAAAGAAAAAAAAACCACATTATGTGAGAGACCCTCATCAATTGGTTGCCTCCTGCACTCAGCCCAACAGGAGTAGGGAACCTGCAACTCAGGTACATGCCCTTGACCAGAATCGAACCCAGGACCCTCAACCCTATGGGTCTCGGGCCGATGCTCTAATCACTGAGCCATGCCAAATAGGGCTTGCCAGCTTTTTAAAACCTGAAATTGGCAGTGCTTTGCTTTCAATTACTTGCTGCTTTGTTTTAAGATAAAGATGCTTAATTCCTAGATATTTTAGTATCTTTTCTAATTGCTTTGTAATTTGGCAATAACTCTATTCTATTTCAGATGATAGTGAAGATCCTTTCTGGCCAGCATTGCACTGTTTCATGGTCATTTTGGATCGCCTGGGATCTAAGGTCTGGGGTCAACTTATTGATCCTATCGAGGCCTTTCAGACCATTATCGAGAACGCGAGCTACAACAAAGAGATCCAGAACATACGGAGAAGCTCTGTGAGGTCAGTTCCGTATATGTCAGGAGCTCAAATTATCTGTAAGGAGCTCTGTTGTATCTTAACAATAGGGGTTTTCTTTCTCCCTTCATTTCTGTAATTTCTATTTTTTCTTAATATTTAAGGGCCAAGCCAGAACCAGAGTCGTGTCTGGATGATATGGTGACTTGCAGCCAGATTGTGTACAATTATAACCCAGAAAAGACCAAAAAGGTATAAAATAGTTTGAGCATTTAGATAACATTCTGTAACCTTTGCATTGTAAGACCATGGTTTACATAATTAGTTGACTTGCTGATTTTATGACATGTAACTAATACCGAATCCGTTGCTACATAAAGGCTTTAGGGTTGAACCAGATCGTGCACAGGAGAAATTAATTTTTAAGTGCAGTTAGTAAGAGTAGAAAGTTTATGGGAATGGGGGAGATAAGTGACATGACTGGAATGGAAAGAGGGTCAGAGTACATGGAAGTGTTGTAAATTTACCATTACATGAAAACCACACCTCAAAATTGAACTATATTTTCAATTTCTTGGGGTTATGTGTAAACCAAAATCAGAAAATTGAGCCATGTATTTTTTGTTTACAACTTGTGTGCTAACCTTGTCTTGAATAGTGCTTGTTTGTCTGAATGTCAGTATTTCTTTCATTTTAGGATTCAGGGTGGAGATCAGCCATTTGCCCAGATTATTGTCCTAACATGTATGAAGAAATGGAAACATTAACCAGTGTGCTTCAGTCAGATATTGGTCAAGACATGCGTGTTCACAACAGCACATTTCTGTGGTTCATCCCTTTTGTTCAGTCCCTCATGGATCTTAATGATCTGGGTATGGCTTACATAGTGGAGGTCATTCACCATCTGTACTCCCAAGTCAAAGATGTTCTCAACCAAAAAGCTGTGGTGTGTGACAAAGTCACTGAATTTTTTCTACTAATTTTGGTTTCGGTGGTTGAACTGCATAGAAGTAAAAAATGTTTGCATTTGCTGTGGGTTAGCTCCCAGCAGTGGGTAGATGCCCTTGTGAAATGTGCCAAGCTTCCCACTACTGCATTTGCGCGAAATTCTGAGAAGTCATCTGCCAGCAGCTCCAAAGGAGCAGTGATGATAACGTCTCTGTCACTGCATTCAGTGCCATCTAACTCTGTCCAACTCGCTTGTGTGCAGCTGATTAGAAGTCTCCTTAAAGAAGGTTATCAGCTTGGGCAGCAGGCTCTTTGTAAGCAATTCTGGGATAAGCTCAACTTATTCCTGCGAGGAAATTTATCTCTAGGTTGGCAGTTGGATAGTCGGGAAACGCAAGACTTACAAACTTGTTTAAAGCAAATTATTAGAAACATAAGACTCAAAATGCCTCAATACACTGCCTTGGCAGAGCCGGCTCCTCCATGGAAAACCTCTCGTGCCTCTAATGGTAAAGAAGAAAGTGAACAAGTAGGGAAGGCATGTGAAAAAGACATCCCCTGTCTGGAAAGTGGCAGCCCACTGTGTTCTAAAGAACCATTGAAAGCTGACGTATGTCAAGAGCAACAGAGTAGTGTAGTAAGCAAAACAAGTGACACTATAGAAGAAAAAGTTAATGAGCAAAATTGCATAAAAGATTTGAAACTAGAAGACCATCTGTCAGCTGAGTCACACTTAAAGCAGAGTAGTAAAAACCTTTCCAATGCAAGAACCCAAGACCAAGTGAAAAGACACACAAGGAAGCAGAAGTCTGTAAAAAGTAAATCCTGTGCGCCACAGAACTGTCCTTCCAGAAACGATCCAGAAGGAGGATGTGACAGAGGAGTAACTACGTCAGCACACTTGTTGACTGATTCTAACACTGATTCTCTGGATAAGGCACCCACATCAAAAGAGGATTTCTCTCTAAAGAATGATGTTGGCAAAACCTCAAAGGCAAAAACTAAAGCACAGAAAAGTGAAATTTGTGCTAAGTTAGCCCATGTAATAAAGAAGCAAAACAGGAAAAGTGCCTTGGTCAAAAATACTGTGGACTTAAAGGGAGACGTGACTGTCTCCGACCCTGAGAATTTCTGTTCATGGATAGATCCTGCAGGTCAGAATGGTGATAGCTTCATACAGAACTCTTCTTTAGACCTTAATGATAGTCTGGATCATAAAAATGAAAAAATGAAATCTCCTAACAGTTTATTGCTGAAACAGTTGAAGAAGGAAAAGTTAGATGTTCCTTCTGCCCATGAGAACGATTGTCAAATACAGGAATGTCATGTTAATAATAAAGTTTTTAATTCATTTACTTTGATGCCTAAAGCATCTTCCTGTAAAAATCCTGTGATTTTACTTGGATCAAAAGACAAGGAGATTAATAAGAGCACTGATCGTGTTTCTTCTGACCTGAGAGAACAGGCCCCTAGCAGTCCTCAGTGTGACATCCTAACAGATTCTCAGATAGACAGAGACCTCCACAAGTTATCTTTAATAGCTCAAGCCAGTGTCAGTAACTTTCCATCAGATTCAACTCAAAAAAGCTCATCCCAATTACAGAGAAAAGTAAAAGATAAAAGAAATTTCAGAGCCAATCAAAATCATGTCAGGGAAACCTGCAAGGAACAAGTTATTATTATTTCAGATGATGATGATGATGATGAACAAATTCTAGATTTTGAGAAACACACGAAACAAGATAAAATGTGCCTTGAGAAAGAATGGCCAAGGCAGGATACTTCAATAGTTAATATGAATGTGGACATGAAGCCAACAAAGGAAGAAAAGACAGAGGAGTTTGAGGACTCTGGTTCTCAGCTTTTTGAGTTTGAAAGCCAACAGAAAGTGTTTTCAGTTTGGCAAGATCAGAAACCAGACAAGGGGAATTCAGTTCAAGAGGATGAAAAAAATCCATGTTTGACTTATATAGCAGATATCACAAACGATTGGGGTTATGATACAGATTATCCTATGTCTGAAGAAGTTACCAAAAATGAAGCAGAGGGCACTGAGCATGCAAAACCACAAAGTGGTAGTTCTTTTGAGGAAGTTTGTGAAATTCAAGTAAAAAAACACAAGAGAAAATTAAAGAATACAAAGGCCGAAGATTCTTTAAGGCCTTCATCTTCTGTCAGAAACAAGGACCAATCTGATACTCTTCATGAGAGCGATCGAACTGAAAATGATACTAAAATTGCAGACATAAGGACATCTCCTGAGTCAGGTGTTGAGAGAGCCACTCGGGTTTCCCTGAAGAAGTCACCTCGAAAGCATCGAACTTACTCCAAAGTGGATCGGAGAGCCTCCGTTTCTAAAACGCCTAAGAAAACACATTCAGATACCAAAAAAGGGCAGAATAAAGGTTCACATTACATAAGTTGCAGGAGCACTCCTGCTATCATGCTACCAAAAAAATCTCGCCATTGTCCTGAACCAACCTCAGTGGCCGAGAAACTTGGTCTGAAAAAGGCTCCTCGTCGGGCATTTGAGTTGTCTCAGCGATCTTTAGACATTATAGATAAATTACGCCACCATGGCAAAACGGTTGGAGAAATTGGTACTCCAAAAAAGACTAAACTAATTTCTCCTCAGAGTCTTCCTGCGAACGATAAGAAACTGCTCGTGAGTCAAGATCTTCAGTTTCAAAGGAAGAGGAGATCCAAATCTCATCGAAACAGACAAGGACTTTATGACAGCACAGACACTACAAGAGCAGGCCCACATGCGGCCCAGAATTCGGACAGTGTTAGACCAGATACAGATAGGGCAGATGACAGTAACAAAGGAGGAACTGAGGTCATGGCAAACGGTAGTGGAAATCAGTCAATAAAATGTGTGTCTCCTGAACAAGGACCTGGGAAGGAAAAATATGTTTCTCAGGTGGCTGGTGATGCTTGTCTTTTGAGCCCTTGTAGTTCCCCCGTGTTAAATGGGAGAATACCAACCAGTGAAATTACAGTCTGCACTCTGGCGGACCCTTTAGGTGGTGGCAATCTGACTGGACATCATTTAGGGGTGCCAACTTGGAAAAGGGGACAGCTTGACTCCAACGGTGATATGGAAGGAGATGATATCTTTTTAACACAACACGATCCCGAAGATATGGACTTAGGTTCACAAATGCAGAATGGTGATGATGGACTCACTGAAGAAGTCCATCAGAAAAGCGTTCATGTAGAAGATTCTATAAACGGGCCTCCGTCAGAATCTTTGAGTAGTGCAAGATGTAAGAACAAAGATTGTGTGGAAACGGTGAAAAGCCAGGGTGAGTACTGCTCAAAACACTCTGAAGCTAAAGCAGCAGATGAAGATGTCTTTCGTAAACCTGCCCTGCCTCTTTCTATGTCTAAACCTTTGAGACCTTCCACTACGAAGATCTTTAGCTCAAGCAGTACTTCACGAATTGCTAATTTTTCCAAGTCTTTGGAAAGTGCCTCGACACTTCCAGGCCCCAAAAATAAGTCAAATGGAAGACAACCTGCTTCAAAGGTACCACAGCCTGCCTCTCTGTCGTCTCCAAAGCCAAGGGTTGAACTGAGTAGTTTATGCAATATTCTTAATAATTCTCCAACTCCAAGTAATTCCAGCAGGCAAGCTTTCAAACTCGCATTTGCTGAAAGCAGACCTTTTTCTTCTTCTCCGATCAACATGCTCTTATCATCACAGTCCATCTCTGACACCTTTGTCAAAGAGGTCTTGAAATGGAAATATGAGATGTTTATGAAGTTTGACCAATGTGGACCCCCAGCAAGTCTTTGTCAGGCCATCTCAAGACACGTGCCAATCAGATTTCAAGATTGTGGAGATTACTTTGAAGTTTTCTTCCCTTTGCTGTTACTGAATGCCTTTGAAACAGTGAGTATGGATTTTAATTGTACCATTCAGGCTTTGAAGTTGCTTCTTTTCTTGACCCTGCTAAGCAGTGGAGTGCAGTTAAAACAGCTGGCCTTGGGGTGCTGATGCTTCTAGGGTTCACTGGAAGCAGACATCTGGGCCAGGCGACCCAGCGGTAATGTTTCTTTGCCTCTGCCCTCTGGAGCTACAGGCACAATTCAGCCAGCCCTGGAAGACACATTTGTTGGTGCAAAGAGGTGATAGTCTTCCATCTGCTTTTTTTTTTTTAAAACAAACAAAAACGCTTTTATTGACTTTTAGAGAGGAATCCTAAGATATAAAAACCCTGGTCATAACGACCAAGGCTCGACCAACCGCAAGTCAGTCCTGCAGTCAACACTAAGTTGCCATGGAGGCTGTTGAGTGGGCTGCGAATTAGAGCCAGAAAGAGAGAAGCAGGGATTGATCCATTGCCTCTGTGGCAGTTTTTGATCAGCACTTATCTCTCTCTTTCTCTCCCAGTCTGGGCAGCAGCTGAGCCTCCATTTCTCTCCAGATCTCCACCAGGGCTGCTGATCAGCCCGCCTTCCTTATCAGGCCCCATTGATAGGTTCAGAGATGTTGACTGGCATAGAAACTAACCAATCAGAACCAAATCTTGGTGAAGTGTGAGGAATCAATAGCTACCTAGGAGGCAGAGCTTTTGATGCTGACTGGCATAGAAACCGACCAATCAGAACCAAATCTGAGTCAGTTATGAGGAGCCAGTGGTTGCTTAGGAGACAGAACTTTTCACACTGAATGGCATAGAAACTGACAAATCAGAATGAAATCTGGGTCAACTGTGAGGAGCCAATGGCTACCAAGAAAGCAGAGCTTTTGACACTGACTGACATAGAAACTGACCAATCAAAACCAAATTAGCTGGCAGAGGAGGGCAGTTGGGGGCAAGATCAGGCAGGCAGAGGCAGTAGGGGAGGAAATTAGGCAGACTGGAGAGCAGTTGGCGAGATCAGGCCATCAAGGGAGGGCAGTTAGGAGTGATTAGGCAAGCTGAGGGATTAGGGGCAATCAGGCAGGTAAGAAGAGGCAATTAGGGGCGATTAGGCAGGCAGGCAGATGAGTGGTTAGGAGCCAGTGGTCCCAGGGATGTCTGGCTGCTAGTTTAGGCCCAATCCCAAGGGGTCCCCATTTAGAGAGGGTGCAGGCTGGGCTGAGGGAACCCTTCCCCTCTGTGCACAAATTTTGTGCACTGGGCCACTAGTAGAGAATAATGTCCTCCTATACACCCCCTACAGGGGATTGGGCCTGCAATCCAGGCATGTGCCCTGACTGGGAATCAAACCGGTAACCTCTTGGTTCATGGGTCAATGTTCAACCACTGAGCCACACTGGCTGAGTTGGGAGTTTTTTGTGTATTTTTTTTTTTTTTTTAAGTAATGGAGGCCTTTACTTACATTCTTTTGAAGAGGTGGCAAAGGATAAATTACACTGAGCAACAAAAAAACAGTAAATCCTACATTTCTCTTAGCACATTTGTCTTTCAGTTTCTTACCACAGCAGCTGCTCTCTCCCTTCAGCTCCTCCCTCCCCTCCCCAGCTCATCCAGCTTGGTTCTCCCTCCCTCACTCCCTGATGAGGACTGCCTAATGAAAAGCCCAATTCCCAGTTAGGTTTGAACCTCAGGAAAACAACTGGTGGTGGTTTTAATTTGGGGAAACTCTCAGTCCTTATTGCTTCAAATATTCTCTGTTCCTCCCTCTTCTGTCTGATGCACTTTTGCGGTTGTCTGACAATTCTGGGATTTGCTGTTCTTTTTTCCCTTTGTATTTGAGCTTTGATCGTTTCTCCGGCGATAGCCTCGAGCCCAGACAGTCTTCCTCAGCCAAGTCTACAATGAGCCCGCCACAGGTCTTCTTGTTCTTCATTTCTGCTCCAGTGCTTTGGATGCTAGCATTTCTCTTTGATTGTTCTTACCGTGTGTATCTCTGCTTACATTCCTCACCTATTCTTACGTGGTCTCGTTTTTCCAGGAAACTCTTAGCATATTAACTGCAATTTTTAGAATTCTTTGGTTTGATAGTTCCACCACCCCTGCCATATCTGACTGGTTCTGATGCTTATTCTTCAAATTGTGTTTTTTGCCTTTGTGCGTGCCTGGCAGATTTTGTGGCAAGGAGGCCATGATAGTCTGATGACAGGAGCTGCAGGCACTAGGCCTTCGGTGATGTGGGAGTGTCGGGAGGGCCAGTGTCTGCAGTCCGTGATCTCCCCGCCTCTGGACTGAGCCTCATGCATGTTTGACCACCCCTCACCTCCGAGCGGGACACGAGGCTAGAGCGGCTGAGGTGGTTATTTCTCTCCCCGCACATGTCTGAGGTTCTCTCTCCCCCTGCGGGTTAGGCTCTGGTAGAACATTTCCCCACACAGCAGGCTTGTGAGGAAGATTGGAGTGGGATGCTCTGGTGGGTTTCAAGATGGATCCTCTTCCCCTCCGGCTGCTGGAAGCAACGGGATTTCCTAGTGTTCACGGAGCACTGGCAGTGCTCCCGGCCTAGAGCCCACCGCGTGCGGCCCCTCCCCGGGCCCCGCTAGGCCTCAGTTTTTAACGTTAGAGTTGTCCACGCCAAGCCTCCAGCAGCTTGTCGGTGAAAGTTCAGGTTTTCCTACCTTGACGGGTCTTTACCAACAGGACCTGCTCTGTGAGCGTGGCTGTCTGGGTCACCTGCCTGTCCCCAGTTCTGTGGGGCAACCTCCCTCTCTGTTGGTGGAAGAGGAGTTTGTGATGTTTCGCTTTGTTCAGTTTTTTACTTTGTTCTGATGGAGCAGCAACTTCTAAGACCCTTAGGGCTGATCAGGAAACTGGAATCCCCAATTAACTGTCCGTGTCTCTGGCACCTGGGCTTCTGGGTGTGGATTTTGCTGTGGTTTGGGGAAATTTTGCTGTTTAGCATTGGTTTTCCAGGATGTGTCTGTTTTTTTCATTTGGTTTTTGTTTGTTTTTTTGTTTTTTTGGCTTTGTATAGGTAGCACAGGAATGGATCAACTCTCCAAACAAAGGAAAATTCTATGAGTTGAAGTTAAGAAAATTTCCTGCAGAATATAAAAAATACTGGGAGTTTGTGGGTAAGTTCTTTCTTGTGTAACTTGGAGCATATCCTGTAGTAATTGGACATTTCTATTTGAGGAAGTATCACTGGTTTTTCTGGTGCATAGGTTTCTTAAGATGAATTTGTAACCTCTTACAAAGAATCTGTTTAAAGCCTTAATGAGGACAATTACTGGGACATTTATGAATAGAACATTTATGGATTTAATCATTCTGTAAATAGGATACCACAGGCAAAGTGTTCATGGAAGCTAGGCATGGGAGAGAGGGCGAGTGAAGGGGTGAGATGGGGTGAGCGGTGGGTTGTAATGTAGTGTTTATAGATTCTGAGTAAATATTCCTACTGTCTGTCTTTTCACGATCAGTGTAAAACACCCAATTGCATTTATGTATCAGCTATAAGCCACATATTCAGAACTCTAAAATGAGAGCATGGTGATGAGGGACAGAGGGTGTGCCTCAGTAACCGCTTGGGGGAAGTGCCTGTTGGGGCTCTTTTCCAGCTTACTTTATTTCTGTTGTCTTTTTCTTATGGTTCCAGGGGTTCTTCATACGATCCCATGCAAGCCCTTCTGCCGCTTTGGCTTGCATTTTGACTCTCAGTGATGTCCTAAAAATTCTTACTTTATTCTTCGTAAGAATGTATTTTTAACATAACAAATGTAGTGTGTGTGTGTGTGTGTGTGTGTGTGTGTGTGTGTGTGATGCACTGTGCCTGCTGCTGTGCCTGCTGCAGGTCACAAAGATCCTCCTCACCATCTAGAAGAGGAGGCAGCAAACGGCAGTGTGAGAGCTGTCCGCACCCTGTGTGCGGATCGGCCTGGGTTAAGCTTTCCGTGTTGAAGGCGTGGGGCCTGGCTTCAGGGATGAGGCTTTCTGAAGGACGGAGGGGATGGGAAGCTGGACTGCCCACTTCCGCTTCCCCCTCGGGTGTGGTCCTTCATGGCCCCACCCTGCAGCGGGGGCCCTGGACTGCAGCCGTTGTCTTTTTAGAAAATTGTACGTGCGTTTAGAGCTGGGGACAGTGAACAAAGGAAGGAATTAGGGAAGAAGCAGCAGCAGGAGAGCTGCTGGGGGCTCTGGTTGGCTCCCGAGAAATGTTACCGCGAAGAAGGGAGCCAAGACGGGCCTGCGGTCAGCCCCTGAGCAGTCAGAAGGGGGCCTGGGACCCGGGTTCGGGGGCTAGCTCAGGGTGAGGGCTATTCTACCTGGTTGCAAGTCTCGGGGGGCCCTTAGGACTTGGGGAGAAAAGGTAAAGATACACACGGGGAAGAAAGGCGCGGTGTACCCAGCGAGAAGGTCGGTCCAGGTGATCAGCTGCTCAGAGCTCCTAGGGAGAGGCGGGCGGCCCCTCTGGATCTCAGTGGAGGAATTCTTCATTCTTGTCTGTGCTCTGAGGACTTCAAGCAGACACTCCTATGTGCTGCATCAAAAAGCACGTTGGTTTAGTGGTTCCGTCTGCCTCCTGCCAGGACTGCCTGCTTGAGCTCAGTGTGGCGCTGTGGATGTGGCGATTGGCACTGAAAGTGGTCATCTGGTTCTTGCTCTGTTTTCCCGCCATTCACGTTACAGCTGCTCTTTGCCCTTGTTTGAAACGCTACCCATAGGCTCAGCATTCTTATGTGTACTGGGGCTGCTTCTGGGTTTTCTCTGGGGTTTTGGAAGTGGGGAACAAAACGTAAAATTTCTTAATTTAAAACTAAAATAAACGTCAAGGGAAGTAAATGTTTCAGCTACTTCTGAACGTTGTGTTGTATTTTCATCTGTCTGGGCTTTCAGCGTCTGTAAGGAACGTGATGGTCTGTAGTCAGTATTGTAGACTGCCGGTCTGAAGTGTGGGAATCGCTGGGGCCGCCTCCGCGCTGGGGCTGGCACGGCTTTGGCTCCTGCATTTGCCCTTAGGACACTGGGGCGGGTTCCTGTCCGCCCTGCTCCCTGGCATGCTGTCACCTTTGCCGGCCCCTCTCCGGAGCTCCCGGGCCCTTTGGCCTCTGCAGCTTTCTATGTGCCAGCTGGCTCACTTCCCTACCTCCATTTCTTTCTGAATAAAATTCCTCTTATAGTTTGAAAAATAAAACAATTCCATTAAGGTAAATGCTGACTTCTTGTTCTCTAGTTTTTCTTGAGGAATACGAACTGTCTAAACAGCTTCACCCGAAGGAGAATGACTTGGTGTTTCTGGTTCCTGAGAGGCCGAAAGGAGAGAAGAGGGATGTGGAGCGGAACTCCATCCCGGCTTCCTGGGACTATCAGTGTGCTTACGTCCAGAAGTTTCGCCGCTCGTCCGTCAGTAAGTACCTAACAGACACTGGAGACGTCCCAGTGTCAGTTCCCCAGTTTCCCCCAAGGCGTCCGTCCCAGCCTGCGTTTGCTCTGCAGTTGACCTTTGAACAACACGTTTGAACTGTGTGGGTCCATCTGTGCGCGGATTTATTTTAGAAACTGTAACTGTATTTTCCTTATGGTTTTCATAATACGTTATGTTTTTTCCAGCTTACTTTAAGAATACACTATAAATACATGTAACATTCAACATACGTACTAATCACCTGTGTTATAGATAAGGTTTCTGGTCAACAGTAGGCTATTAATAGTTAAATTTTTGGGAGTCAAAAGTTATACCTGGGTTTTTAACTGCGAGGAGGGAGTTGGGCACGTCTAAGCCCTGTGTTTTTCAAGGGTCAATTGTACATTCACTGGACCTCTAGGTTGGTGACTTGCCATTCAGGGTCCTCTTTTATTTTTTCTAGACTCATCTGGAAAAGATCAAGTATTTATTGCTCTAGACTTATAACTTAAAAGCTTCCTTTGCAATGTTCTCTCTTTATGGTATATGTCTTCATCTGCATTGTATTTGTTATGAAATAGACAACTTGTAAGCCACCTGTTTGTTATATCTTACATCACATTTCAACCTTGGCTTTGTGGCTCATTATGAATGCGAAGACTAAACATGTGACTAAATGTGAGGCAACGTGATGGGTTTACTGTTTACATCACCCCATCTAATGGTTGTCGGAACTTCTTTCCCTGGGTTAGTATTTAATGAGCACCTACTGTGTGCCTCATCCTCCCAAGCCCTGCAAAGCAGTAAGAATTATTTGTTCCCGCCTGTCAGGAAGTGAGGGTTCAGGCATGCCAAGTGCTGCAGCCACGTCATTCTCAGCATTACATGGAAGCCCAGACTTGCAGCCTCCTTTTGTTCGGCTGCAAAGTGCTTGTCCTTCATTGTAGGCCAGGCTGCCCTTCTGACATGGATGCTTTTTAGTCCCAGGGAGGAGAACATGAGTTTGTTATTCTTTGCCTTTCACATCACATTTTAAAAACAGCGACGAGGCTCCTTTAAGTTCAGCATCAGGCTGCGTTGTAGCTGGTGGTGCTTACTGTCGGTGTGACAAGAGCGCAGGCTCCGTGCATGATGCGTTTAGAGAGCAGTAACGGGACACAGGCGTGCTTCTGACACTTGCAAATGTTTACATTATCAAATGCATATTTCTAAAGTAGTCTCTCTCCCTGAACTCCTCATGTAGCCAACCATCAGACATCTCTGCCTTTCAAACCTCGTCTAACATCTGCTCTTCCTTTGCTAGGCAGAGCCTCTTCATCTTACACTCCCCACCTAACCCATCAGCAAATCCTATCAAGTTTTCCTTTGCAATGTCCCCGAACCCAGGCCCCAACTCCGCTCCTGCACCCAGTCCCCCCGGCCATGAACTTGCCCCGGGATGACTCAGGAGCCACCTGAGTGGCCCTTCTGCAAGTCCTTGCTTACGTATGGCTGGATCAGGAAGACCTTCCCTGGCTCGTGTCTGCTGCGGTCCCCACCTGCCCCCCTCGGCATGCCTCAGCCCTTGCTGCTCTCTTCAGAGCACTCGCTCAGCACCGCTGATGTGTGTGTGGGTTCTCTGCCTCTCTGCTAAAAAAGAAGCCTCCTGAGGAGAGGAGCATTGCCGCTCTGAGAAGGCCTGTAAGAGGCAGTTATTGAGTGAGTTATTTGTGTAGCATGTCCTAAGAACCAGACGCTATAAAACACCCAATTCTGAATAGCCTTGGAACCGGACAGTGTTACTCCCGGGAACTGAAGTGGCTTTTTCTCTGTCTTGCTCTAGTGCATAAAGGGAAATACGAGTGCTCCCTCTCCATCCAGACGCAGGACAGCTTCCCAGCCAGAATGAACGACACCGTGAAATGTGTTGTCGTCAGTTCTCTGGTAACGACACAGAGGAAGCTGAAAGCGATGTCTTTGTTGAATAGTCGAAACCAGCTGGCCAGAGCTATTCTGAATCCAAACCCCATGGACTTCTGTACGAAAGACCTGCTGACCACGTCGTCGGAGAGAATTGTGAGTGACGACTGCGATCACAGAGAGGGCCTCCTGTCAGGATGGGAGCCCCATGCCATGGGTGTCCGCTGCCTGTCCCTGTGCCAGCAGCAGACACACCTTTGTGCACAGGAGGCGGGTTAGTGCTCAGCGGTCTTTGGTGTCGCAGAGTGTGTGAGTGGGTCAGCTTGCTCCTCAGGAGGAGGTGTGGTGCTGTAAAGATTGGAAGTGTGCTTGAGGAGCAACATTAACATGTTAGGTGAGCATTGCCTTGATGGCATTAGGTGTTAAGGTTCAGGCGTAGGAGCATTGAGGGTTGCAGGTACGCATAGCTCCTTGGAAGAGCCTCATATAAATTCCAGGAAGCTAACACAGAGAAAGGCAGACGGAACATAGTGTTGTTACCCCTGCAGTGTGCTAGGGCTTTCACATGTATCATCTCAGTCCATTCTCCCCCTTCAAGGAGCCCCAGATCTCCAAAGTCGGGGCTGAGAGAGGGCCAGAGTTTTAAGAGCTCTCGCTTGTGAGAAACACGGAGGTTTAGGCTCAGATCCGCACCCACATCCATGCTCTTTCCACCGGATCACTTGTTTTCCTGTCTGAGGAGAGAGGTGACTAAAATGGGAAAACTGAAGAAAAAACAGCAGAGCCGTATAGAACAGCTGATTGTCATCGTTAGGAGAATCCCAGTGAGAATGCGCTGTGCTCATTGTGGGGCCAAAGCCTGCAGACAGTACCTCTGTCCGTGGTGGAGGCGGTTTTAGGTGGAGGGGGCCTCTGGGCCCTGCCCTGTCATTCTCACTCCTGTCTTGTGTGCAGACTGCCTTCCTAAAGGACTTCAACGAGGACCAGAAGAAAGCAATAGAAACCGCGTATGCCATGGTGAGACACTCCCCGGCGGTTGCCAAGATCTGTCTGATTCACGGGCCACCGGGAACAGGGAAATCGAGAACCATCGTTGGCCTCCTGTACCGCCTGCTGACCGAGGTAGAGACGCCGGGGTCTGTGCTGTGGCGGAGGGCGTGCCGCGCTGCCCTCGAATTAACCGATGTGTGCCTCTTCCTGTCAGTGTGCCTTTGTCACTGTGCGGGCCTTTACCGGGGCGGGGGTGGATGGGGGTGCGGGAGGGGGTAGCAGAGAGAGAGGGGTTCTCGGAAATAAGGGCAGAAAATGCTGTCTTGGGTGAAACCAATCCTAAGGGCCAGAGGGTGGTCTTCCGGTTGCATTACAGCCACACCTGCCAGGCAGCCGTCTGTGGGTCTTCCTACTGCATTTTGGCCCGATTGAATACTGAGCAGAGTAAGGCGCAGGAGGTTGGGAGGAGATTCTGTGCCAGAGGAATGCCGGTATCAGTGCGAGCTGCAGATGCTTGTAGACAAGGGAACTGCCTGTCAGGGAGCATGTGGACATGGAGGAGAGATGCGCTGGCACGGCGGGCTCACCACTGTTTTGCTTGTTTGGTGCTTGTGGCGAATGCGGAACCAGAAGAGGGGGCAGCTGGATGAGAACTCCAACGCCAAGATTAAGCAGAACCGAGTGCTTGTGTGCGCGCCTTCCAACGGAGCTGTGGATGAGCTGATGAAGAAAATCATCCTCGAGTTCAAAGAGCGGTGTAAAGACAAGAAGAACCCTCTGGGTATGGCACTGCGGGGCTGCGTGCTAGTGTTTGTGTTTAGTGTTGAGTGTGGGCAGCTGCGAATGATAAAGAGCAAGTCCTTCCTTGGTAACCTGTCCGTGGGCGGGGCCCCTCCGTCCTTAGCATTCCTGTAGCAAATTCTGTAAGCGTTTTCCCGGTGCCAGGCACTGCTGGTGCGAGGTTTCAGCAGTGAAGCCTCCGGAGTAAGGTGACCAGACGTCCTGCTTTTGGTGGGACAGTCCCAGTTTTTGGAAAGACAAATTGTTAAAAATCGGGACGTCTGGTTACCTTACTCCGGAGGACAGTCCCGGAGGAAGAGGATGGAAGTGTGGGAGTGAGAGATCCAGCTGTAAGCTCTCTGTCCAAGTGGTTCTCAACTTTCTAACACCGTGACCCTTTAATACAGCTCCTCATGCTGTGTTGACCCCCAACCATAACATTATTTTCGTTGCTACTTCCTAACTGTAACTTTGCTCCTGTTATGAATCATAATGTAAATATCTGTGTTTTCTGATGGTCTTAGGCGACCTCTGTGAAAGGGGTCTCGACCCACAGGTTGAGAACCGCTAGCAGGATCGCTTAAGACCATGGAATGTTCTAAAAAATATAATTTGAGAAACATTAGGATAATGGAATCCCAACTTTGCAATGTCATGTGTTTTACAACCTCGCCAGCTTTCATTAAGTAGAAATGGTAAGTACTTATCTTATAGGGTTGCTACGAAGACTATCTAAAATGCTGTGGAGTTCCAGGCATCCAGTTTATTAGTTCACATTAGCTCCCTCCTCTGATTGATGTATTTGCTTAGAAGTACACATGGCAATGGAGAGGGGTTGGCTGTGTCCTCATTAATCTCTGAAGTGTGATTCTTACCAACAGGAAACTGTGGAGATATCAATCTAGTACGTCTGGGTCCAGAAAGATCTATTAATAGTGAGGTCCTAAAGTTCAGCTTGGACAACCAAGTTAACCACAGAATGAGTAAGTCCTGAATGCGGTTCATACTAACGTTAACTCTGCTTCCTTTTGGACAGTGGACAGTGGCTTGGGCATTTAAGCTAACGGGGAGACCTTAGCGGTAGGGTGGCTTTGACAGCTAGTTTTTCTTCTCATTATGCATGTGTGTGTGCGCGTGAATGAGCATACAAGTATTTATCTTTTTTTCCTTTTTTTTTTTTTTTTTAAGAAAAAGACTTACCTTCTTACGTTCAGGAGATGCATAGAAGAAAGGAACATCTAGACCATCAACTAGATGAGCTTTCCCGCCAGCGTGCTTTAAGCCGATATGGAAGAGGAATCCAGGTAGCTACACAGTTCTTGCTGAATGTTTTTAATATATCATAGGTACACAAACTAGTTGGTAAGTATTTGATGCCATTTTTCATTGTGGAATAGCATAATTTGTTGATAAAAATTTAGACCAAAGTGGTATGCCTTACAAAAAAGTTAAACTTTTTTTGAAAGGACAAGATAGTAAACAGTCTAGATGCAGGTCTCTGTTTCGACTACTCAGCTCTGCTGTGGTAGCACAGAAACAGCAGGAGAGAGGCCATCCTAAACAAAGGGGTGTGGCTATGTTCCAATAAAACTTTATTTGCAAAAACAGATGGCGAGTTGAATTTGGTCCATAGGCTGTAGTTTGCTGTTGCCTGCCTTGTACTAAAATTGTACTAAATTCACTAAGTATCTTTCGATTACAAATTAAATTTAATCCAAGTTAAGTTAGACAAGCCCTGGCTGGGTAGCTGAGTTGGTTAGAGTGAGGTCCTGATATTAAGGTTGCAGGTTCAATCCCTGGTCAGGGCACATATAAGAATCCAGCTAGTAGAGTGCATAAATAAGAGGAACAACACATCGATGTTTCTCTCAAATCAGCATATAATTTTTTTTTAATATAGAAAAAAGTTAAGTTAGACAGAAACGGAATTCACTGGCACCTAGACCTGGGACATCTAGAAGGTTTAACTTTAGCAAATGACGCCATTTCTCCACCTTAATCTGTTTGTCTGTGAGTCAGCATTTCTTCTCCCAGAGCAGGCTGAGCGCCAGCATCTTGGGCTCCTCCCCAGCTGAGAAGGCCTTAGCCTGGGTGTGCAGCAGGCACATCCCTGTGCCAGGGAAAGGTGCCATGGTTGCCAGGCCTGCATTACCGCCTGTGCTGTGGCCAGAGGTGGCGGAGGTGTGATTGGCAGCCTCATTTGACCTGCCTGGAAATGAGTGAAGGAACGACAGCCCAAGGGTTGGGATGCTCTGAAGGAGCACAGGCCATGTACTGGCCCCGGCGGAATTTACACAGTCAGAGTGCCTGCTGCCAAGAGGAGCCTGGGTGCCGGTGCTGAGAGTGCCTGCAGCAGCCCATGAGAGAGGTGGATCCCTCACAGGCCCCAGAGGAAAGACAGTGCATCCTGAGGGGCCACGGAGGTCAAGGCAGAGTGCAGGCAGGGAGGCAGGGTCTGGGGCGCGCGTCTTTATTAGGGCCCGTGAGTTGGAGTGCTTTGGGGTTCCCAGGCTAAGGCCGGATTGGTCAGTTCAAACAGCTCCAACTCCCGGGGGGTGTAAGTACAGGATGGTCAAGGCAAACAGGCCCTGGGGCAGGAACATTGGAGAAATCTGTCCGGAGCTACAGGTGCTGTGACGGGGCTACTGCTTCGGCACGGGCACGTGGAAGGGCCAGAGTCAGCTGAAGGCGTGCAGGCTGCTTGGCCAGACAGATGGTGTGGAGCCCCTCCGCCTAATTCCGGAGCCGCAGTGATGCAGCGCCAGGCCCCGCTGCGGAGAGCAGCCTTGGGAAGGGGCTCCCCTTTGAAGTGCGGCAGTCCCCTGGGGAGCATTTAAATGCTTACTTCACTTTGATTTTTTCCAGAGGCACGAATTAGATGAAAAAATTGCCCAAGTTTCAAAAGAAAGGCAGGAACTTGCATCTAAAATTAAAGAGGTAAGTGCTTTACGTAGAGCATTTTCCTGTTTTTTCTTTTCTTTTTCTTCATCGTGACATAGTTGAGATAACCTCTGGGCTTTTATCAATTGCATTTAAAGTTTTTCCCATTCTGAGAACTTTCAAACAAATATAGAAGTGGAAATGGTGTAATTACATGTATATTTACATTTGTTTCTTTAGCCTAATAATGAGTTCTTATCACTCCTGAGATTTCTAAGGAAGAAGTGATTATAGACTAGCTTTCATTTTCTAGGTGTGGGTAAGTATTACAGCCTCTACTCCGCCTCCCCCCGAACTGTCACTGGCCAGATGCGTATGAATAAAGGGGAGGTGTGGTGTTTTCCTGTTAAGAAGAAAGAAAACTACGCGTGTCTGAGCCCAGCGCAGGGCCTGGCAGCTCCGTGTTGCCTGTCCAATAGCACAGGGTTCCCGTGGGGCCGGGGAGAGGGCGGATACCCACCAGCGAGGCTAGCCGTGCTTCTGAGGAGAATTCTCTTCTGAATGTATCGCCAGCCTTCTCTCTGGCTGTCACGCTGCTGTTTCCTTGCTGCTGGCTGAGAGCAGTGGGTGCTGAGCCCTGGGCCCACCGTGCCACCCCTGCCCGAGCTCACGGCCTGGGTCACGGGGTCAGCAGACACAGGCCGAGTGTGCTGGCTGTGCAGTGCGGTGTCATCGGACTGCCTGCTCCGCCACAGCCCGTGTCTTGGATCTGAAGTTTCTGCTGTTTTTCTAGACGGTGGTTCTCCCCTGACATTTGCTAAATGTTACTCTGTCACAGAGTAAAGATGGTGCTTTGTAGGAAAGTCGCCTGCCGTGGCCTAGAATTCACAGACAACTGAAGGGTAATGAACCTTTGTCGTCGTCTCAGGTTCAAGGGCGCCCACAGAAAACCCAGAGCATCATCATCCTGGAGTCCCACATCATCTGCTGCACCCTGAGCACGAGCGGCGGCTTACTGCTCGAGTCCGCCTTCCGGGGGCAAGGGGGAGTCCCCTTCAGCTGCGTCATCGTGGACGAGGTCAGTGCGCGGCCGCTGCGGCGTGGACTAGTGCTTGCCGCGGCGGAGACGAGCAGGGCTGCTGAGGTTGGACACGGTGACTGCGCACCGGAGTGCACCTGCTGTTACCTAGTCCTTCGCGGTGACACGGGCTGCCCTCCCCGGGCACTCCCAGTGGTGGGGTTGGACACTGCCTCCCAGACCCTCCCAGGGCCTGTCTGAGCTGCTCGGAACAGCCAGGCTGCCTTTGGCAGCATTTTAAATGTGACCGGACAGCTCTGAGCCCCAGTGTTTTCCTCGTTCATTCACTGAGCATTTGTTAGGTCCCTGCTGTGTGTCAGGGGTAGAGCCAGAGGACAAAGGGATGGGAATGAGACACGGAATGGGTCCGGAGGCCACAGGTCTCTAGTCCCCAGTGAGAAGGCGCATGCGGGCTGCTGAGGACCAGGAGAAGGTGGTGGTGGTGGTGGTGGGGGGGGTGTCACAGACTTGCAGCTCCGGCAGGAACAGAGGACCCAAACCTGGGCAGTCCGTGGCCTGCTGGCTCGTGGCTGGCTCCCAGGTATCTGGCACCTGAGTGGATCCTGACTTCAGCATCCACGTGTGGTCTTCATTGAGTGTTTTTGTTGTGTTGGTGTTCGGTGCAGAGGGAGAAAGTGTGGTTCTTTTTGGCTGGGTAAGGCTGTTGTGCATTAAACTGCATGTGGGTGAATGGAAAGGTGACTGAGCTGGTCTCTCCCGCGCTTTGCTCGCAGGCCGGGCAGGCTTGTGAAGTGGAGACCCTCACCCCGCTCATCCACCGCTGCAACAAGCTCATCCTCGTCGGGGACCCGAAGCAGCTGCCCCCCACCGTCATCTCCTTGGTGAGTCCCCCGTTCCCCGCTTTACAGTGGACGGGCTTTTGGTGGCGGGCGGAGGGGCAGGAGGGTCTTTGCTGGACCATCGTCTCTCATTTGCAGGGAAAGCTGTCGGAATGGCTGGAAAAAGAGAACCACCATTTGAGTCTTCAAGTATCTAACAGTTCCCCCTTCTTGGTAATTGTGCTGTGTTTGTGTGTGAAGGAGCCGCGCCAGGGGCCAGAGGCCAGAGAGCCCGCTCCATGAGCGCTGGGCTTCTCTGAGACACGCAGAGCACAACTGCTCTAAAGGCTGTGTCTGACTGACTTTAATAATGAAACCAAAACAACTTACAGCGAGGGAAAGAACCCACCTCCTGCTTTGTTTACATACGTGCACACCTGGGGAAACCTTACACAGACACAGTTAGAGTACATGTGCAGCTTTAGTTCTGTACCCTGTAGTACAAGTGCCCGTGGCCTCACCGCGGGGAGGAAGGTGACGGGAGGGCGACTGTGCTCCGTCCGGGAGACTTAGTGGGTGTCGGGTTATCGAGGGCTGGACCCTGGTTTGGAATGTAAATCACGCGTTCAAAGCGGGGCGGGTCCGTTTGGCGAAGAGCCGCAGCAGGTAATGGAAAGGCTGTGATGGCCTCAGTTTGCTGCCTGCCTGGTGATGGATGAAAAGTAAAAGTGAGGAAAACCCATTTGGGTGTTTTTTTAATTGCAAAAATAATACAGGCTTATTGAGGAAAGTTCAGAAAATAAGTACCAAGCTCATTTCCTCCACCTCTTTCCAAGGACAATACTGAACCAGGTAAGGGAGTGTTTGAACTGGCATTGGTGTGCTCACGGACGCACCTTGTTCAGCCTTCACTTATGGAAGCCGCCCTGCCCTCGTGAGCTTGCGTCCTAGCGGGGACAGACACGAAAGTCCCCGAAGGATGGCGTGTCCGGTGGCTGTCAGGTGTGTGCACGTGTGGACATGTGTAGGGCTTGGCCTTGTCTAAAGTGCAGAATCCTGTGCCGGTTGGTTGATTGCCACCCAGGAGTGTCCTTCCGGGTCAGAGTGTGCGCATGGATGTGGATTTCTGGGGCAGGCTCAGCTGTTTCCTGGAAGTAGGTGTGTCGCTTCATATAAGTGTCCCCCCCCCCCCCCCCCAAGAGAATGTTTAAAATGAGGTTTCAGCTAATTTGAATTAAACTTTTGGGGATATAAATGGAATTGTCGAATGATTACTAATATTTATTTAGTTACAAAATCCTACTTAAATTCACCTATACAAACTATTATTTAGACGTAATGTCTTTGTCTCCACTCTCCAGTTTGTGAAGCGGGTGTGTCCAAGCTTTGCACGTACAGCCGCAATGCCCCTGCCCACACCGCCGCTCAGGAAGAGTTGCCCTCTTAGTGTGATTGTCAGAGCACACTTTTGCTTCTAGATCATTTGGCAAAATGCTTTTCATGTCTTGGTCTGATGGCCACATTGAAAAGTATATCCCAAAGTACAGCCATGATAACCTGAGGGCAGTTTGCAGAGGTGCCTGCCTTCCTGGGGGTGTGAGATCACCCCAGTCAGTCAGTGGTCAGCTTCCCTCACAGGCGTAAGTTCTGTGAGGCCGGCTCTGGACGGCGGAGATGGCTGCGTATACGGGGGAGGACGGTCCAAGCGATCAGTCTTTAGAAGGGCTTGTTTACAGTGACAAGGAATATTTCTGTTTGTTGAGGGCCTGGCACAGGAATAACGGTTAAAACCTGTGTTACAGTTTTTGCTTTTTTCATCACTGGGTCGGGTGACCTCTGTTAGCATCAGAACAGCTTCAGTGTGGTCATTCACAAGGTCATGTCCTTTCATGGCAGTGTGAGCGCTTCCACATGGCCAACCTCCATGGCTTCTCAAGGTCAGAGTCAGAAACATCTTTCTCTCCCTGGCCGGTTTGGCTCAGTGGATAGAGCATTGGCCTGTGAACTGAAGGGTGGTGGGTTTGATTCCGGTCAAGAGCATACACCTCAGTTGCAGGCTTAATCCCCTGCCTCGGACAGGTGGTATGCAGAAGGCAACCAATCAATGTGTCTCTCTCACATCGATGTCTCTCTCTGGCTCTCTCATCCTCCCTTCCACTCTCTCTCAAAATCAGTGGAAAAAATATCCTCGGTTGAGGATTAACAAAAACACGCCTTTCTCTGACTGGTTGCTGGTAATGGCCCGAACCTTGCCGTTACCTCAGAGCTCAGTGACTTTCGCACATGTGTCAAACACAAGGCCCGCGGGCCAAATCCAGCCCGCCAGGCCTTGCAATGTGGCCCGCACCGCGCTGTCATCACTGCACTCTGCTGTCAGTTTATGACATTGTTCAGTTTATGACTGTTCAGTAAACCATTCGGCCCGCGATTTAGGCTGGATTTTAGATTTTGGCCCCTTCTCTGATTGAGTTCGACACCCCTATCAGGACCCGCACAGCGAAGCAGTCTGATAACCAGGTGACTGCTCCTTCTCCCTGCAGACGGCGCAGGAGTTCGGCTACGAGCAGTCCATGATGGCCCGCTTCTGCAAGCTGCTGGAGGAGAACGTGGAGCACCACGTGAGCGCCAGGCTGCCCGTGCTGCAGCTGACCGTGCAGTACAGGATGCACCCCGACATCTGTCTCTTCCCCTCCAACTACATCTACAACAAGAGCCTGAAGACCAACAGGTGGGCGCTCCCGCCGAGCCGGTTTGGCCGCAGGACTGAAGGGCAGTTTACTGTGTTTTTAAGTCTTGTCATAAAAGTATACGTCCAAGGTTCCGTAATATTCCCTAATTACAAAAGTCGCAGATAAGCAAAAAGGGAAAACCACTGAGGTTTGCACTACCCAGAAACGTTACTGCTGCCTTAGGGTGTGTCTTCTGGCCTGGGTACTATTCTCATATTTTTAATTTTTTTAACTAAAAAAACCCTACTGGATCCAACATAGAATTAAATGGCTTTCTTTCTTTACGTGGTGTGTCATGAGTAACTTGCCAGTTGTAATGGCTGTGTTTAAGTACACAGCTCATCCTGCCTAGCACTAGACTAGAAATACGGTAATGGCACAAAGCACACTGCATGTGTGCTTTGTGCACACAGAGCACACTGCATTTGAAGATCCTTCCTGTGCCCTCGCTTCCCATCCTCCTCCGAGCAGGGAAAATGGTGCTGATAGTAAAGCGCTTCCTGTAACCTGACTGCTCCGAACGGGGCTGCTTTCTCGTAGAGGGACCGAGAGCACCCGGTGTCTATCAAAATGGCCGTTCCAGCCCTACCTCGTGTTTGATGTCAGAGACGGCTCGGAACGACGGGAAAATGAGTATGTTCTCCCCTTAGCCACTCCCCAGGGCGGTCCCAGCATTGTCGCACTATTTTTGTTTGTGTTTATATTTAAAACACTGATGTTGTGCACGATCATTCTAGTTAGCCAGGTTTGCTTCCCTGGCCGTTAGTGTGGTGTGGCTCAGGCGGCAGGGCTGAGGGGCTGTGTCAGCCCCGGAGTCACTGCTGCGGGGTGTGTGTGTGTATGTGTGTGTGTGTGTGTGTGTGTGTGTGTGTATGTGACCTGCCTGCCTCCGGCAGCAGTGGCAGCCACGTGGCACTTCAGTTAGCGGCTGGGCTGCTGTTAGGTTTTTGCTGTGGTTTTTTTGCTGCTGTTAGTTTTGATGTGCTTTTCCCCCTCTTCCTTAGCTCATATGTAAATCTTCAAGAAATCAAAGTGGTGATAGAATTGGTTAAACTTCTCAAAGATAAAAGGGACGTCCGTTGCCGAACCATTGGCATAATCACCCATTACAAGGCTCAGAAGGTGATGATTCAGAAGGAGCTGGACAAGCAGTTTGAAGAAAAAGGGTGAGGCATCCAGTTTATACAGATTTCCCAGCTCCTGTTTGCTGGAAGGAGGGGCTGGACGGAAAGGAAGCGTGTGGGGCGGCAGCCCGGCCAGCACAGGACACTGGGTCGGGTGGACAGCCTCCTGCCATCGGGCTGGCCATCGGGAGCCGATGGCGGAGCGACCGCAGCTCTCGGCCTTTCCCTGTAGTTCCAGACGGCCGGTCCAAGTCCTCACTGACCCGGTGCAGGTCACATTGTCATGTTCCTCTCTCCTTTCACCTCGCAGTAAAACTAAAGATTAAACACTGGAATCCATTAACTCAAATGTGCCTTACCCTAGAAACACACAAACTGCTGACATTGATGCTAGAAAAGTAAAGAGATGGAGTTAGTAATCAAGTACTTCCCCACACAGAACTCGGGGCAGGTTGTCGATGGGGCATAGATGTCGGTCCGCCTGTACAGTCCGGCAGGCAGTCGTAAGAGGAAGGACGCGTTGGCACGCTGCGGCACGGGAGGCCACGCATGGCGTTCCACTGACAGGAAATGTCGGTGTTGGAGTCAGAGATGGACAGCAGGTCGTGGAGCCAGGGCCTGTGGGGGAGGGGAAATCAAGACAGGGGCTCTCCCTCAGGCCATGGCAATGCGGTGGAATTAGTGGTGATGGCTGCACCCCACAGCGAATGGGCTTGAAGACGGTTGAGGACCGTGTGCTTTCCGATGTGAGTTCTGTACACGTGAAGCACATGTCCATAGGACAGCCCCATGGAGAGGCTTCTGAGGAGCAGTGCTCTGTGGCTGTGTCCGTTTAATAATCCTCTCTCTTACAAACCTCTTCCGCCAACAGGTTGGCAGAGGTGGATACTGTGGATGCATTCCAGGGCCGCCAGAAAGACTGCGTCATTGTCACGTGTGTCAGAGCCAACGCCATGCAGGGCTCCATCGGGTGAGTGACTGTCGTGCTGCAGTTTCTAAGCTGTGAAATGGCTCCCCTGTTGCACTTACTCCTCTGATACCTTGTGTGCTAATTAACATGGCGGTGTGAACCTGTTTTTCTGTTTAATCAGAGTGAAATAGTCATTGGGTCAGTGTGTCCTGCAGGGTCTGCTCTTCTCCCGGGATGTGTCACAACGTGGTTTTCCTCCTTGCTCTGTGTTCCCTCTTCGGCCGAGTCTGTTAGCCTCAGCTGCGGTCCGGGACTTCCCAGAGAAGCTCGGGCACTGTGGTGGGTGTCAGGCAACTCTCCTAGGTCTCGGGCTCAGAGTTTTCTCTTCTCATAACTAGCAGATGGACTTTTCAGATTATAAGTGTTTCCTTGTTCTTAAGGCAACACACCTTAATTTCTCTCCGCCCCGGCCCAGAGGCACCTGCATATCCACAGGGAGAGGCCAGTTACCTCCGGACCATTTTGTAAACAGTCTCTTCTTTCCCAGCACCCTGACCTCTCAGCTTCATTGTGTAGCAAGCAGTTCTGTCATTTCCCAGGTCTTTCTGGCCTGCTGTTAGGTTTGTCTCATGTTTGTGTGCTTCTGCCCTAGTTCCCCCGTATTTTCGTAATCTCAAATACACTTATTTAAGAATAATCAACCTAGTATCATCTGTTTAGGATGTCTTTAAGGCTTAAAAATCACACTGTTAAAATTGCAGCATCTCATTTAAGTCAAGATGGGAAGATGGACAGATGCCCCTCGGAGGGAAGCATGGGGAGTTTTGTTCCCTCTTTTTAAGCGGGATTGCTTCTGTGCCAGGGGCCCTGCGCTGGAGGACGAGTGAGAAAGGACTGTGACTTTAAAAGTCAGAGCCCACGAGAAACTCTGAGTCTCCACAGAAAGAAGTAACTGTTTTCTGATCGCCTAGGTTCCTGGCCAGTCTGCAGAGGTTGAACGTCGCCATCACTCGAGCCAAGTACAGCCTCTTCATCCTCGGGCACCTGCGGACCCTGATGGTAGGTCCAGGGTGACAGAGAGCCCCGAGTCTGTCTGGCGTCACTGACCGGGGGGTGGTCGATGGGTGGTTCTGACTCTCCGTCAGCATGGAAGGGCTTCGGGGCACATGGCGGCATGAGAGAACGAGCCTCTTTCCGGAGCCGTGTGTCCCCAGCAGCTTCTCCCTGGAGCTTTACATGGAGCTACTCACCTGCCTCAGCCGGAGGCCAGGTAGCAAGTGTCGTCTCGAGGTGACCTCTAAAAAGTGTACCTGCGTCACAGGGCGGGTAGGGATGTGTGACTCTCAGTCGTGAAGTGCTAGCAATTGTCAGTGTGGCTGTGCCGGCCCCCTGGACACCACAGCCAGGCGCGGGGGGAGCCAGAGCTGCTGTGGCCCACCCGCGGCCTGCAGGCTCTAGAGGTGGCGGCCAGTAGACCCGTTTGGTGGACAAATGGCAGCCTCCTTGGTGCTAGCACTGTCAGCCAAAGCTTGTGTTTGCTCCTAGTCTCAGTGGGGGTGGCTTTCAGTTTTCTTAATTTTTTCTAAAAGTTCTCTTAGGCGAGATTTCCCCATTTTGGTTAGTACCACCAGAGGGCGCTCAAGTATAGTCTTTCTCATTGAACTGTTCACCGATCTTCAGGGACTGTGTTGTACCCTTAAAAGGATTTTTTAAAGCTGTGCACCTCCTGTTCTTAAGCTTACGTGTTGCTAAAGGCCCGACACTCAATCTTGAATGAAGGGGTTTT
The DNA here is from genome assembly GCF_964339955.1 of Pipistrellus hanaki. Classification (NCBI taxonomy): domain Eukaryota; kingdom Metazoa; phylum Chordata; class Mammalia; order Chiroptera; family Vespertilionidae; genus Pipistrellus; species Pipistrellus hanaki. Next base: position 2,226,134 of record NC_140513.1, read on the forward strand.
ACCCTTTGGGGTTTGGGAGGCCCCTGAGGATTTGGTGGAAGCTCGGTGCTTGTCTGAGCAGTGACAGGCCCCAGAAGTTGGCCTTTTGGAAGCCAGGTGTCAGTACCAGTTCCAGGTGTCAGTACCTTGCGCGAGGCTGGCAGGGCCAGACCAGTGGCCAGGGCGCTTCCTGGGGTGAAAGCGAAGTAAGTGCCCTGTCTGCAGTGCCCGCACGCTGGTCGCTGGTCACGGCTCCTGCGGAGCCTTGAAGGTGCTGGTGCTCTGCAGGCCTCCTGCACTTGGTTTTAAGTAGTCTTCGTTTAAACAGCTCCTCGGGGCTGCCGTCCAGGTGCAGCCCGGCTGCAGGGGGGTGGGTTCTGCCCCACAGGGTGGCCTCTCTAAGGGCGTGGGGCCATGTACCGGCTGGAGAATCTGTTCCTGAAGGTCTGCTTCTTTGTTCATAAGCGAAGCTGGGCTGCTGCTCCCCAGTGTGTGCGTGTTTGTGGGTCTGACTGCCCCCCTTCTCTTGGTTTCAAGGACAATCATCATTGGAACCACCTGATCCAGGACGCGCAGCGGCGGGGCGCCATCATCAGGACCTCCGACCAGAGCTATAAGCATGACGTCACCAAGACCCTAAAGCTCAAGTCGGTGCTGCAGCGGAGTCTGACCTACCCTCCCTCGACAGCCCCCGAGGGCAGCAGCCCCCAGGACAGCAGCCCGGACAACGCCCCGAACCCGGCACCCCTGGACCCCAGGGAGGCTGCTGTCTCCGCTGCTGGGAAGGACCCTGAGCGGCCTCCTGCCAAGGACCAGCCTCGGGACCCCCGGCTGTTCAGGAGGATGGAAGCCTCAGCGAACTCCCTGCGGAGCCTGGAGCCCTGGAGCCCCCAGCAGCCGGGAGCAGCCTCCCCCGCCCCCTCCGCAGAGCCCAGCTTCCCGCACGGGCCAGGCGACCCTCCGGCCGCCAGCGTGGACTCCACCAGTAAAAGCGACCAGAAAGGGGGGCAGAGCCGCCAGAGAGAGAGCAGGGCCTCCAGGGACAGGGACCAGGGGCTGCCCAGCCCCGGGGGCCATCGCCCCAAGAGGAGCTCCAGCTGGGACGCTGGGCGGACCCAAGCGGACGACAGCGGTTGGAAGAGGAGGAGGCTCTAGGGAGCCGGGGGCGCGGTCAGCCGCACACCGCCCGCAGGCGGCTACGGGCCGTCAGCTACAGCTGCTTTTTCTCGGAGGAGTGCGGGTGCCGTGGGGGGACATGGGAAATGGAACTGAACCTGAGCCTGTTGCTCGTCTTCAGGGCTTTTTGTCCGCTGCCAGGACTCCAGAGGGCGATGTGCTAGGACAATGCCCTGAGGTGCAGCTTGTTCTTCTATAAAAGGCTGGGTCAGACTGGAGCGGGTATTGTAAAAGCTGAAGTGTATATTTGTACAGCAAAGAGCAGAATCCTTTTAAGATTTAATCTAGCAGACCACTCTTCTCCCTGCTTACAGTGAGTCCTTCGCCAGGGCACACTGTGACGGAGGAGGAGGGCAGAGGCGGGCTGAGCCCTCTGCTGCAGGTGCCACAGGCAGGCCTGGGGCAGGCGGGCACTGCTGGCCAGTGTGTCCGGTTCTGTTTACAGAGTGAGGGCAGGGCATTGGGAAGCAAAGATCTGTTAGGTCAGGTTCTGATGGACGTTTCTAGGCTAGGCCCGTTGGCACAGACAGGACGTGTCTTTGAGGGATTCAGCTGCCTAGGCGCACAGCTCTAACAAATCCTCCTCCTTCCTGACACAATGAGCCTTGAGTGAGCGTTCAGACGCCAGCATGTGAGCTCCTGTAACGGGGAGTTCCCAGTTCTGGGCTGGGCCAGGGCGGGGCTGGTGCTGGGCAGCTCCCGGCCCCCTCAGCCCTGAGAGAGCTGGCAGGCTGCCAGGGCCCAGCCGAGTGACCAGTTTAGGTGGAACCTGGAAAGCTCCATGTTACACATCGGGGCGGAGGGGCAGCGGAGGGGGTGGGGCGGGAGGGAGATCCCGGCGGCGGGGGAGCCGAGGCAGGCCGGGGTAATGCAGGTGTCCCAGAGAAATGGACACACTCGGCAGCTGCCGGATGGGTGTTTCCTTCTTTGCGGATGTCACCAGCGGGCTGTATCAAAGTGTGTGTGCCTTCAGTGTGGACACCTGACCTTTGGCAGGAATGAAACCTTTCAGAGGCTAGGGGAGGGCGTGGGGCCTGGGAGTTGAGAAGCAGGAAGAGCGGCACGTTCCGTGGTGGTGGGGTGCGAGCGCCCGGTGAGGAGCTGCTGCTGTTGGGGAGTGTGCAGGGGAGTCAGACGGGGAAGGAGGGTGCGCTCCTGAGACCGCTTTCCCAAACACGTACAGAGCCACTGGGGTCTCAGACAGGAGCGCAGCCCCTTCCCCCACCGCCGGCGGCAGCCCCTGGCGGGCGGGGTAGGAAAAAAGCCCTGAGGTGAGCGCATTAGAGGTTTCTGGGCCTCTGCTTTAAGCAGAAAGGGCTCTGTGTTAGTCAGAAGCTACTCCTATGCTGCATGGACTCCTAGGAGGTCCTTAGGAAGCGGCGTGTGGCTGCCACGAGTTTAAACAATACTTGTTCACTGCCTGCTCCTTGCCAGCGCGGGACAGCCCCGCCTGGGAGCCCGTGTCCCGGCGGGGAGAGCGGCCTGGGGGCCGCGGGAAGGCGCAGGGAGGGGCAGCGTTCCTTTCAGTTTCTCTCCTCTCCGGGTAGAACGCTCCGCTCAGCAGATACTCGGAGAGTGACAACAGTCTGGAGTCTAACGCTCTGCAAGCTAGCGGTGGCAGACAGGACGGTGAGGTGGTCAGTTCTTTCAGTGAAGTTGGAGCCTGTTCTCACGTGTTGGCCCCCCTGGTGTGAGGGTGCGTGCTGTAGGGGGAGACCGCATCATCCTTCCCAAGAGTGAGCCTGTGCCCGGCAGCTCTCCTGGCAGGGCACATGGCACCTGCCCTTGCCTTGGGAACCCTCGGTGGCTCGGTTGGTAAAAGCATTTGCATAGAGCGTCCCCGTGTGCGTGTGGCTTCTCGCCGTGGCTGCCAGGGCGGCGTGTGGCGCCAAGCGCACGCGGTGGAGGGGCTGCCTGCGCCGTCCAGGCCGGGGCGTCGCAGGAAGTGCTGCTTCCCTCCCAGTTCCGTCATGAATGTATCCCGTTGACCTTGTTTTCCATGTGACCTGCCTGGGTTTCCTGTGCACAGCTTGTTTAGTTACATGTCCTCATGTATCAGCAGGAGAGTTTTGATAAATACATGTGAATAATCTGTAAATGAGTTTTATAACCAAAATGTACCTAAACTATTTTCTAAAGTGAGTTGTGCACATTATATTTTTGCTGGAGCTTTGACTTTTTCTATGCTCTTTATTCCCGGTGGGATTTGGCAAACTTCAGGCCTATCATCCTGTTAAAGCCTACGTTTTAAGAGAAAATAGCAGAATTAAAAAGTGGAAACACAGCTGGCGTGGGCTTGGAGTTCCGTTACTAAACGAGGGTATAGCGTGCCGACTGGCCGACCTGCCCAGCTGCCATTGGCACTGTTTTATGCCAGGTTACGTGGCGGGTCTGTTTTATTCAGTGTGTCCTCCAGCCCCTCCTCTCCGGCTTCCCAGCTCTCTGGAATTGTTTGCAAGGCAGTGAGTGCGCGGCCCCCGCAGGAATGCCCGCTCCCGTTGGGCTGAGACTGGGGACGGCAGGGACACGTGCACGGGCATCTGAGAGGAGCCGCCAGGGCCCCTGGTGCCAGGTCAGGGCACTTGCTGACGGGCACAGGAGTGGATCCAGCTTGATGAAAGCGGGAACTTCAGGGATGGAGTCAGACTTCGGCTGTTGGGAGGAACGTGCCCTCGGCCTCAGAGACACTGGCCCAGGGGAGTGAGCAGCCAGCCGCGGGCACAGCTTCCCAGGGCGGGGTCACGTGTCTGGGCGTTCTGGGCGTCAGTGAGGGTGTGTGCCCTGCGAGGACCGTGGCGTCGGAGGACTTGTCACACTGGAGCAGTGGTTTTACAGCTCTCCTGCCCAGCGCAGGTGCAGTCCCCCCTCCTGGTATCGCCTGCATTCGCCGTTAGTGGAATAAACAGGGAGGAAGCGAAAACAGCCCAGCTCAAATAGACATCCGTGTTGTGTGGCTGAGGGCGGTTTCTCTGCACGTGGGATTTCTGAAGGCCCCGAGTGTCCTCTCCTGCACAGGACATCGGTCCAGACAAGGGCATAAATGGTGCCGCAGCGGCCGGGTGGCGGGAGCACTGGGCCTGGCTGCTGCCCCCGCAGCCCGTTCCCAGCAGCACGGCTGTGGACAGTCATTAGCCTGGTGCTCAGCCACGGGCACTGTGGTGTCACCGGGGAGCTTTTGAAGCCTCCGCTCCCGGGCTCCGGCCTGGAATGTCTGATTGAGTGAGTGCAGCCAGTGCATTAAGGTGAGCGAGTCGGGCTAAACGGGTGACCTGGGGCCGCTGACCAACGCGCACTCCGCAGCTCTCACCCCTTCGGTGCCATAAAGCCTCTGTTAGAGGTGAGGCCAATGGAAGTGAAAGGCCGGCCGTGGAGTCACCAGCAGACTGGACACCAGCATGGGAACTGGACGTTACTGATGGGAACAGCCACTCCACGCCCCTCCCCGCCCCACCTAGTTGAATGGTGTAGCCCAGGGGTCCTCAAACTTTTTAAAGTGGGGGCCAGATCACGGTCCCTCAGAGAGCTGGAGGGCCGGACTATATGAACTACTAATCCCTACTGTAACACCTCGGCTGCGCTCACTGCCCAAAAAACCTGGCGGGCCGGATCAGACTCCTCTGCGGGCCGCATGTGGCCCGCGGGCCGTAGTTTGAAGACCCCTGGTGTAGAGCCTGGGCTCCTGCACCCACGGGGGGAGAGGAAGTGGACAGCAGCTGGCATCACGGACACAAGGCCAGCAGTGTTGTGAGCACCACCTGTGTCCACTTGTTTATCCTCACCACCACCGTGATACAGGTAACTTTTTTTTTAATTGATGTTGTACAGAGAGGAAGGGAGAGAGATAGTTAGAAACATCGATGAGAGAGAGTCATCGATCAGCTGCCTCTTGCACACCCCCTACTGGCTATAGGCCCGCAACCAAAGTACATGCCATTGACCGGAATCGAACCCGGGACCCTTCAGTCCCCAAGCAGACGCTCTATCCGTTGAGCCAAACCGGTCTGCGCAGGTAACATTTTTATGCCCCCATTTCACAGATGAGGAGACCGAGGCACAGAGACTGGATCCCTTGCCCACCGTCACCAGGTGATCAGACTTCAGAGTAGATGCCCTTCACCATCATCCCCTCTGCTTTGGGGACCACCGACCCTTTCGGGGGGAAATGTGGGCGATGGGTCAGCTGTGAACTGTAGAGACTCGGGGGGCCTGGCCAGATCCCCTCACTGAGAGCACGTGGGCCTGGCAGTGGGAAATCTGTGCCGGGAGCCAGTCCTGTGGCCAGCAGGGCCAGGGCTCTGGGTGGCGGAGGGCGTGCAGCTGCCTTCTTTATTGTAGAAGGTCTTTCATGCTCAGGAGGACTTGCTAAGTGTTACAGAGCAGGCTGAAGAAGGGTGTGTAAGACAAGCTTATCGTTGCCGTGTTACAAGCTTGGCTTCTGTGCTGATACTGGGTTTGCATCTGGACTCTGCCTCTGCTGGGCTGTGTGACCATGGGCAGCTTGCCTGCCCTCTCTGTGCTGGCTGTGATTGTCTCCTCATGCCCTTCCTCTAGTTGGTGGCATGGGGAATGCCGGACAGGCAGGGGTGGGCACGGGCAGGCAGGGTGACAGGCAGGGTGCAGGGTGCTGCTGTGGCTTCCCTGATGTGTGTGGGCGTCCTGAGTCCCACCCGTGCTCCTTCCTGCCCGGGTCGCCGGGGCGGCCTTGGGGTGGAGCCCCAGCTGCTGGCCAGGACAGGGAGCCGGGTTCTCAGCCCACAGGCTGTGCATGGAGCCTGCTCAGCGCCCGGCGCAGCCCTGGCACGAGAACGGCCCCCTCTGCACAGAGCTGCCAGGGGGCTTGGCACGTGGGCGGTCGGCGCGGCGTGCTTTATGGAGAAGCTGGAGCCATACATCAGAAGCAGTAACAGTTATGAGCTCGGGATGGAGGATCGGGGGCGATTTTCATTTAAAAATGATCATCTCGCCTCTATAACTTCCCTACGGCCGTGATTTGTGTTTAAAAAGGAAAAATTAGCAAGTACAGCTTTTCTTTGGGCCCTTTTCCCTTAACTCTTCTGGCCCGAGTCTGTGGGAGTCCCAGGGGCATGGGGGTGGGGGGGTCAGCCCAGCCCAAAGCCGAAGTGCTGGGACCTGCCGAGGCCAGCACGGGTGCAGGCATGGCGTGCCCCCCCCCCCCCCCCCCGTCATCCCTGCCCTCCGACCTGGCCGGCCTGCTGAGAGAGCGGACAACAGCCCCCGGACCCCAGAAACCGCCCCAATGGACGGCATGGCAGGAGGCAGGAGCTGCAGACGCAGCGGTCTGCTTATTGGGGGTGGGGGAGGAAGGCATTTCCCCTGGCAGCAAAGCCATTCTGATGGAGCCAGCTCCCCAGGGCCCTCACTGCAGGGGGGGGAGGGGTGGGCAGGAGCCATTGGGTCCAGCCCTGGGGGGTGCCCTGTCTGGGGCACTGGTCTGGGTTAGACTCGACTCTGGAGTCAGGCTGTCCTGAGTCAACTCCTGCCCCTGCTTCTTACCAAGTGGGACTTCAGGTGAGTTTGGTCCCCTCTCCTAGCCTCCACTTCCCCTTCTGTAAAATGGGTATGATACTCCTGCCTCGCGCAGTGGTTCTAAACCTGGGGCAAGTTTGCTCCCAGTGTTCAACTCCTTTTGGCTATCACATGGGGAGGAGGAGCTGCTGGTGGCCAAAGGCTCAAGGCCAGGATGCTGCAAACATCCCAGAAGGCACCAGATAGGCCCTGCCCTATGCAGCACTGGATCACACAGGCGCTGTCCCTAGCAAAGGCCTCATCCTTCAGCGCTTCCCCTCCCAACCCCTGCACTGCCCCCGCCCCCTTGGCCATCCCTCCTGTGCCCACCCGAGATTGTGTGTGCACCCGGGACACTAGCCCACAGTGGGTGCACACACACTTGACACAGGGCACGAGGCTTGGAGCCTGGAAGCCCCGCTGTTGGACGCCGGCCCGCCCTCCTGGGACGTCCCGGCAGATCACCACCACGTGCGGGCGCGTGCGGACAGCTGAGCCCAGTGCCATAAGCTGGTGTAGTCTAGCTTTAGTGGAAGGGGATGGCACCCCCCAGGTGTGGGGAATGGGGGTCACAGTCAGAGCTCTGCTGGCCACACCCACGGCGGGCAGCTGCCCCTCCTCCACAGAAGGGCCTGGGGAGTTGCTTTAAGGCTAGCTCATGAGCTCCCTTTAAATCCCAAATGAACACATAAAAAAAAGGGGGGGGGGCGCCTCTAGAAGCAGCAATGAGCAGAATTACTCTGAATGTACACCAACTAGAGGCCCATTGCATGGACTCATGCACCGGTGGGGTCCCTCGGCCTGGGCTGCAGGGATCAGGCTGAAACCGGCTCTCTGACATCCCAAGGAGTCCTGGATTCTGAGAAGGCGCAGGCCAGGCCCATGGACATCACCAGCACACAATCGGGCAGGGGAGGGACCATGGGAGGGCGCCAGGGTGTGTCCTGCCAGTCTCGCCCTTCCCAATCAGCCAGACTCCAGTAGCAAGCTAACCTACTGGAGCGCCTGCCCCCTTGTGGTCAGTGTGTGTCATAGCAACCAGTAGAATGAATGGCCACTTAGCATATTAGGCTTTTATTATATAGGATGACCACCCCGTGGTGACCAGCGTCGCTCCTGTCCCTTCTCATAGGGGACGGTTATTACAAACAAAAATAGTTCTCTACAAAACAAAGATCCAGCCCTCCTCTGAACTCCCTCCCCAGACGGTGTGGTCCTCTGCACCAGGCCGCTCCCGAGCCTGGGGTCTGGCGGGTTGCAAAGGAAAACCAAGAAAGAATACAAAAGAGAATCAGGTCAGCGACTGGAATTGTAGGCAACTGGAGTTGAGGGTCCGTGGCTGGTGGTCAGCCAGGGACAGGCGCAGGGGTGTCTGCAACAGTCAGAGTGTGTGTGTACCTGGGGGTGCTCGGTGAGCAGCGCTTCTCCCGCCCTGTCTCATCGCCAGCAAAAAAATTAAAAAAAGGAAAGGGTCGGCCGGAAATAGAAAAACTAAGACCAAAACCGGAGGCCACTGGGGCCGTGTCCCACAGCGCCCCCTGCTGCAGCCCGGGGCGGGGCAGGAGGCGCGGAGGCTGCCGAGTAGCACCTGGGAGCAGCCGGCCGCACCCTCCCCGCAGCGGCCCGGGGCAAGTGCAGGGCGGCGGGCCGGTCCTCAGCGGCCCAGGCGGGCGGCCCGGGGCTCAGCGGCCCAGGCGGGCGGCCCCGGGCTCAGCGGCCCAGGCGGGCGGCCAGCGCCGGCAGCAGCAGGCAGCCCAGCAGCGTGGCGGGGCGCGGCGCGGCGCCGGGCGCGCGGTCGCAGTCCAGGCCGCCGTCGCCGCCGTCGGGGGCGCAGCGGGGCCGCTCGCAGCGCGGGCCGGTGAAGCCGGGCGGGCAGGCGCAGCGCTGGTTCTGCACGCAGGTGCCGCCGTTCTGGCAGAGCAGCTGGTCGTCGTCGCACACGTTGGCTGCGGGCGAAGGGGCGTTAGCTCGGCCGGTGGCTCACGGCCCTCAAGGCCCCGCACCGCCCACGCTGGAGCCCCTGCGCCGGGTGTGCACGCCCGGGGCGCGGCCTGAGCCCAGGGGCTGCCGGGGGCTCAGGGCGCCCCTGGAGCGGGACGTCCCTGCGCGGAGGGGAGCGCCCCCCGGGGACCCCCGCCTCCCTCCCGCCTCTGTTTGCGGCTGCCCCGCTCCGGGCACCGGGTGCTGCTCCTGTGCCCGGAACGCCCGCTCCGGCCCCTTCCCTCCACTAAGGGCGGGGCTCGGCCAGGCCGGCTCCCTCCCTCCCCGGACAATGCACCCACCCCGCTCTGGTTCGCCTCCAGCTCCTTCCCGAGCAACCAGCTCCGCCGCTCCGCTCCTCCGAGTCCCACCGACACCGACCGCTCCCCCGGCACAGGCCCCCCACCTGGCCCCGCCCCCAGCACCAGGCCCCGCCCCAGACCAGGGCCCGCCCCTTTGCCGGACGCCCCGCCCCCGGCGGCCCCGCACTCACGGTAGCAGCCCTGGCGCCAGTGGTGCGTGGGGAGGCAGTCGTCGCACTTGGGCCCCGCCGCGCCCTCGCGACACTCGCAGAAGCCGGTCTCGTTGCACCGGTCGTGCACGGCGCCGATCTGGTTGCAGTTGCACTCTGGGGGCCGGGCGGCGCGGTCAGGGGCGGCGGGCCCAAACCTCGAGACCCACTTCGTTCCCTGGCACCGTCCCCGCCTCCTCCCTCCGGCCCCGGCTGTGCGGCCTGGGCCCCTGGGGCAGACCCTCCCGCTGGGCCTCGGTCTCCCGTCTCCGCACCTGGGCCTGGAGCTGCCGGTCCCTCCGGCTCCAAAGAGCTGTGAGTGGGGGCTGTCGTAGGTGTGTGTGTGGGGGTGGGGGGGTTGTGTGTGTGTGGGTGTGTGTGTGTGGTATGTGTGTGTGTGTGTGGGGGTTGTGTGTGTGTGGGTGTGTGTGTGTGGGGGGTGAGGGAGTGTGTGTGTGGGGGGTGTGTGTAGGGAGAGGGGGGCAGCCCTCACCCATACCCCCTTTCCGGGCGGGCGGAGGAGCAGCTGGTTTCTTGGGGCCTCTGCTCCGGGGAAGGGGCGTGTCCATAGCCCTCGGGGGTTCCACCCCGCTGGGCCTTCCGTGTGCCCCTCACCGAGACAGGCACGTGGTCCAGCACATCTTGTGCTGGGCCCTCCCAGGGTTAGGGTTGTGGACAGGGTTAGGGTTGTGAATGTTAGGGTTAGGGTTAGTATTAGGGTTGTGGACAGGGTTAGGGGTGTGAATGTTAGGGTTGGGTTAGGAATGGGGTTAAGGCGGTGAGGGTTAGGCCCCCATCCCGCCCCTCCTCACCGATGCACACGTTCTCGTCGTCCAGCTCGGCGGAGCCGTTGCGGTAGAAGCCCAGGCGGCAGTGCTGGCAGTGCTGGCCCCGCGTGTTGTGCTTGCAGCTCACACAGGTGACCACGTTGAGGAAGTCGATGTAGCTGCAGCGGTTGGAGTGGCCGTAGCACTCGCAGTCTGGCCGCCGCGTGGGAGAAACGGTCAGTGAGCGAGGGGAGCGGGCCTGCCTGCTGCCCCGGCCCGCGCACTCCGGGAAGCCGAGGCCCCGGGCGAGGAGGCCCTGCCCCCGAACACGCAGGGCAGCCCTGGCCCGGACCGGCCTCCAGCACCCCTTACCACTCGGGGGAGAGGGTGCCAGTTTTGAGCTCGAAGGAGAGCCTGGTGGGCCTAGCCCACCAACTGCCCCTGGCCCTGCGGCCGGGACCCAGGGAGGCCCAGTGGGCAGTGCCTGGCCAGTTGCTCTGTGGGGATGCCCAGGAGATGCCAGGGTGCCTAGCAATGCTGCATGCAGGGAGGGTGGTCATGCCAGTGCGAGCTCAGGGAGGGCCAGGGGGCAGTGTGTCCCCACCACTCAGGGTGGATGGGGGCGGAGCTTCCTCCGTGCTGCTCTGGAAGATGGACTGCTGGCTGCCATGGCAGCCCTTCCTGGCACCGGGGCTGCTCTGCAAACGTGATGGCCACCAGGGGGCCTGCTCGCGCTGCCTGCTCCTGGGCTGGCCCAGCTCCGCCCTAACGGGGGGCCAGCCATTGCTGCCCCCCCCCCCAGCTGTCTCCAGCCCCGCACCTGCTCCAGGGACTGAGCGAGCCTGTGACCCGGGGCAAGGCCCCAGGGACAGCAGGCGGATTCCTCACCCTCATGAGGGACGGGGTTTGGTGCGGAGGGTCACCTTCCCTGACTCAGGAGGGGGGTCATTTCTCCGTGTCCCTCCTAAGGGATGCGGCCCCTCTTTGCATAAGAAGCCGGTGTGGTCACCCCTGAACAGGGAAGGATGCGGCCACCCTCTGACCACCATTGTTGTGGCTCCAGAGGTCGCGACCCCCCTTCCGCGATGGGAGAGGGAGGATGACCAGGGTCAGGGGTCAAGGGCATGGGAGACCTTGGAGAAATGAGCCCCTGATGGGCCTCCTGGGCCTCCCCCTCACACTGTCTCTCCCGGGAGAAGGCGGTCACCCTCCAGCGTCCGAGGAGCAGGTCGGTCACCTCTGCGCCCCAGATCTTGCTTCAACCGAGACGGCCCCGGGCCACCTCCCCGGGGAGCGGGACCGGCTATTTCTGGCGGCTGCTCTGCTGCCGTGCTGCCCACTGAGCTCTGACTCATCTGCTCCGCTCCCCGGGGAGGCTGAGGGAGGCGGTCCGGTCACCTTGGCCCAGCTGCTCCGGGCGGGGAGGCCCCAGAGGAGGGGCGGGCACGGTGTGAGGAGAGCGGCCGGCCGGGGCCTCCCCCACCTGGAATTCTGTTGGCAGCAGCCGAGGAGATGGGCGAGGAGATGGGCGGCAGCTGGGAAGGCGTGGGGCCTGGGCGGGGCGGGGCGGGGCCGGGCCGGGGAGGTTAGGAACCAGCTCTTCCATCAGCCCGGCCCCCTGCCCCCAGCAACGGCCCCAGGAGCCCTGCGAGCTCTGGCAGCCCGGCACCTACCTGCTCTGACGTGAGTGACCGGGCTCACGGGAGCATGCAGAGCCAGCCACTCTGGGCCCCTCGGGGACCAGCTGCCACCCAGCCGGACTCACCCTCCCGTCTCTCCTCCTGCCACCTGCAGCGCGGGCCCCAGCCGAGCTGGACCAGGTGACAGGGTGAACATCCCTCCTGCCGTCCAGCCTCCCGCTCCGGGAGCATCACGTCCAGGCTGAGCCTGGCATCCGGCCCCGGGCATCTCCCTTCCTTCCTGAGGGAACTCCCTGCTCCATCCACCGCGTGAGTCCTTACCCCCGTCACGCCCCGCGATTTGCGGAGCAGACTGTCCAGACCCCCCCACCCTGCGGGAGCAGTGTCCCTCGTCCCTCAGCTTCCCCCGGGAGCTTTTGGCGCCCCAGCCAGCCCAGGGCGCCACCCAGCCCAGCTGCTCTAACTGCTCCACCACCTGGGAGGGTGCGGGCTCAGGGCCTCCAGGTTGTTGGGAACTAACTGCAGACCCGGTCTCACTGCTCGTGGTTCCAGGTCCTGCCAGCAGAGGGCGCTCAAAGCCCTGTTACCGCCCAGCCGCAGGGCTGCTGAGGGGACAGGAGAGCTGGGATGAGGGTGGCAGGTTCCTTATGTCTCCTGTGTGTGTAGTTAGAGAATGAGGCTCTCGGTTGGTATCAGGGCCTCTCCCCTGCACCCCCAAGCCCCTGCCAGCTCTCCTTTAACAACACTCTGCCCTTGGTCATGTGGGCCACTCATTCCCCGCCCCCCCCCCAAAGCCTGTGCCCGGCTGGTCCTGCCGCCCGGACCGTGCTTCCTTCTGATACACATTCCCCACAAAGCCTCTGGACCTGAGCGCCATCACTGCCCCAGAGCATTCTCCACGGGGGGTGGGGTAAAAGGGGGAGGTGAGAGGTGAGAGGTGTGGGGGGTAGAACTCCAAGTCCCTCAGCTCAGCCCCCTGGGCCCACTCCCACCCAGTCCCCACCACGCACCAGTACCCTGCTACCCCCGCTAAGGGGGGGGGGGGCTATGGGCGGGAGAGGAAGAGCCCCGTACCTTCTGCGCGGGAGGACACCTGGGGCCAGCGGGGGCTCGCCCCTGGGGGGGCTGCTGTCGGTGGCCTGCTCCACTCTTGGGCGGAAGCAGAGGAGAAAGGAAGTCACACCGGGGGCTGGGGCTGGGGGTGTCCTGGGGACACCCCGAGGCGCCACACTGCACAGGCCCTGGTCAGAAGCGGCTCTAAGAAGCGCTGTGTACATGGCCACACAGAACGGGTCCGAATCTACAGCAGAGGCAGCGCCTACGGGACAGCAGCTGCAGTGGCTGGGACGGGTGTCAGTAACCCCCAATGCACAGCCGGGGAAGCAGCGAGGGCGGAGTCACATTGCTCTGAGCCGGATTTCAAAGGCCAGGCCGGAGGGACGGGAGAAATCGGGGTTTTTTCTGCTGCCAAAGGGGTTTCTCGGACGCCGGCCTGCCGGACGTGGGGAGAGGAAAAGAATATCTACCGGCTGGGAGCGGGGCCTTTCCACGGAGCCTCCGGGTGCCGAGCTGACCTCACCGGGCGCTCAGGGCTCAGTTAGAGCCGCATCCGCCTGCCCGCGGCTCCCGCTCCCTCCGGGCAGGATCGGCGGGGGAGCGGCTTGTCCCCTGCCCCGCGGACAGCCGCCTGGAGGAGGGAGAAGCCGCTGGGCCAGCGGGGCCCGGCCAGCTGGACTCTGGCCAAAGCCTGCAGCGCCCGGAGCGGCATCTGGAGCCTCAGGACCTTCCGGGGACGGGGTCCGGGGACGGGAGAGGCCCCCGGGGCGGGGACAGGCTCGGCTGTGGGAGGAGCGTCCTGGCAGGGGCCCGTGTCCGGTGCCAAGAGCAGATGGAGGCCCGTCTGTTCCTGCGGAATTGCCAGCTGTGTGAGCCAGGCCTACGCTGCACTCCCTCAGCCCCAGGCCGCAGGGCCAGGCTGGGCGGCTCAGTGGGCAGGGAGCGCCCGTCAGCGAGCCCGAGTGTGATGCCTGCCCAGTGCCTGGCTGTCCGTGAGCAGCTGCTCCTCCGTTTCCCCGGTTCTCTTTCCGACCGCTTCCCTGAGGTGCATGGACGGCCCAGCTGCCCCGAGCCTGCCCTCGCCAGTGGGTGGGGGCGACCGCGGCCCATCTCAGAGCTGTGGGCCCTGCAGCGCTGTCCGTCTTAGCAGGGCGCCAGGCACAGTGGGGCCCAGGCAGGGGCTGCAGTTGCTAAAGAGGCATGAAGACCCCAAACCGTGGGCGCCTCGGGTCGCTGGCTGTCACCCTGGAGCAGCCCTCCTGCCCGCCCGGCTCAGGACGCACAGCTGCCACGCCTCCCCGGACAGCCGGGGGGGGGCTCTCTCAGGGCTCCCCGACAGTCAGCAGGTGGGGGCTCCTCGCTGGCCGCCAGGCCCCGGGCCCTCTCCTAACTCCCAGCTGTGCCCTGCGCCCTTACCCATCAGCAGCAGCTCAGCCAGTGGAGCCGGGTTCCTCGTGTGTGTGTGTGTGTGTGTGTGTGTGTGTGTGTGTATGTGTGTGTGTGTGTGTGGGGGGGTGCACGACCGGCCCCACCCGCACAGGCTGCCGCATACAGGCGGACACGGCACCACCTCGAGGGCTCTGTGCCCAGTGGATGTGGGGGCAGGAGTGATCGCCCCTTATGGCCCAGGGCCCCAGGGCCCCGCCGGTGCCGCTGAGAGAGAGGAGCGAGCGAGGTGGGAGCTGGCGGGTGGGGGCAACGCAGAGCAGCATCGTGGGCCCCCATGACAGACCTGGGCCCCCTCAGACCCAGCTTTCTGTGGTGCCCTCGGGGCCCCTGGGTGCCCCCTGGGTCAGGTGGAGCCCCAAAGAGCCCTGGTGGGAGAGGCGGTGCCTCCAAAGCATTTCTGAGATTTGGGGTCCCCGCCGCTGGCCGCTTGGCACTGGCAGCGCTCAGAGCAGCCGACACACCCGCTGGGGGAAGCCGCCCAGGCTGACTACGGGGCCTGCGCTGCCCTGGCCGCCTTAGGACCCCCCTAACCAGCCCCAGAACAACACTCCCGCCCCCAGCCTCTCCGGAGCGACAGCTCAGCTGCCCAGCGGGGGCCGGCCCAGGGTCAGGCTGAGGGTTCTGCTGCTGGGGAGAAGGTGACCCACTCTTGCCTGGCCGAGAGGGAGGGGCCTTCCAAAGCAGCACTGGGAGGAGCCGGTGGGAGGAGCGGGGGCAGGAGGGAGCGGGAGAGGCGATGGGAAGCACAGGGCACAAGTGGAGGGAGTGGGGCGCCCCAGGGCCCAGTGGGCAGGAGACCCCCTGCTGTCCTCTTCCCAGCACATGCAGGCAGCGGGCACTGCAGCCGGCCCGGCCCCGGCGTGTACTCACTGCCCACAGCGGAGCCCGCGGCGGCACCTGTGGAGAGAAGGGGCTCAGCTGGGCGGGGCCGGCGAATCCGCCTGTGGGGCCCGGAGCCCTGGGTGGCCCTCAGGGAGGCGTAGCTGGGCTCCTGGGAGAGGAGCAGGAGGGGCCGGCCATCATCAGCCTCCAGGCCAGTCCGCGGCCACGGCCGCCACCCTGTCAGCCTGAAGCCACCACGCCTGTCTCTCCCGTGGGGGGTGCTGGTGGAGGGGGTAAGACGCCCAGAGTCCCAGGAGGGCGCGGAGGGCAGGGCCTGGTCTGACCGTCTGGAGGATGGGGAACAGTACCGCCGCCGCGGGGTGGGGTGGGGCCCCGGGGAAGCTGGCTGAGGGCCCGGGGAGCGGGTGTCTGTGATGCAGGACCTGTGGCCGCACTGAGGACGGCTGTGCAGGGGGCCGGACCCGTGAAGGCGTCACAGGACCCTCTGAACCGGGAACAGGAGCCCTGCCTCCGGCGGCTGGGGCAGAGGGGCTGGCCGGACCGTGGCTGGCACTGCCTGTGAGTGCCGGCTGGGAGGGAGTGCTGATCAGTCAGCTGGAGGAGGGTCCCCACCGCCCTGCCCCGCACCCAGGGCCTCCTCCCGCCCCAGCCCCCGGGCAAGGAGGGGAAGGAGAGAGGGAGACGCCAGCAGCTCACCCGAGCCCGCCAAGGCCCCATGCAGATGAGGCTTCCTGTGTGTGCACACACACTGTTGTGTGTGCATATATATGTTATCGACTACATGTGTGTATATGTGCATGCGCACAGGTGTGCTTGCGTGTGCATGTGTTTGTGTGTGCAGTTTGCCTGTGTTTGTGCGTACACATTTGAGTGTGTGTGCATGTGTGTGCGCGTGTGCATGTGTGTGTGTGTGTGTGTGTGTGCGTGTGTGCGCGTGTGTGTGCGGGGTTGGAGGGCGGGAGGGAGACCCGGCCGGCGGGCTGGCGGCCGGGCGGTACGTACAGGCGTTGGGGGAGCCGTGCGGCGGCGGCAGGTAGGAGCCGGGCCGCCAGGACCGCGTGCGGAAGTTCTTGCGGCACCGGCCGCAGTCGGGGCCCGTGGTGTTGTGCTCGCACTCGCACTGCAGGCTGCCCTCGCGCACGGAGCACAGGTTGGCGTGCAGGTTACACTTGCACCTGCAGGGACACAGCACAGTCAGTGAGCTCGGGGGGGCCTGGGAGGTGGGGGGCTGCAGGGACCCCAGAGGCCGCCCCCCTTCCCCCTCCCCCCCAGCCAGGACTCCCCCTCAGGCAGTCGCTCCCGCTCCCCCTCCCGGGAGGGACACCGTTCAGCCTCCGGGACTCAGGTGGTGGGCCCGTCTCTGACCTTGGTTTCAGGGCTTCCCAGCCTCGGTCGGGGTGGGGGTGCCATGAGCCCCGCTCCGGACCCCTCTGCTCCGGGCTAGGGAGCCTCTGGGTGGCAGACCTTCCCTGGCAGGAGAGGGCCCTCAGGCCTGGGGAGGCCCCCGGAGACCGGCACACCACCCACTGCCCCTGCTCTCGGCCCCCGCCGGACCGGCTCCCCCAGCCGGACACTGGCCGGCGCGGATCTTCTCAGCACGGCGGGGGGAGCCGGGCCGTTCCCTCAGCTCCATCCACAGCTGCGTGCACCGGGCGGGGCCCACGGAGGCTCAGGGGCTTGTTCTTGTATTAACGGTGGCGCCACTTTCCCTGCCAAGGACTGGAGGCCTGCTTTTGCCTGCACTGTATCCCGTGGGCTTCTGGGAAAAGCATGGGGGGCCCTTCCTCCTGGGGACCCCAGAGATGACCCTGCGCTCAAACCTACAGGCCAACGTGCCCTCCTGGTGCCCCCTCACCCCGCCCCCACCACCGGCGTGCGGTGCACGGGCAGATCAAAGGCTCCGACGAGGCCGGCGGGAACGAACCACCTGACTTTGTCTAACAGAGTTAGTTTGCAAAATGCATTTGACCTGGGAAGGTCTCAGGTGTGTGTGTTCTCTCCGTTCATGGAGCCGCTGGAGAGGAACCAGCTGTGCGAGCCGGGGTGTGCCGCCTCTGGCCCGGGGACGAGGTATTTTTAGATCCAGCGCCACGCGGAGAGATTGCCATCGCAGCGCCGGGTGCCGCTGACCTTGGCTGGTTAAAAGGGCGCAGGAGGCCGGCCAAGCCCGGGAGCACGCCGTGATGCCGGCGGAGGGATCCGGGGGGGCGGGGTGCCAGGCCTGCGGCGCGCGGGCGTGCGGGGGCCGCTGCCAAGGTCACGGGGCTGGTTCCTCCTCGTCCAGCCCCCCACTCTGGCCGGCTCCTGCCCGCCACCTCCCAGAGGCAGTCCCGTGCCCGCCCGCCCCGGCTGAGCCGCAATGAGCACGGCTCCTCCGCCCGCAGCCCACGCGGGACGTCACCGGGCCCGCACCAAGCGCAGCCGAGACGTTCGCCGTGACCTCGGCACAATGCTGGCTTACCCGGCCTCAGCTTCCCGTCCGGGATGGGGAGTGATTGTCAGGGAAAGTGGAAGAGAGAGGGGAGAGGGACACATCGAGGTGAGAAACACATCGATGAGCTGCCTCCTGTACCAGCCCCAAGCAGGCCCGGGCCGGGAGCCCGCAGGTGAGGTACATGCCTTTGACGGGAGTTGAACCCGGGACCCTTGGCCTGCAGCTGATGCTCTATCCACTGAGCCAACCGGCCAGGGCCCAATGGCTTTCTCCTTCTCCTCCCCTGAGCCTCCGGGGATGTCACCACCCCTTCCCTCAAGCCCTGCGCAGGCGGGCCTTGCTGCGCCTCCGTTTGCAGACGAGAGAGGGAGGGAGGGAGGGAGGGAGGGAGGCTCAGAGACTGTGGGTAGGTGGCCGAGGCCACACAGCGGGGCGCCCCTTTGGGCAGTTGGACAGCGGGGGGGGGGACTTGGGGGGCGGATAAACCACGGACATGCATGGGCTGCACACGGAGCTGACCGGCCTCGTTGAGCAGGGGCTGACTCCGCATCACCCCTGGGCCCCTGGGAAAACCCAGACGCCTCTCCCCGCCCCCAGGAGAGGATCAGGCCTCTGGCCGGTCACGTGCATCCGCTCACCCCGTCCCAGGCCGCAGGAGGCGGGTTTGAACCCAGGATGTTGGGCGCTAGAGCTGGACCTCATGGCCACCCCACCCCCACCCCAGCGGCGTCTTCTGTGGGCTCCACATGGGGGAGGGGGCGCTGAAGCAGACCCCAGGCCCTGCTTCCCGTGCTATTGGCCCGGCCTGGGCCTGGGAAACGCAGCCACAGAGGCGAGAGGCCAGCTCCACCCGCTCAGGCCTGGGGGTGGCCCAGATCTTCCTGCACCCGTGCACCCGTGGGACCAGTTCTCCCGAGGAATCGCTCTCTGAATCTGACCTTGGAGAGCCATCAGCCTCACTGGACACATCACCTGGGCCCCTGACCCCGCAACACGGCCCTGTGGGCCGGTCCATCAGGAGCACCCTCAGCAGTGACCAGAGGCGGTGCGAGGCCGGCCCAGGGCTGCCACCGCCAGCAGCCGCCAGGACCTGCTGTCCCCTCCTCCGCCTCCCCTTCCCTCTCCTCCCCAGCCCACCCGTCTCAGAAGCCCAGTCGGAGGTGGGGCAGGTGGATGCTGAGCCAGCAGGCTTGTCAGGCTGCTGCAGACGTGCCGGTGACCTGGAGCAAGTCCCTTTCCCGGCCCAGACCTTCCGCTCCAAACCGGAGGGTGGGCCTGTGTCTCAGGCGTCCCCTCGCCGCGTGCTTGTCTGTGTGCCCGGCACCTGCCCGGCCCGCTCCCGGCGCACAGCGGGCTCTCGGCGTCTAACTGACCCGTCTTAGAGTCACTGCTCCTGTCACTGCAGTTGCCAGATTTAGCAAATGAGAATACGAGACCCTGGCCGGGTGGCTCAGTGGGTTAGAGCATTGTCGGGATACACCAAGGTTAGGGGTTCAATCCCCCGTCAGGGCAAAAGAATCAGCCAAGGAATGCATAAATACGTAGAACAACAAATTGATGTCTCTCTCTCTCTCTCAATAAAAAATAAAGATATAGAATGCCTGGCTAAATTTGAGTTTCAGGCAAGCAACCAGTAAGGTTTTTAGTGTAAGTACATCCCATGAGACACACTACACTGAATAAAAAATTGTTCTTTATCTAAAATACAATGTCACATGCATCCTGCCTGTTACCTGCTCACCCACACGGCTGAGTGATGGCGCTCGCGAGGCCTGGCATGGGGCACCTGCTCCCCGCAGGAAGCTGGCCCACCGGACAGATGGCCAAGCCACAGGCCCCCATAAGCTGCTCCTTTTCCTGGAGCCGAGGAGCCCTAACGAGCCCCAGGAGAGCATGGTTTGGAGGCAGCACCCGGCTTGCCCCTGGGGGAGGCGGACCCAGACGCCCCGAGTTCTCGGAAACACGCTCTGCTCTGCCCGGGGCAGCAGGCACGAGAACCCCACTGTCCTGCCCACCGGAGGCCGGCGGGCGCCTGCCAGCCCTGCGAGGGGTCCTGAGGACGGCGGGGCACCAGCAGGCGCCGGCGGTGTGTGCCAGGCCTGCGGGGAGGGCAGGCGGTGCCCGGGAGCTGCCGGCAGGAGTGCCATCTGGACACGGGCCTGGCACGGCCGCTCCGTGAGAATCGTGAGCCGGCCCTCCCTCCGCCGGGAGCGGGCGTTTGGAGCGCCGCCCGGAGGGAGCGGAGGGGAGGGATGTAGGTCAGCTCGGGCCTGGAGGGATGATGCCATCGCCTCTTGGGGACAAGGGAGCGGGGGTTTGGGGAGCGGGAGAGGGTGCCAGAGCCGGGCAGGGAAAGGGGCCGGGGCCGACACCCACAGAAGGCCACCCCACCGCGATCTCGGGCATGGCCAGAGCCTCGGACACGGGGCATGCACGGGGGCGCAGGGAGCACCCCGGACCCCGGGGCTCTTGGTCATCGCTCAGCTCTGCCCGGTGACATCAGCTCCTCTGGAGCAGAGGGGGCTGCGGTGTGGGGAAGAGGCACAGGGTGACAGGGAACTGGAGCCCTGCAGGCCTGAGACCCTGCGGGGCTGAGCGCAGGGGCGGGTGCGGGGCTGAGCGCAGGGGCGGGTGCGGGCCTGAGACCCTGTGGGGCTGAGCGCAGGGGCAGGGTGTGGCCTGAGACCCCGGCAGGACTGAGCGCAGGGGCGGGTGCGGGCCTGAGACCCCGCGGGGCTGAGCGCAGGGGCGGGGTGCGGGCACCTGGCGGCCTGCTCCCCGTAATGCGGATGAATGCGGCGGGCGCTCCTCCGGGAATGCAATCAGGCCGGCAATTGAGTCCATTGGCCAAATCAAATTGGGGCGGCTGTGCGAAGTCCTCTCTATTAAGTGCTTTCACATGCATCACCCTCCGCTCGGTCCTAATCCCATTTCCCATTTCCGGCCCGGCAGCCCAGGAGCTGGACCGGGCTGCCGGAGGGGCTGGCGGCCCCCGGGGCACGGCCTGGGGTGACCAGGTGGACTGAAGCAAAGCCCCTTCTGCCCTGTGGAAGGCCCCCCCACCCCCCAGGGCAGGGCCAGGCCTGGGTGCTGGCCTGAGTGCTGGCCCGAGTGCTGGTCTGGGTGCTGGCCCAGGTGCTGGCACGAGTGCTGGTCTGGGTGGTCTGGGTGCTGGCCCGAGTGCTGGTCTGGGTGCTGGTCTGGGTGCTGGTCTGGGTGCTGGCCCGGGTGCTGGCCCAGGTGCTGGTCTGGGTGCTGGCCCGGGTGCTGGCCCATGTGCTGGCCCACGTGCTGGCCCGGGTGCTGGTCTGAGTGCTGATCTGAGTGCTGGTCTGGGTGCTGGCCCGGGTGCTGGCTCAGGTGCTGGCCCATGTGCTGGCCCAGGTGCTGCCAGGGGAAGTGAGCGGCCGCAGGGCATGCTGGGGCAGCTCTGGGCGTGGTGCTAGGAGCCCGCCGGCTTCCCCCTCGCAGCGCTGCCGTGTCCGGTCCTCTCTCCTCTGGAAGCCGCACTGACGGTGAGTGAGGCTCCTTGTGCATGCGCGGAAGTTTGTTTGTTTGTGAACGAGTGGGTGAGAGTCAGCCGGTGTGTGGGGCCGGGACAGCCTGCTCTCCTTAAGGCCGGAGAAGGGAGGCGGGGAGGAAGGGGGTCCCCAGGCCTGCAGACCCCGAGCCCCGGGAGCTGCTGTCTGGGCCAGGTGTTGGGGGACGGGAGTTTTCCAGGCGGAGGGCTGGGCTCCGGGCAGGGCACCCCCAGAGGCAGGTCCCAGGACCCAGCACCAGGGGGCTGGTCCCAGAGGCCTCGGAGGTGGGGCGGCCAGCGTGGGCTTGGTTCTGAGTCAACGGGAAGCGCGGGAGGCCCGTGCAGCAAAGTGACACGACGGGGTTTGTGTTGGGAGAAAAGTCAGAGGGTGGGAGGCTGGCTGTGACCCCACAAACTCCTGGTGCCGTGCGCCTCCCCCAGGCGGGTGGGTGGTGATGGTGCCGCGTTAGAGCCTGCTCGGCTGGAGATGGCGGGAGGGACCGGAGGAGCAGAGGGATTCCCATGGCTCCCGGCCCCAGGCCCTGCGAGGGCGGCTTCCACGGAGAGAAGCAGCGAGACTCCCCCAGGTCAGGCCCTGGCTGGCCTGGCTGCCGCGGAGGCTCAGCTCACCTGGGGGTGCAGAGGGCGGGCACTCTGTGGCCTCCAGGGGGCGCATGTGAGGCAGTATCTGGGGGTCTAAAATGGGCTCCCTCTGTGGAGGGGAGAAAGGGTCAGAAGAGAGCAAAGGACCTGCCTCCCGCCCTGTCCGTCCTGCCCCGGAACGAGGTCCTGCTGGTCCCAGCCCTGGTCCTCCTGTTCACGGTGGGCGCTGGGCAGTGGCCCCTCCCGAAGCCGTGCGGCTCCGTCTCCCTCCTCACCCGCTGGCCGGCAGAGGGGCTGCAGGAGGAGAGCAGGGGCCCCATTGGCTGGAGGGGCTCCCGGGGGGAGGCACCAGACACGGGTGTGCTGGGCACTCGGACTGGCTTGTCAGGATCACAGGAGCCCGGGCCTGCGCGCCTGCTGTGCGTCGGCCTGGAGCTCGCCTGCAGTGGGGAGACTGAGGCCGGGCGGGATGGCCTTGCCCAGGGCCATAGACTGCAGATGAAAGAATCTGGATTCAGACGCAGCTTCTCTTTGAACCAACACCTGGAGCTGTGGACAGATTACAAAGAGGCCTCGGACCCGGGACTGGCGAGGGTCCCTGAAGTGTGAGAAGCGGGATCTGACCCCAGTGTTAACTCTGGCAGCTGCGTATCTGTGCTCACATGTCGGGTGAGGCCGGGGCTGTGCTCACACGTGTACACACACACGTGTACACACACACACACACACACACACACACACACCCCACCTCGGCTCCTATCCTCGGCCTGAGACCCAGAATCTCCAGTTTCGGGGATTGATAGGGAAGAGGAGAGGAGGCTGGGGAGGAGGAGGGAGAGGGGAGAAGAGGAGAGACCGTGTCTTCGCCCAGGGACTCGGGGGAGCAGCCCGGCCCAGCAGAATCTGGGGGAGCCGAGGGCTCAGACACTCAGGGTCATGACCCAGCAGTGCCCATCCGCCTGGGGCCTGGCAGGTCTCCTCTCTCCAAGCACTTAGCCGCCTCCTGGGTGGCAGGGGGTGAGGACACAACGCCTGGCACCCAGCACCCAGGCATCCTAACGGTTTTCCCTGTTCCCTTAATCGGCGCTGGTTATTGTTGTACATCGCCGCTGGGCCCCCCCTGCCCCGTCTCCCCCAAACACCACCCTGCCCCTTGCACTCCCCCCTCCCTGCCTGGCAAAGGCCCAGCTGGACTGGCTCCCTGGATCCTCCAAGCGAATCCTGGGCAGGCCTGGTGGACAGGGCAGGACGGCCAGGCCCCTCCCCTGTCCCACCCCCAGAGTGGGCAGACTGGCCGAGGCTGTCTTATGAGGCATGCCTGCTTCTCTGGCCCCTGAAATCCCGAGGAGCCCAGAACAGCTCAGCCTGAGAGCCCCCCGGGGTCCGCAGGCACTAGCCCAGGACGGGCCCATGCCCACCGTTGCCACCCTGTCCTGCTCTGGGCCTGCCTGGCTCCGGCCCAGGTGGCTCTCCCCCAGGACTTTGAAGAGGAAGAGTAGAGACCAGCCCAGCCCTTCGGGGGACCACCTAATCAGGCCTGATCGATCGATAAGCCGGGCTGCCGCTTCCCGCCAACCAGCCGGAGTGCTCCCTGCCTGTGGACTGACCGTCCTTTCGCCACGTCTGCGCCGCTGCTCGTGCCCGCGAAGGCTGGCTGCCTGGGGAGCTGGGAGCTGCCGGGCCCTCACGTCACAGAGGGGAAACTGAGGCTCACAGAGGGGCACCGCGGGGCTGGCACCCGCCGGCAGGTGCTCTTCACCGGGATGGGCTGAAGAGCCGAGGCCTTTCCCGCCCCACTGCCCTCCGCCCTCCGCCCTCTGGGCATGCTCTGCCCATGTGCTCATCTCGGGGTCCCCCCCGGAGACAGCCCCCCCACAAGAACGGCACTGCAGGCCCCGACTGCCCCACTGAGCCGGGCACTGCCGCCTGAGCCACCTCGTGAAGGGCAGGTGCCCCTTGGTCAGATGAGGGTCCCGCCCAGTGGCTCAGGGGTTAAGCGTCCACCTATGAACCAGGAGGTCATGGTTCAATTCCCGGCTGGGCACATGCCCTGGTTTGGGGTTTGATCCCTAGTGTGGGGTGTGTAGAGGGCAGTCGATCAATGATTCTCATCATTGATGTTTCAATCTCTCCCTCTCCCTTCCTCTCTGAGATAGATAAGAATATTTAAAAAATTAAAAAAATGAGGGTCCCCCGTAGCAGCCCAAAGCGAGTCAGAAGGCCGAGCCCCCAGACGTGTGGGTTTCTGGTTCCCGCCTCGGAGCTGCTACGTCTAGCGGGGCTGCGGGCAGAAGGCGGGTTTGAGCCAACAAACGCTGCCTCCCAAGGGCAGGCAGAGGTCACCGAACTGACCAGAGTCCCGAACCGGACACACATTCAACAACAGCCCAGGAGCTCGATCCTGAACCCCCAGTTGTCACAGGTTTCCAGAATATTCCTGACTTAAAACCTCCTGCCCCACACGGTGGGTTAGGAGTCAGTGTGAGAGCCACAGGCCCTGCTGGCCGCGCACTTGCTGGCCGTCCGCCCGCCCGCCTCCGAGCGCTGCTGCCGGCCCACCTGGAGCCCACACGCAGGTCCCAGGGAAGTGAACCGCACACAGCTGACAGCAAGGGCCCCGCAGCCTCTGCTGGCCCCGCCCGCCCGCCCGCCCGCCCGCCCCCAGGGGCCACGGGAGCTCCGGCCTCTCCTCCCGCACCCACAGGCCGTCCCGCCTGAGCAGCTGCTCGCCGAGGACCCTTCAGGAGGAGGAGGGACCGCCGGTGAGTGAGTTTTTACAAGACGGGGTGAGACGCCGCCCCCACACGCACACTGCAGGCCCCTCAGCAGCACCTGCTCCAGAGCGCAGTGGGCGAGGCCCGGGTGCTGCCCCCACTCCCTCCGCCCTCCTCGCCCGCACGGGCTCTCAGTCCCGCCTTCCAGCGCCTGTCCAGCTCGTCGGCGCCGTCGTGTTCACCTCCGCTTATTTTACCCACAAACACGGTCAAACTTTGAGCACGTGCTGCGCGGGCCAGGCACGTACCTGTTCCTAGGAACCCGTTTAACTCTCACCCAATCCGAGAGGAGCATGATCTGATCCCCGCTCTGCAGGAAGGGAAACGGAGGCAGGAGGTCCTGGCCCCACAGCCGGGGGGCAGGCTGGGACCCAACCCGGGCTGGCTGGCTACCGGTCCACGCTCCTGCTGGTCACAGCCGGCTCCCAGCCTGGGTGCGCCCTGCACCAGGGGCTCAGGGAAGCACAGGCGGCCCCCCACCCCCGCCCCGTTCAGAGGCAGCAGGGCGGGAGTGGGTGCGTCTCCAGCAAGTTTCCCAGTGATGCTGACACTTCCTGGGGGAGCTGGGAGCAGCCAGAGCCAGGCTGGCCGTCCACACACCGCTTTCTAAGGAGAAGCTGGCCCTGCGCTGGCTCCTGGGGGACCTCGGGGCCTGGAATGCCGTGCACCGGGCCACGCCAGGCGGTTTGTGCCAATCGGGGGTACCTGGTGGGGCTCTGGGCACCAGTACCAGCTGTGCCTCTGGTCAGGGCCTGGCGGCCAAGGTCCAGCAGGGGCAGTGAGCCGTGCCCATGCGATCCAGCCCAGGCAGAAACCCTGACGCTAGGCTTGGGCGGGCTCTCCGGTCGGCAGTCTGAGCGTGTCCTTGCACATCCGTGCTGTGGAGCCGAGGGCTCTCCCACGGGGAGAGGACGCCGGCCCGCGGGGGACCCTGAGCCGCCCTCCGCCCGGGCCGCCCGGCTGCTCTCCTCGCCGCTCCTCGCCGTGAGCGAACTGTGGCCGTCACAGCTCTGCTGGGCTCTGGGCCCTCCTAGCAACCCTGGCTCTGAAGGCGGCCTCGGGGCCCCCAGACACAGCGCCCTGTTCCTGAATCATCACTGGACAGGAACAGAGCACCCCAACCGCCACGCACTGGGCGTGGGCCCCGGCACGGCCAGGCCCTCAGCCTCTCCGGTCTCCCAGGTCCGTGGGCAGCGGCAGCCTGGGCTCAATGGTCGATGCCTGTCACCCCCCACTCACCCCCACTACCCCCTGCCCCACCCTCCTGGAGGAGCCCCTGGAGGTAACATCCCGGCACCGGGCAGCACCCAGGAGCCAGGTCACGCCCGGGGACCACGCAGCCCCCCGGCGAGCCCCCCCCGCCCCCGCGGCCTCAGCTCCACGGCCTCACCTGCCGGTGACCTCCACGTTGGAGATGGCGTAGAAGTACTTGTACAGGTTCTCCCGCTGCACGTAGGTGCCGCCCAGCGCGGGCCGCAGCAGCCGCAGCCGCAGGTCGGTGAGCGTGAAGAAGTCCCGCAGGCCCTTGGCGCTCTCCAGCCGCGCGTACAGCTGGTCCATGTGGCGCAGGCCGGGGCCGGCGAAGATGGCGAAGCGCTCCCGCACCTCGAAGCGCACGTGCTTCTCCTTGCGGGCGCCGGCCCAGCGCGAGTACTCCTCCGTGCACAGCACGCGGTGCGCGCCCGCCGCCGCCAGGTCGCGGGCCCGGCGGGCGGGCATGCCGAAGGCCTCGGCGCAGTCCTCGGCGTAGAACTGCCAGGGCTGCCAGGTGCGGCCGTGGTCCAGGGACTTGTCCAGCACCATGGCGGTGGGCCGGCCGTACTCGAAGGTCACCACCACGTCGTCCGTGAGCTCCACGCTCTTGTTCCAGGACAGCGTGATGTTGGCCTCCAGCGGGCTGGGGTAGCGGCTCCAGGTGACGCTCTGCCAGTAGGTGGCCAGCCCCTCGTCCTCCCGGTCCAGCATGAGCCGCGGCGGGTGGGCCAGGTCCGGGTTGGAGGCATCACACTCGTTGCTGCACAGGTAGGGGTTCTCCTGCGGGGAGGGGGGAGGGGGCACGGTGGGCGCTGCAGCCTGGGGGGCCGGGGGGCCTCTGCCCAGCCCGGCCCCACGCGAGTCCAGGCACCGGCCAGAGGTCACAGGGCCCGGTCCTGTCCCGCATCCGGGCGCCAGGAAGCGCCCCCTGGGCCGGTGGTTTGAGCCCATTCCCCCGGAGCTCGTAGAGGCTGTTGCAAGGAGGCAGCCCCGGAAGCAGGCTCGCTCTATGTGGAGACCATCGGAGGTGGGTGTGGACCACCTCTCCACTGTCCCCGGCTCCCCCTGCTGGAGGATGGAGGGCTAACTCTTCAGCACACAGACCCCGGTGCCTGGAGCCCCATCCCCACCTGCTGGGCGCCACCCACTGAGCAGCCCGGCCTGCAAGCCCACTGCCCGCGCCTCTGAGCCTCTGCAGACGGCACTTTCTCCCCCGGACCTGCCCTCCGCTGTCTGCCTGCACAGCTCCTCTTTGAGCGCCTCCTCCCCGAGGTGTCTTCCTGGCCCTTTAACTTACCTCCGTGGCTGCCCCAGGCGCAGGGTGGAGGCCACTCACCGCACACGTTGGCTGAACTCGGCGCCAGGCCCTCGATCTCACGTACAAATTCAACTCCCTTCTCTCGGTCCACTTCCCACACCCCGCCTCCCGCCTCCACCTCCACCTCCACCTCCAGCTCCACCTCCCACCCCCACGCAGCACGGCCGCTGTCCTCACGTCCGGGAGGCAGCCTGGCCTCAGGGGAGCGGCCCTGCCCAGGTCCCGCGGGGGGAGCGGGAGCCACACCCCCTGATGGCACGGAGCGTGGTGGCCGCGCCTGTCCCTGGCAGAGCTGTGTGTCCGTCTCATGCGGAAGCTGGGCACCTGGGGGTGCTGAGTGTTTAGGGTTCCCCTCAAGGGGGTGCATCTTTGTGGCAAGTCAGTTCTAGGTCCTTGGCACGTGCCGGGCAGGCCCAGTGGGGGGCGCTGGTTAGCACTGCAGGCCCGGCCCCTCTGGCTTACAGTCCTCCCTCCCGGGGGTGGGGTGGGGGTGAGAGAGGCAGCTGGCGCCTGCTCCCCGCCCAGCCGGGCTCCCCTCCACGGCAGCTCAGATCCATCCCGCATCTGGCCGGCCCTGTGAGCGCATGCGGAGCCCAAATGCCGCCGGCACAGGCTGCCGGGGGCGGGGGGTGAGGGAGGGTGAGGGGGGCACGGGCGGGTTTGAGGGCAGGGAGCGACCGGATGGGCTGTCACGGTGGGTCCATGACAGCGGGCCTTTGTCACAGCCACACCCGGGACCCCTGTGTGAACTGCGGTCAGCGAACAGGCACACGTTGTGGGTTCATCGTTGAAACAGACGCCCCCTGAGCCAGACGGGGAGGGGGGGCGGGGGCAGCGGGGAGCCCTCCGCTGTCCAGCTGAACAGTCCGAACGCCACATCTATTCATTAAGAGCCAAGCCTGTCACCGAGGCCGCAGCGCCGGCCCCTCGCGGCGTTCTGATGAATATTTCAGGCCTCCCCTCCCGTTCGCCTGGTGACGAGCGGCTTGGGTCTGAGACAAAGCTGCTCACTGAGAGCGAGCCATCCAGCCCCGGGCGGTGGGGGGCCAGGGGGAGTGAAGTGGGGCGCCCTCTCCAGGGGGCTGAGCGCTCACCCCCACCACAGCCTCAGGACCCCACTGTGACCCCTCGAGGGGAGGACCAGGCCCTGGGCCCAGACTCCAGGGGGCGGCTGGCCTGGGTCCGCCGAGGCAGCTCCCTCAAAGCGCGCTTGACCAAAACGGCTGTCCTTGGCCGGCCCCCCCCGGGCTGCCCTGTCCACCCCACCCTCCAGCCCAGGGACTCACAGGGGCCGAAGGGGTTCCCTCCTGAGTCCAACCCCTCGGTGGGCACAGGGGAAACTGAGGCCTGGCCTCCTCGTGCGTGGGCTGTGCTCTGGGCTCCGCCGGCTCCTGTCCTGGACGGTCTCGGAGTCCGGCACGCTGGCAACCTTACCTGAGACATCCCCCTGGAGTGGAGCTCCCTGGGGCTCCAGCTGGGGGACCCTGAGCCCGGCTTCTGGCTGAGCGGCGCCCCCTGTGGGAGCACCCTGACCGCCAGGGGGCAGCTCCTGCGTTGAGCGTCTGCCCCCGGTGGTCAGTGCGCATCATAGCGACCGGTCATTCTGGTCGTTCCGCCATCACGGTCACCGGGCTTTTATTATTTAGATTGTTGTTACGTGACTTAGTTGTTAATATAATTAGTAGATTAATATTCATAAATCTCATTGAATGTTGCTATGATTCTTGTCAACCTCAGCTCCGGGAGTCCCCACACCCCCTCTGTTTACCTTGGTCCTTCTTTGTCCCGGGCCTCCCGCCCCTCACCGGGCCCGGCCTCCTGGCGGTGCCCATGGGGGGGGGGAGGGGAACACGGGGTCCCTCCCCCCCAGCCTCCAGGCCTATCACCGGGAAGACTGACACAGCCGGTCCTGGCAGAGGACAGGGGCTCCGACCCCGCTGCGGCCGGGCTGCCCTCTCCTGCGGGTCGGCTGCCCCCGCCCGATGCCAGCCCGCGAAGCAGATGGTCAGAAACTAATGAATCAGCCGTCCCTGCCCGCCGGCTGCCGAGCGGCCTCACAGCAGCGAGCACAACAGATAAATCCCAGGCGTCGCCAGCCACAGTCCCTCCCGCTGTGTTTCCTCCTCCCTCCGCCCTCGGCTCGGGATCCCACTTAACCGTTTAGGCGCGGAGCGTGGCCCGGCCGCAGGGCTGGAGCGCTGGGCCGGACTGCGGAGCGGCCGGGTGGCCGGGTCCTCCTCGCGCCTCCGCTGACAGCGCCCGGGAGGCCGGGCGGGGCCAGCGCCTCCGCTTCCCGGGAGGGCAGGTTGCATCAGGAAGCAGCCGGCGCAAAGAAGCGGCCCCACAGGGAGAAGGTTCCGGAAGCTCGAGGCACAGCTCTCGCCTTTCAGAATGGCCCCGGAGCCAACCTCTGATACCGGAAGCAGCGACCGTTTCTTTAGACCGTTCACCAGCCGATAAAACACACGTCCTGCCCCGGCGGAGGGCGGGGACCGGCTCCGGGGAAACGCCAGGCAGCACGTTCCGTGCGCTCAGGGGCCTGTGTGCCACCCCCTCGGACCCGGAACCCGGAGCCCGGAGCAGGAAAGGAAACGGCTTTGGGTCCGGAAGCCCAGGCCGGGTCCCAGCACTGTCCCCGGAGCTGTGTGTCTGCCTCTGAGTCTCCCTCGTCCAGCACCGGCGAGAGGCTGTCTGGTGCCCAGGGAGGGCCCGCTGGGCGGTGATGAGCAGCCGCTTCGCCTGGGCTGCTGCCGGGCGGATGTGACGACCATGGCATCATGATGGCACCACGTGCCAGGCCCTCCTGCCGCCTCTGGCCGCCCCCGGCGCCCACAGCGAGCCCCCCGAGGGGGCCGAGCAGAGCCGCCCTCTCCTCCTCAGGCTGCAGACACGCCGGGCATGGGAAGCCCGCCCCCGCGCTCCCGGCTCTGCAGGCCCCGGTCAGCCTGTGAGCGCCGCTGCGGGCGAGGGGCAGGGCCGGGCCTGGGGCCGGGCACCAGCCGGACGCCAGCCCCCGAGCCCGGGCGGGAACAAGCCTCCACGTGGACAAGGGCAAGGTGGGGAGAGACCACACACCGGGAGGGCCTCCGCGGCTCCTGTCTGCGGTGTTTCCCCTGCAAAGGCTGGGGGGGAGGGGGGGGGGCCGGGCTGCAAACACAGCAGACGAGCTGCCGGCACAATAGGCGATGGAGGCGGAAAGCCACTGCCAGTGGGACGGGGCGTCCCGGGAGGTCTGGCTGGCCAGCCCTCCGGCCTCCTGACCGAGGAGCCAGGGGAGGGGGTCACTGGTCCTGTGAGGTCTGGGGAAGAGGAGCACCCCCTCCCCGCTCCATGCCATGCTCCTGCGATGCCCACAGCCCAGAGCGCTGCCACCAGGTGTGGGCCCCCAGGGAGACCATTGCAGCGACCTTCGACCTTTGGAACCCGGCCCTGCAGCCTCCGCTGGGGCTGGAGGTATCTGCGGAGGAGCACCTGGGAGGGGGCCAGCGCCCAGATGGGGGGACGGAGGGGAGGCTGGGCGCCCAGCTCCCTCGGGCTGAGCAGGCGCAGCGGAGCACAGTGCAGGGAGGACGACAAGGCAGGTGCTGGGTGCCCTCCGCCGGGCAGGGCGCCCCGGGTTTGGGGAAACTCTTGGGGCCTGGGCGCCTGCAGACCTGTGAGCGCCTGACCACTGCCCTGGAGTGAGGGTGTAGGCTGTCCCCAAATCCAGGTGTGACCCTGAGCTGTGCCCACTCCGTGCCTCAGTTTCCCCATTCATGAAACATGGAGCCCTGACAGGGACACCCCAAAGTCTAAGTGCCTCAGTCCCCAGGCCACTCAGTAGAGGGGAGCAGAGCAGCCGGGGCCGGGGAATTCTCCCCACAAACCTTCTCCTACTGATGGTAAGACAAGATGCCGAGGGAAATGATGATTAGCCAAGCGGAATGGCGATTCTGTTGGGAGGGCATTCCAATCCCAGATGCCCTGCCAGGCTCTGTGGCTTCGTCTCTACCTCTCCTCCCTCCCTTCCCTTTCCCCTTCTCCCTCTCTGTCTCTCTCTCCCCGCTCCGCCCCCCCGCCCCCCCCCTTCATTGATTCCTGCTCGCTGCCTCTAAGGCCCTCCCGCCCAGCCCACCGCTCCCCTTCCCGTTGGAGCTGAAGCGAAGGCCCCGAGGCCTCTCAGGGCGGAGCACGGAGCACGGCGGCTGGGACTCTGCCACTCCGGAGCTCCCTCAGCGGGGAGGACCAGGAGCCAGGCCAGGCGTCTTCCAGGGACTCCTCTGGCCCAGGAGAGCCTCTGGCAGCCGCAGCTCGGCCCCAGCCCACCCAGCACCCCGACCCCGACCCCGACCCTGACCCACCGCCTGGGCACCTCAGACCCAGAATCTCCGTGGCCTCCAGCCCGTCTGACCTGGCTGCGCTGGAAGGAAGTGAAGCCTCCACGCTGCCCCGGTCTCCACGTTGTGGGGAGCCAGGGGGCCTTCTTCCAGAACCTTCTGCCGGAGACTGGACCCCAGGACAGCGGGAGCCGGGCCACCCTCGCCCCGCCCCGCCCCCCAGCTGTGTTCGCCCAGTGGGTGCTGAGCCAGGGCCTCCACCATGGGTTGGGGGGAGGGTTTGCTGAGCGCCCACTCGGCGCCCTTCCGAGCCCACCCCACCGAGTCCCACTGCCCTGCGGCCTGAGGGCGGTCCCGCCTGGCGCCACCAGGGGGCTGTGCAGAGGAGCGGGGAGCAGCCCCAACTCTGGCTCGCCCAACAGAGGAGCCCGCCTTCCCCACGCCCTTCGACCTGGGGGGCGGGGCTAGCAGGGGAGCAAGGTCAGGGGCAAGGACACCAAACCCTGCTGCCTGGCTCCCCTGCAGCCAGCGGCAGAGGGGGAGGGGCGGCTGGTGCTGCCCGGCTCCGGGGAGAGAAGGTGGCTCTCCAGAAACCCACGTTTGACTCTTAAAAAGGGAGAGGGTGGTCTGCTTTCCCTGGCAGAGGCGGCCTCTCCCCTCAGCCGGCTTCTGGGAAAGGCTGGGGAGGGAAAGGCTTTCCTGCGGGTCCCTGCGCCCTCCCCCGGCCCCTCCCCTGTGCCAGTCACTGACCAGATGCGCGGGCATCCGCCTGGAGGAGGAGTGACTCCCTCTCCATCCCCCCCGCCAATGCAGGGGAGCTCATCACCACAAACACCGGGCATGCGGGTTTGGTAGAGTCTGGTTCACCCGTCTTTTCTTTGCTCTCAGCGCCTTCCTTTCCGGTGGCCTGTTTGCCCTGGGTGTGCTGTCCATGTTTCTAACGGGTTAGAAAAACTGGGGCCCTCCCCACTCCTCCCCACCAGGAGCCCTGCTCCTCCCCCAGGGCCTCCCACCTCCCAGCCTCACCCTGTCCACCCAGGAGCCGGCCTGAAAGCAGCTGCCCGCTCCCCCCACCCCCCGCCTCTGCTTCCCCTTCCTGCCCACCCTGCCCACCTCCACCCCTCGAGGCTCCCACCGGAACAGCTCACCGCTTCCATTTAACATACAGCTTTAAAAATAATATAAGTAGCCCGGCCAGCGTGCAGCAGTGGTTGTGCATCAACCTATGACCCAGGAGGTCACGGCTTGATCCCCGCTCAGGGCACAGGCCCGGGTTGTGGCTCCATCCCCAGTGGGGGGCATGCAGGAGGCAGCCGATCGGTGATTCTTGCTCATCATTGATGTTTCTATCTCTCCCCCTCCCTCTCCCTTCCTCTCTGAAATCAATACAAACATATTGTTTAAAAAAAAAAAAAAGTAATAAGGAGAGAGGGAAGAATGAAGGAGTGAAAGAAAGAGAAAGTGGGGCAGGGCGGGGACAGGGGCAGAGGGGGGGGAAGGAAGTGGGTCCGAGGCCCAGCCAAGCGCGTTATTGATCAGGACTCAGAAACTGCTTAGCGCGGGGAAAGGCGGCCGCTCTCTAAAAGCCTGTGCGAGCGAGGCGTCCGCAAGGCAGGCAGCTTCCCGGGGAGGCCTGCTCTGCTGACATAAATATTTTATCAGGAGGAGAGACGCCGAGCTCTGGTTTAAACGCTGGGGTGGAGGTGGGGCGGCGGGCAGGGCAGAGGGGCCCCTGGGCTCTGGCAAAGCCCCCACTCAGGGCAGCTGCCTGCCCCAGGCCCCTGGGCCTGTGCAGCCCCCCCCCTTCCCCCGCCCTCTGTCCAGGCACCTTGGCTTTCTCACTGACCAGCAGAGCAATGGGGGCCCCTGGGTCTGGAGAGAGGCCCGGGATGACGCCCCTGGAAGGGGAGGGCCAGAGGGAGTGAGGCCACAGCTGCCTTTGCTCTGTCCACCCGCTGCCCGCCCCTCAGGCACACCTCAGGGCCCGCGCTGGGACCCGCATAGGCGTGCTGGCCATTCTGCAGGGCCGTTCTGCTGGCCAACTGAGACGGTGTTCATTCACGCTGGGCCTGGGAGAGGCAGGGACAGAACCCGGAGGGGAGCTGGCGGGGAAGTCCCGGAGGGCTCCCTGGGGGAGGCGAGCTCTCAGGAGGCCGGGAGGGCCGGAGTGGACGGGTGGAGAGGGCTGGCCACGCTGTGAGGAGTCCCCGCATCCAGGGACCACTCAGAGGCCAGGCCAGACACGCAATGAGCTGCAGGGAGAGGGTCTGTGCTCTGGCGAGGCCAGCAGCTGGCGGGCGGGGGCAGGAGATGGGCCCGGGGAGAGGCCTGGGGCAGCGCAGACCTGACATTTAGCAGCTGCAGGAAGGCCGCCCAGGCCAGCCAGCCTCCTTCCAGGAAGAGGCTAGGAATCCGGGGACAAAGGGAGCCAGGCCCCAGAGCCGGAGCCGGAGCCAGGATGGAAGGGAGGGTTCCGAGCACAAACCCCGCCTCTGGTCTTTGGATTTAAGCACCAGCACGCTCCAGGCTGGGAGGGACTGTGCTTCCCGGGAAGCCTGCGTGCGGCTCTCAGCTGCGCCCGGAGCCTAATAAATGCCGAAGCCCAGCTCCCCCGGACCCTGCGGCAGCCTGGGCTCCGCGGTGCAGCCACAGAGCACGCACGTGGGCGGGGCCTGGCCCAGCCTGAGTCCCCGCCGCCTTCTCCAGGGCCCTGAAAAGAGACAGCCACACCATCACCCCCTTCCTACTAAGGAGACACCCCGTACTGAGTTCTCACGCGAGACTCGCCTGGGGGTGCCCTGGGCCAACCACCGAGCCGACCACGGCTTCCTGGGGGGCTCCAGGGGCAGCAAGGGTCCCTGCGATGGACAGTCTCCATCTTGGGGGCACCTGGCCTCCCAGCCCTCTCCTACCCCTCCTGGTTGCCAGGCCCGTCCCCTAGGCTGAGTGGCAGCTACATCCCTGGGGCCCCAAGTGGGAGGCTGCCCGTGCCAGGCAGACGGCTCTCCCCCCCGCTGCCCGCTCCGTTCTATCTTTAGGTCCATTATTGTCCGTTGGTGGGTGTGTCCCCCCCCCCCTCCTTGCCCAGAAAAGCAGATCAGGTTCCCCGGGCACAGGCCTTCCCTGCAGCTGGTGCGTGGGAGCCAGCACGGGGCCAGGCGGACGTGAGGAAGTGCCCAGCGTGTCCCCCAGGGCAGCCCTCCCCGCCCCCCCTCCTGCTCAGGACGCGCTGGGAGGAGGTACGCTCACCCAGCACACACGGCCATGCACATGCATACACGCGCACGCATACACGCGCACACACATACACACGCACACACACCAGCCTGTCTGTCAGGCGTTTTCGGAGACAGTGTCACCTGCAGCCTGGTTACGGGGGGCTGGGCTTGGGCAGCCTGGGGTGTTGGTGCCAGGCTCCTCCACTTAGAAGCTGTGTGCCTTTGGGCAAGTGGCTTACCCTCTCTGAACCTCAGGTTCCTCACATCAAACGGGTATAAATACGGGATCTACCACACGTGTTAACACCTCTGAGGGTTCAATGAGCTGGTTAGGTCCGGGCTTGGTATACAGGAGGCACTCAATAAATGGAAGCCGGTGCTGGTCGGAGGAGGAAGAGGAAGGCGTGGCATCAAGGAAATCCTGACTGCCCTGGCCGGTGTGGCTCAGTGGATAGTGTTGGTCCCGGGTTCGATTCCAGTCAAGGGCATGTACCACGGTTGTGGGTTCTAACCCTGGCCCCATGAGGGCACCTGGAGGAAGCCACCCAGTCGATGTGTCTCTCACCCATTGATGTTTCTCTCTCCCTCCCTCCACTCTCTCTAAACATCAATGGAAAAGTATCCTCAGGTGAGGAGTAACAAAAAAATGAATTAATTGATTTATTAATTAAAGAAAAGGAGCAAATCCTCAGACAGTAATGGGGCCAATCAGCTATGAGAAGACAGAACCGGGGTTTCCTGAGCTCCAAGGCTCCGGAGGGGCCGGGGCCCCACAGGTGAGCTGGGAGCCCGGCAAGTGTGTGTAGCTCTGCACTGTACACACGTATATGTATGTGTATGTTTCTGTGCATGTGTATACATGTGCAGGTATGCCTGTGTGTGTACACGTGTGTGAGTGCTCATTGTTCTAGGAAAAGCACACGGATTCTCAAAAGGGCTGTGACCTCCGAAGGTGGAGCCCTGCTCGGGGGGTCGCTCCCCTGCCTTTGTCCAGGTCTCCGGGCGCCCTGAGTCATGCCCGTCCCCCCTCCGTCCCGGAGCCTGAAAGTCCGAAAGCGGGGTACACCGGGAAAGCGGGGGCTGGAAGGTGACTGCTCAGACCCCCCGTCACAGCCGAAATCTATATCCCAAAGGGGGTTGAGACACCACCGTCACCAGCTCCTGGCAGCCCATCCAGTGGGGAGCCTGGTCCCCAGAGCCGGCCCCAGCCCATGCCAGCCCGGCGCTGTGGGCAAGGGTTTGGTTGGCACCAGGCTGGGGACAGGGACAGGGACAGGGTCAGGGACAGCAGGCCCTTGCCCAGCTGCTGCTCCTGCTGCTGCCGCTGCCTCCGCTATCTCTTGATCCCGCAGAGGGAGGGCCCATCCTGAACCCACAGTCCGGGGGCTCCTGTGGGGAGCGGCCCCGCGCCCCGGCCCTCACTGGCCTCCTGTTCACCTTCACCAGCACCGGCCGCTGCTCGTGTTTCATTTCCTTCCATTTCCCCGGTCGATGCTTGGAGTCAGGCGGACAAATGACTCAGCGGCAGGAGGGAGCTGGATGAGGGACTGCGGGGTCCCAACGGTCCCCGAGCTCCAGGACAAACTGCAGGGGGGCCGGGGGGCGCGGCTGGGGGACCCAGGCCTTGGGACCGTCCCTCTCCCAGGAGGGGGTGCGCTAGGAGCCCAGGCTGAGGGCTGGACGGACCCACGAACATGGACCCGTGTCATTCCTTTCCACGGAGACCCTGAGAGGAGATGGCCGCTCTGTCATTGCACCCCGAGATCATGGGCCCCCTCTCCCCGCCCTCAGAACAGCCAAAGGGCTTGTGTGTATAGAACGGGGAGGGGGGCAGTGGTCGAGGCTCTGAGGGTGTCACTGCTGCAAACCCTGGTGACCCCTCCCCGCTCTGAGCGCCACCCCGTCCTGGCACCGCCTGAGTGTGAAGACGCACCAGACCCCGAAAGCGCAAGGTGTGCCCCCTGGCCCCTCTCCCTGCGGCTCCTGGCGGAGGGCTGGGGCCGGACCCCCATGCACCCACAGCTGCCATGGGGGGGGGGCATCGCGGGCGCTGACCATCTGACCGCGCTGGGACCCCTAACGCTCGGCCACCATCCCGCCTCACCGTCCGCCCAGCCCTCAGCACGGGCACAGCAGGAGAACGGTGTGCGGGCTGGGCCTGGTCAGCTCTGAGCAGCGCCCCGTCCCCAGAGGCCTGGCACTGAGCTCAGCTGAGCAAACAAGCCTCAGCTGTGGCCACGCCCCCCCATGCGGCTTTCAGACCGCACCCCACTTCCCCCCAACCCCATCCCCGCACCCCGCTTCCTCCCACGTGTCCCTGTGAGGGCGCCTCCCCAGGCTCCAGTCCACTCTTTCGTGTTGTTGTTGTTTTGGGTTTTTAAAAAAATATTTTTATTGATTTCAGAGAAGGAAGGGGAGAGAGAGAAACCTCAATGATGAGAGAGAATCATCGATCGGCTGCCTTCTGCACGTCCCCTAGTGGGAATTGAGCCCTAGCACATGCCCTTGACCGGAATCGAACCCAGGACCGTTTGGTCCGCAGGCCGATGCTCTATCCACTATCACTCTGCACTGGGGTCCCCTATGTGGTCTGTTTGTGAGCAAGGCAAACCCTCAAATCCCAGAACGTATCTGGCCACCTGATACTCAGGATCCGGTTAGTCTAGCCCCGTGGTCAGCAAACTGCGGCTCGAGAGCCACACATGGCTCTTTGGCCCCTTGAGTGTGGCTCTTCCACAAACTACCACGGCCTGGGCGAGTCTACTTTGAAGAAGTGGCGTTAGAAGAAGTTTTAAGTTTAAAAAACGTGGCTCTCCAAAGCAATTTCCATCGTTGTGCTGTTGGTATTTGGCTCTGCTGACTACTGAGTTTGCCGACCACGGGGCTAGCCAACCCCCAGGGCCGCCTAGCTGAGAAAGCCCGAGGCTGGGCGGCCGGGCCTGGCGTGCCCGCGGCAAGGAGGCTGCAGGCCTGGCACCACTCGCTCTGCTCTCACACGCCGCCCCCCGCCGGCTGCTGGCGTGAGCTCAGGGAACAAGAAACACATTTTCATATATTTCAGCAAATCTGCTGCTGAGGAGAAACAAACCAGAACCGCAAACCAAAGCCCAGCGGGACCGGTGTCCGCCTCCTCTGCCACCTCCCACTCTCCGGGCCCCTCCAGGACGAGGCCCGGTCCCCTCGGGGGCCACGGGGTCGGCACGGTCCCACCGGGAGCGCAGGGGCCGGGGCCGGGGGCTGCGTGATGGGGACGGAGCGGCAGCCACAGCCGGTTCTGGGGCGGCCGCCTGGGGGTGAGGGCGAGAGGTGCAGCTTGGAGCAGCCCTGTGAGCCTGCCAGCTCTGTGCCAGCCTGGGCTCAAGGTCTTCCAGACCCCAGCCTGTCGGCGGGTCCCTCCCCCCGTCTGTGCGGCCTACCTCCAGGCTCTAGAGATTGGCTATGAGCCCACGGAGGAAGGTTGACCCATTTGGGGGCCTTCGGAAGCCTCAGTTTGTTCATCCATCAAATGGCACAGTAACATCCCCACCCCCACAGGTGTACCGGGTGTAAGGGCTGGGAGAGCTTTCAGGGACCCAGCAGGGGAGTGTTTGTCCTCGTCACCCGTGCCCTCTCCCTCACACCACTTCACCTGCCCTCCCCATCGCTCCTCTTACCCTCCCGCCCCTCACGCCACCCCGCTGCCCAGCCTGGACCACAGCCCACGCGCCTGTCCCCCACGGGACACCACTGGCCCTCCGGACCATCCTCAGTCTGTATTCTCTGCTTTTCCTCCTCCTCTCGTCTTTCAAGCTAAGCCCTAGGACGGACAGTAAATCCCCTTTCTGGAAGGTTCATCCGGTGCCAGGCCCCCGCTGAGGCCTTTTCATGCTTGTCTCGTCGCGTTTGCACAAGCTGCCTCCTTCCACCTGCCCGCATCAGCCCCGTTGTCAGATGAGCAAAGCAAGGCTCAGAGCCGCAGGGCCTTATCCGGGCGCCTCACCCAGCGGCGGGAAAAGGAGGAGCCCCTTTGCGGCACCCCTAGTCCTCGTCCGCCGGGTGCAGCCGCCCGCCTGCCCCTCGCCCACCCCTCTCGTCACCCGTGGGGGCAGAGGCAGCTGAGGAGACACACGCTCGGGAGGAGAAAGTGCAAACACACCAGCAGTCAGGGCTGGGGATGCAGACAAAGGAAGACGAGCCTGCGGACGGCGGGGCTACGTTAACTGCAAAGTTCTAGGGCCTCTAAGTCTTTTTTTTTTTTTTTTTAAATATATATTTTATTGATTTTTTTACAGAGAGGAAGGGAGAGGGAGAGAGAGCTAGAAACATCAATGAAAAAGAAACATCGATCAGCTGCTTCCTGCACATCCCCCACTGGGGATGTGCCCGCAACCAAGGTACATGCCCTTGACTGGAATCGAACCTGGGACCTTTCAGTCAAGGGCTGATGCTCTATCCATTGAGCCACACCGGTTTCAGCGGCCTCAAAGTCTTTGGCTCTTTGGAAAGATGCCCCCTCCAGCCCCTTTCCCTCCCTGCCTGCCCCCCTTGCTCCAGTTGCACTGCCCCCTCCCCTCCCCGCAGGAGGTCTGGACCCAAACCCACTCTCTTAAGGGGCAAGGATCGCGCTCAGGTGTCCCCAGACCTCTCAGCACCTGTCTGCTGTGGGGGAGGAGCCGTCCCCGTGCACTGAGGTGTCACACGTGGGACTCCTGGTGTCATCTGATCACAGTGCCCACAGAGCAGGGACTCCGGGGCAGAGAAGCAGACTCAGCACTGATCTCTCCTCCTCCGAGAAGCCTTCCTGGGTTACACCGCCCTTCTACCCACCCATCCTGAGCACTGACCGAACCAGGAGGGCGGGAGGTGAAGCTGAACCCTGCCTTTGAGGAGCTCGCAATCCAGGAAGGAAGCAAACAGCAGGCGAGTAATAGCTCACGTGAACTGAGCACCCACTGCCTGCCCGGTGCTGCTCGGGACAGGCCGGGGTGTGTGTGTGTGTGTGTGTGTGTGTGTGTGTGTGTGTTCTATCCACTGCCTGCCAGGTGCTGCTCGGGACAATCCGGGGTGTGTGTGTGTGTGTGTGTGTGTGTGTTCTATCAACAGCTCTGGTGTGAGGAAGTAAGGCTCAGAGAGGTCAGCCTCATGTCAAAGGTCACACAGCCCGGGATGCTAACCTCTACCTCTGTGCCCTCGGGGCCCAAACTCCTACCCAAAGGGCCGCCTCTGTGAGAACAGTGACGGGAGGTGCCCAGGTGGGGTGCGCTCACCCCCCTGCGCTGGGGGTTGGGGAGCCCGGGCACAGGTGATGCGGGTACACAGGGAGCCCGGGCACAGGTGATGCGGGTACACGGGGAGCCTGGGCGGGCACAGGTGATGCGGGTACACGGGGAGCCCGGGCACAGGTGATGCGGGTACACGGGGAGCCCAGGCACAGGTGATGCGGGTACACGGGGAGCCCGGGCACAGGTGATGCGGGTACACGGGGAGCCCGGGCACAGGTCATGCGGGTACATGGGGAGCCCGGGCACAGGTCATCCGGGTACACGGGGAGCCCGGGCACAGGTGATGCGGGTACACGGGGAGCCCGGGCACAGGTGATGCGGGTACACGGGAGCCCGGGCACAGGTGATGCGGGTACACGGGGAGCCTGGGCGGGCACAGGTGATGCGGGTACACGGGGAGCCCGGGCACAGGTGATGCGGGTACACGGGGAGCCCGGGCACAGGTGATGCGGGTACATGGGGGAGCCTCAGAAGCGAGGAAGCACCGGAAGGCGGAGGTGAAGGAGACAGGCCAGGAGGGGAAATGGCGGGAGGGGAGCCTTCATCTCTAACGTCCATTTCGTGTCTCTCGTTGCTGACTTGGATTTGCAAGAGTTATCTCCCTTTTCCTCCCAACTCCTGCCTGATGTGAGGTCAGACCTCAGGTCTAGGACTGGGGAGGGGCGCCAGAGGGAGGAAGGGAGGTTGGGAGGGAGCAGGCAGGAGGGAGGGAGGCTGTGAGGGAGGGAAGCTGAGAGGGAGGGTGCCCCCACTGGCCAGGGGGAGCACGGGGAGGGGGCTGGTCACCTCACTGTCTGAGCGCGGAGGTCGCGCAGGAGGTGGGGCACCACGTGGTGCTCAATGTCACGGTGGGGAGGGACGTGAGGCCGCCAAGGCCCACCTGGCCCCTGCGTTAACCAGCTGAGCAGACCCCTGGGCCCGGGGGAAGGATGAGGGCCCAGGGCTCTGCATCCGGGTAAACTGAGGCAAGAGAAGGGAAAGCAGGGGTTGAGGGAGGTGTGTGCTTAGAGATGTGCTGTCATGGCTTCCCCGTCCACCAGACCAAGCCTCTGTGTGCTAGCGCCCTCACACGCCGTGCAAGGCCATCCGTGTCCCCGTGGGAGGAGCAGGACTGTCGAGATTGGGTGAATGAGCCCGGCCCGTGTGGCCCAGGGGTTGAACGTTGACCTACGAACCGGGAGGTCACGCCCGGATGGTGGGTTTGATCCCCAGTAGGGGGCAGCAGGAGGCAGCCGACCGATGTTTCTCTCATCGATGTTTCTCTCTCTATCTCTCTCTCTGCCTCTCTGAAATCATTAGAAACTATTAGACAAAAGCCTGGCTGGGTGGAAGTAGGAAGCCTCACAGGGGATCAGAGCGTACGCCCTCCATGCGCAGGAGGTGTCCTGAGAGAGGAGGCTGGTGGGTAGGGCGCAGCCACCACTGTCCCTTATCGCAGATGGGGAAACGGAGGCTCCGGCAGTTTCAGACTCGCCCCAGGTCACCACGCCCGAGTGGAGTGCCAAAGCCGGGATGCGGGCCCCATGTGTCCCCCCCCCCCTCCTGGGCCCCAGGCCGGGCTGGAGTGAGGGCTGGGGGCGTCTCCTCCCCGGCAGCCTGGTTGAAACCTCGCCTCGCCCGAGAGCCCTCGGCGGGCCGCGCGCCCTATTAATTCTCATTGTGCACTTAGAGCCACAGGCTTCTGTTTACTCATTTATCTTGGTCTTCCTGCTCCCTCCCCTCCTCACCGGCTGGAATTTACAATGCGGTTCTCAGGGGGCTTTGCTGAAGGACAAAGCCTGGGCGGAGAGGGTCTGCACCCTGAACCTTGAAAAGAGCAGCCGCCCCTGCCCTCCCTCCCCCCTTCACTCTCAGGGTGCTCTGGGGCTCAGGCTCCTGGTGGCTGGATGTTGGGACAGCCCAGCACCCGCTGCAGGGGGGCTGCCTGGGAAGAGGGACCCGCTGGGCCATGGCTGGGTTAAGGGGGCAGGGGGCCGCCTGGCTGTCATTGGGGCGCCCCCTGGTGGTCGGTTAACAGCCCCTGCTGGGCTGGAGGGGTTGGAGCTGCCTGCTCTGACTCTGGAAATGCTCCTGGCAGGAGTGAGGCAAAGAAAAAAAGACAGGGAAGCCGCCAAGGGCATAACAACAACAATGGAAGCAAATAACAGTACCGCACCCTGAGCACCTACCGGGTGCCAGCACTGCACCCTGGGCACACGGCGGGCTGCGTCCTTGCCCAGCACCATGGCACAGCAGGAGCCCTCAGTGGGGAGAGGGGAGAGCCAGCCGCCGGGGGGGTGGGTTCCCAGCTGCCTCCCAGCCCCAGTGACCTTGGCAGGATTTAGGTAAAACCTCTAATCCCTGGACTGGGATTAGGACGGGGCCTGTGCCACCGTGTCCGAGAGACAGCAGGCCCTGCTGGAGGAGCTGCAATCAGCCAGGGGGTGTGGGGGGTGGAATCCATCTAGGGGGACCCTCCTCCCTGCAGAGGCCAGGCCCCTGCCCAAGGCAGCCTGCCCTCCACCCAACGTGGCAGCGTCCCCACCCTCCTGGGCTGCACGTCTGTCACCAAAGACAGAGTCGCCGGCCGCCTGGCACGAAGCAGCTACGTCCATCAGACCGGAGGCGAGACACCAAGGACCCGTGAGGAGAGGGTGCTGAGCGCCCTTCTCCTCCCCTGCCTCCTCCCTCATCCCAGGAGGAAAGCGGGGGCCAGAAGCCTCTTCCCAAGCCCAGGGCTCCAGGGCACCTGCCTGGACTCAGGCTGCTGGGCCTCAGGACTGTGGGGGTGACCGGCCACCCGGGCAGCTGCGCTGGGCTCTCTGCGGAGGGCCGAGGTCCAGGGCCATGGGCACCCGGCCGCCTTGGCCAGGAGAGGCCGTGGGCTTGCAGGCGATGGTCATCCCCTCTCCTGCAGGCCTTGACCACAGCTGCTCCAGGGAATGACGACTGAGCGGCCTGCCCTCCCCCGCCAGCACTTTAAGGAAATGATTAATATTTAAGAGGAGAACTACGGTTAAGACTAATCCGAGAGGCAGAGGCTGACTGCCTGGGGAGCGTGCACAGAAGTCCCCACCTGAGCTGGGTGGGCAGCCAGCCTGGGGTGCGGACACGGAGCTGGGGTTCCCCCCGGCCTTGCCCCTGACCCTCAGGGACCAGCCTCCTTGCCAGTGCCGCTCTGGGGTCCCCAGTGCCCTGATCCCCACAGACGCTCCAGCCCCAGCTCCCAGCCTTCCCGCTGTCCCTCCTCCCCAGCCCAGCGCCGCCACAGTGACAGCTCATGACTTCACCACCGAGCGGGGACCGACCTGCCTGGCCGGCTGCCCTGGCAGACGACCGAAGCGTCCCCGGGGACCGAGGCTCTGCGGGAGCCTGGCAGGGACGCCAGCTCAGTCCAGCCATAAACCCAGAGATGGGGGGGCCCTCCCCAAGGACACAGAGGCAGCAGCCAGCCCGAGGCCGGTGCTGAGCCCTCCCGTGAGCTCCCGCGGCCTGGCCGCCCTGCCCGGCCCCTGCCAGGCCCCGGGCTTCCGGAGCAAGCCCAGCGGGAAGGCATTCTCAGACGGCGGTTCAGCTCAGTGACTTGGGGACCAGAATACTCCCTGGTGTGAGAGTGTGGGCCTCAGTTTCTCCATCTGTATGGTGAGAATGGCAACCGCTAACATCCCCTGTGCCAGACACTAGCCCGAGCACTTCACACATACAAAGTAGCGCACGCACGCATTCCTTCCAGTGACCGGAGTGTGCTATCCGTGTGCCCCTTTCACAGATGGGGGCATAGCCTGTGTAAATGACCCCTGCTATTATTACTGTTGTTGTAACGTTACCTGAGCACTGACATACCCTGTGGCACAGGGGATGGAATTGAAAAGGAGCCTCTGTCCTATCACAACCCTACCCCCCCTCCCCCCCCCGCAAAGTGCCAGCTGTGGGCGTGGCACACCCTGGCCTGGCTGCACTGCTTGCTGGATTGGATCAGGTGGGATAGGACGCTGGGAGGCTGAAGGGAGGGCAGCAGGTAGCCTTAATCACTGGCCCAGAATGCAGACTTCCTACCAGGGGGCGGGGCTTGTCTGGTGGGCGGGGCTTGTCTGGGAGGCTGGGTCTGTGACGACAATGGTTTTCCCAAGAGAAGAGGATCTAGCGGTCCCTGGGCAAGACCTCCCCGACCCCAGAGAATAAGTCACATGACCCCGGGGTCCTCAGGGCGGCCTTCGCTTTGGCACGTTTCCAAGGAGGGACAGACTCCAAACTGCGTTCAATCAACCTTTTCCCTCGGCCCCCCGCACCCTGCTCACCCATTCCCGGGTCCGTCCCTGACGCCCCATTGGCCGAGCGAGCAGAGCCCCGGGGGCTGACTTACGTGGGAGCAGAACCTCTCCGGGGGATCTCCGCACGTGATGCCCTTGGGCTCCACCTTCACCTTGACGTAGTCCTTCAGGCGCATTGCCTTGGGCTGGCAGGCGTAGAACTCCCAGGTGGGGCCCTCGTCCGAGGTCACCCAGGACTTGCAGATGTCATAGTCCCCGGCGGCCAGCGGGAGGCAGTGCAGGAGGAGAGCCAGCAGGCCCAGCATGGCTGCGCAGGCCGGGGGGCGCCCCGAGGGGCCCTGGAGCGGCGGCTGGGTCAGGGGGGACTGGAGGCCTCCGCATGGAAAGGCCGCATCTGCCGGGCGTGGAGGCGGCGGAGGCGGAGGTCCCGGCTCGGCGCAGCCCGGGAGCAGCGAGGAACTTGCTTTCCCCAAAGGCCGGGAGGAAAGCTCAGAGCCAGCGTTTCTCAGACTGCTGATGGGCAGATCCGACAGTGGCCCATCCCTCGGAGTCCTCCTGACCTTGGCATTCCACCTCTCCCGCAGGGGAACCTGATCAACAACGGAGGGCGCTCCGGCGGTGACAGCGGGTGGAAACGGGATAGGGAGGCAATCGGCGGGGACCTGGCAGGGGGCCGGCTCAGCGCACCTTTAGCTTCTGTCCTTCCAGCCAGTCCCGGGCTTTAAGAGGCCCTCCGTGTGCGATGTGCTTGCCACGCCTGCAAAACAGCCCGCTGGCCTGTGTAGAGATAAAACGGAATCAGGCGGTGGACGGTGCGCTGGGCACCCGGTCCCTCCGCGGGACTGGACGTGGCGTCTCAGGCCCGTGAAAGGGTTTCCTTTCATGTGAGTTGAAAGTGACCGCGGCTGTGCGGCTGGACTGGCACATAAAAAAGCGGCCGAGGTGCTAACCGGGGCGGTTATTTGGCGCTAACGGGGGCCGGCTGACCTTGGCCGGTAGC
Organism: Pipistrellus hanaki; assembly: GCF_964339955.1. Classification (NCBI taxonomy): domain Eukaryota; kingdom Metazoa; phylum Chordata; class Mammalia; order Chiroptera; family Vespertilionidae; genus Pipistrellus; species Pipistrellus hanaki. The sequence continues at coordinate 2,271,009 of NC_140513.1, forward strand.
CATGGGCAACTTATTAGGAAGTTTCTGGGACTTCAGCTCCGTCTGTGCGGGGACTCGGGGTCTGGCTGGTCTCTCATTGTAAGAGGGAACGAGAGCTCATTAGCCACAACACCTGCAACAAATTAAACGGAGAGGAAGGGGGGACGGAGACGTAAAAGAACAAAAGCTTGCAAAGAATGAGGCTGCATTAGCGAGGCCTCCGGAGGAAACTGGGTTATTTTTATTAATGTCGGAGCTGCACATTATGGAAAAGGTGCTGCGTCTTCTCCTCCCAGGATGGGGGCGTCAGGCCGGCACAGGGGCCCTTGCTTGGGGTCGGCGACTCCCTAAAAAACGTCCCCAGCAGCCGAGAGTGAACGGTGGCTTTAAAATACCCTGGTGGACCAGTCAAAACGTCAGCGCCGAGATGGGACTGTCCCCCTAGCTGCCGATGGGCTGTGGGGACAGGTGGACCGAGGGCCCAGAGCGGGTCAGCGGGTGGAGCACACGCCGCCCCGCGCTCGGAGGCGGGCGTTGTGTGTCCCACACGAAGGAACGAGGGACGGGGAGGCTTGGACAGAAGTGACAGCACTGTCATTTGGATTTTCTGATCGAGGCCAACAGTTTGCAAACCATCCGTGGAGGGCCTGTTTATAAACGGATCCCTATTATGATTATGGCTTTCCTATTTTAAGCTCCTGGCAATTATCTTAAAAAGCCCAAATAGATGTGACTAATACGGATGTCCTATTGCGAAACACGCGAGCTGAGCCGGGTAATGTGCTGTGCTCCAGGCGGGGGGCAGATACATCACCGGGGGGAGTCCAGCCAGAAACAGGAGCCAACGGGGCAAAGGTCACCGCGGTGAGTCACAGCAGGGGCCCTGCGTTACTAAGGATCCCGTTCTAATGTCGGCAGTAATGGCAGCTAAGTCCCCCGAGGGCTACGGCAGGTGCGAGCCAGCCATGCTCCCCGACATCGCTCCAGCCACTGTACCCAGAGGGCCCCTGAGGGGTCAGCTGTTTCCACCAAACCCCATTCTCCTCCCAGACACAATGGCACTCCTGCCGGTGGGACACACTGGGAGGGCCGGCATGGTCCCCGGGGCCTGGCCACTCAGCAGCCAGCGCCCTGAGCTGGGCCGGTCGTAAATCTGAATTAAGGAGGCGGCCCCTGCCCGCGGCTGGGCTGGCTGGAGCCGCTCGATGGAGATGGATGAGGGGGAGGGGGCCGCGTTTTCCCGGCGCACCGCTGGCCGTTAAGAGAAACCTGCTATCGAGGCTGCCCGGCCTTGAATCCGCTCCTGGCTGGAAAACTCTCCGAGAGAACCCGCCTGGCGACTATTTTTACAACCCGAGAAACTGTAGTAAAAATAAAATAAGCGCGGCCTGCAAAGGTTTGGATGCTTCTACCCAAGTGAGCTTTGTGCCGCCCCGAAAACAGCGGGTCCCCAGTGAATCCTTCCAGCCCGGGTCCCAGCGGTTCCCTAACAGGTAGGGGCTCCCCGGACAGCGGGGGCTCCGGCTCCTGCACCTGCGGGACCAGCGGGGCGGGCGCTGGGTGGGCACTGGGGGGAGGGGGGGGCGGGCCAGGAGGCTGGGGCAGGCGGTGCCCGGGCCACTGGCACATCCAGTCCCGGCATGACAGTTCTGTTGGCTTCCTTGCCACGCATTCCCTGGAAAATGGGGCGGACAACAACCAAATCCGGGTAATGGATATGTTTACAACTAGTCCATCAATTGGGCGCCGCCCGTAGGGGAGTTGTGAACTCAGCACGAGAACATGACAGTCGTTTTTGCCAAAAAGCAAAACAGGGAGGGGGCGGAGGGACCACACTCCCGGATCGGATCGGATGGGGATGGGGATGGGGATGGGGAGGCGGAGAGCCGGAGGGGAGCCAGCGGCGGGGAATTTCAGAGGAAGAGCTTGAATCCAGAGGAACGGCTTCTCCCCGGAAAACAATCTCACCTGCTGTTATTAAGAAACTGCAGCCCCCGAAACAAATGGGATCGATGCGCTTTATTTTCTTTTAAGAGTCCTCGGAGCCGAGGGGGGCTGATAGCCAGGGTATTAAAACCCGAAAATTAGATTTCACCAGGATTTCTGAACTCCGCTCTGTGTCTGATTGAATTAGCGCCTCGCGGAGCCGGGAGCGGCTCCTCCGGGACCGGCCGCCGCGCCCTCGCTTCGAGGGGACCTGGCCGCCGCCGCCGCCGAGGGCGCGGGACCCCGGGTCTCCGGAGGGGGTGCTGGAGGGGCCCCCCGGAGGGGGTGCTGGAGGGGGTCCCCGGAGGGGGTGCTGGAGGCGGTGCTGGGGCTTCTCCAGGGACCCGGCCCCCGAGGTCCCCTCTCCCCTCCCAGCGGGGCAGCCGCGGAGGGTGACCCTGCCTCTGGGGGTGGTGCCGGGAAGAAAGGGGGGTCTCCCGGGGCTACCGCCCGTCCCCGCCTCTCCCCTCCCCGCCCCGGGCCGGGTCCAGGGGGCGCCCCGCTCACCGCAGGCTCAGCGGGCATCCGGGTGCGGAGGCGCCGGCGCCCCAGTCCGGGAGCCAGAGCCTCCCTGGCTCCCGGCGACCCCTCTCCGCCCTCCGAGACCGCGGAGCCCCGGAAAGTTGGGGGCGGGCGCGGGGCGGCGGCGGCGGCTCCGGGGCCGGGGTCCGCGCTCCGCTCCGGGGGCGCCGAGCGGCGGCGCAGCGCACGGAGGTGCCGGGGGTCCCGCGGCTGCTGCTGCCTCCGGAGTCGGGGGCGAGGCCCGGGGACAATGCAGAACCGGCTCCGAGCGAGGCCGGGCCGCCGGGGTGCGCCCTGGCCGGTACAGCCTCCCCGGTTCCGAGGACGCCGGGCGGAGCGCCACCCGGAGCCGCACCAGCTCCCCGCGCCTCCCGCCTCCCCGCGGGCGGGCACTCACTCCGGTGGATGGGGAGCCGGAGCCCCGTCCTCTTCCCGCCGTCCCGTCCCGCGGCTCCTGCCCCCACCGGCGCCGCCGTCCGAGGCCGCCTCTCAGGTGCCCCCGGGCCCCCTCCGCGGCCCGCCCCGCCCCTGCGGGAAAGAAGTTTCCAGTCCGGGCGGCGGAGTTCCCCGCAGCTCCCAGTCCCGGGTGCAGGGGAGTGGCGAGGGGGGCGCGGGCTGCAGGGAAGGGTTAGTTTCCTCTTTGCAAACACACCCAGGCGTTCTCGCAACACCCCTGGGATCCAAACACACACATGCACACACACATGCACACACACATGCACACGCTGGAGAGAGACCCGGGCGGGGAAAGCCGGCCCCCAGACCAGCGACCCCCTAAGGCGCCGCTGCCATGCGCCCCGCACCCCCCTCCGCCCGCCCCGCCGCGGCCGCCGCTGAATAACTTTTGCCTCCGAGCCGCCGGCGGCGTCTGCCGGGCCCCGGAGCCCGCCCGGCGGCGGAGCCCTGGAAGCCGAAGCCGCTCCCCGCGCCTCCCAGCTCCCCGCCCGCCTTACCGGCTCGGCTCGGAGCGCTGCCCGCGCGGAGCCCCGGAGGCCGAGGACCGAGGACGGAGGACGGAGGACGGAGGACCGAGGACGCCCCGCCGCGCCCCGCCTCCCTCGGGCGGCGCTGGGGGGAGGGCGGAGGCTGCAGGCCGCGCTCCTTCCCGCTCCCGCCGCCGATGCCGCCGCCGCCGTCAGCGCGGAGCCGGGGAGCCCTCGGGCCGCCGGGGGGGCCGCGCGCCGCCGTCCGGGAGCCGCGGGCCGGGGCCGGGGGCCGCCCGCGCCGCCCGCATCGCCCGCCGCCCGGCGCGGAGGGCGCCGCTAACAAGTGCAAACTTTTGGGTCCCCGCGGGCGGCGCGGAGGGGCCCCGCGCCCGGGCGCCCGGCGGCCCGCGGCCCCGGCGGGCTGGGCGGCTGGTCCCCGGGGCGCCGGGGCATCCCCCGCGGGCGCGGGCCAGACGGCGGGGCGCTCAGGGTCCCCCTGCGCGCGGCTCCAAGTTGCAGGGTCCGCCTGCCATCGCGCCGCCGCTTTTATCTCCCGGTCCGATCGGGCTGCGTAACTTCCTCCGTGTGGCCGCCAGCCCGCCGCCCGGCTCTTAAAGGTGCAGCGAGGCAATGCTGCGCGGGGACGCCCGGCCGGGGAGGGGCGCCGGCGGCCCGCGGCCAGGACAGCCCGCAGGCGGCGCGGGAGCGAGGCTGCCCCGGGGGGTCGCCGCCGAGCATCTCCTCCGCGCGGGGCGCATCCCCAGCCGGCGCGGGGCGGCAGCTTCCTCTCCCCAAACCCGGGGGCCTGACGGGTGCCAGCGCCCATGGGCGTGAGGGCTGCCCCATGGGCGCCGGGGAGGGGACCGGAGAGGGGACCGAGCGAGTGAGTCAGCCCGCCTACCCCGCCGGCCAAGGGCGCGGGGCGCTGCTCTGACGCCCCCCGCCAGCGCTGCCGCCCAGAAGGCCGGAGCAGTGGGTAAAGGGTGGGTGGGTGGGTGGATTGGGGAGATGGGGGGGGGGGCGGTGTGAGCGCACAACCAGAGCCTGAACACCAGCTGACACATGCCGCCTCCACCCTGCTGGGCCTGCTGGGGAGCCGCCGCGGCTGGCTCCGGAGGGAGAGCAGAGAGTAGGGGGGCAGGAGGGCTCGGTCCCTGGTTAGCAGGGGAGGAGGGTGTGGGAGGACTCCTGCAGGGGCCAGGGCAGAGGCCACCAGTGGGCAGCCCTGGGCAGCCCTGGGCTCTCGGTCCCCATGGGGGTTTCCTGCCAGGCTGCCTGGCAGGGCAGAGGGCAGAGCTTCAGGCCTTCCTGGGGATGGTCAGGGGCGCCCGGCCCCCTCCAGGGTGGTTTCCTCCGCAGCACACAGCAGGCAGCACCCGCATTTAGATGCATCCAGAACAAAGAGCCTGAGGAGAGAGAGAGAGAGAGAGAGAGAGAGAGAGAGAGAGAGAGAGAGAGACTCCTCCAAGGTCACAGAGGGTGTCAGGCATAGGGGCAAGATGTGACCCCTTGGGGCCCACCCTCTGCCATCTCCTCCCTCCTCTCTCACTCCCCTCAGCTTGGAGGGGGCTGGGCTGCTGGTCACAGAGCAGGCAGAGGGTGAGTCAGACGGCCATGTGCTCTAATAATAATAATAATATCTGACATGTATTATTACCTGCTTTATGCCAGGCTCCGTGCAAACCAGACTTCCCAGCAGCCCTGTGATGTAGCTCCTGTTAGCCATGTGCCGAGAGGTACGTGAGGCTCAGAGATGTTAAGTTACTCGCCCAAGGTCACACAGCCAAGGAAGTCTCTCACCTGGGAGGCAGAGTTCTCGGTCCTCTGCTGCTGCCTGGCTTGCTGGTTAACTCAGGGGGCACCACACAGACGGCTTGTGGGCCTCGGTTTCCCCATCTGTGAGATGCAAATAGTGAGTCTTTCTTTCCTAAGGAGGGGTGCAAACAAGGGGGCTCCCCCTGCACGTGGGCTCTGATCCCGTCCACCTCCCATCCCCCTGTCCCTCCCGCCCCCCATGGAGCTTCTGTGGCCAGAGGCTGGCCAGCCCAGGCTGCCTGCCCCCAGGCCTCCAGCGTCCAGCGGGCAGAAGCTCCTCCTCCAGGAACACAGCTCCCCGAGGTGCTGAAGCCCGGGCCTGCAGGCAGCAGTGCCGCCAGCCCAGCGCGGGGCTCCCTGGCAGGCAGGGTGAGTGATGCCCCCGCCCCCCAGGCAGGGCCATCGATTCCCGGGAAACGCCCGGCTCCTCCATCACCGCGGAGACTGGCTGCTGTCAGAACGGCCAGCGGGAAGCGGGGGAGGACCTCGCTGCGGTTCTCTAACCGCCAGGGAGGGACAGTGTGTCCTGGCATGCCAGGGCTTCTGGGTGCTGCTGCAGACCAGCCTTCAAACGGCTCTCCGCCCCTCCCGCCCCCAGGACCCCCTGCCTCTCCCTCAACCAAGGCCAACAGGCCTTTTCGGGGACCCATTCCGGAGCCTGTCTTCCGGCTTCCCATTTCCAGACCCCGGGGATGGCGGGGCATGGAAAGAGCACTGCCCTGAGAGCCAGGATGGTGGATTTCTCCCGGCTCGGCCCTTCACTAGCTCTATGGCCTGGGGTCCCCACATCTCTGCTCCTGGCCTCAGTTTCCCCATCCGCATGATGAGGGGCTTGGCTCTGGAAGGAGGACCCTGGGTGCTGACCCTGAGCTGGCCACAGGCCAGGCCGTAGCAACCTCCAAGAGACGAGTTTCAGGTGGACCATGAAGTGCTGGTCCCCAGGATGGGAAACAACAGGGTTCCAGCCACGTGGGGCCAGGTGGGCAGGGGACGCTGTTCCTAAACTTCATTACGGCCCTTCTGACGAAGGACCTTTCCCCGCAGCGAAGAGAAGCCAAGCGCCAGGCAGGGAAGCGCTAATGAGTCTCCCCTCCCCCCCTCTGCCCCAATAACCACTGGCTCCCTCTCACTGCAGCCTAATCGCCTTCTTCCTTGGTGGGATTTGGCTCCATGCACAGTTTTAATTTGAATTGTGTATGTGGAATCTGCTATCACAAAGCATCTCCAGAACAATGCATTTAGTTCTATTCCATCGGTTTTTGTTTTTTTTAAGGAGATATATATATATATAAAAGGACCTATAAGGAGATATGTGAATATATCTCTGCATATGTAGACACAGAGAGAGAGATACATGTATACAATAAAGATACCGAAGTATGAACAGGGAGATGGGGCAACGGCAGGCTTCATCCCATATGTCCTTTCTGGGTTGCAGGACTCCTTGGCATACACGGGGCAGATGTGTAACGGGAAATTATAAAGTCACACCCCAAAGTGATCTGCTCGTTTTGCAATGAGAGGTAACAGGTGAGGTCCAAGCCCTCCGGAGGTTTCTGCCAAGCCTGGTGCCGACAGACAAAAGGGCAGACAGACAGACAGACAAAATGAGCTCCCCCCACTGATGAAGGGCGAGTGGAAACGCAAAAGCCACGCCTACGTGTCCGCTCCCTCTGCCGGCTCTCTCTGTCTCTGTGAAGCCAGACCAAGAGTTTGATGTGTCCCCTTGACCTTGAGCCGTTGAGATGCAGCTGTCAGTCGGTGCTAAGATCCTGGGAACCAGCCCAGGACTGTCTGGGAGTTTGCAGGCAGGCCTGGGCCCTTTCCGGCCACGCCCCCGAGGCAGGGGCAGGGAGAGAGACCAGGACCCGAGCCCAAGCTTTCCGCCCCCAAGGTGACACCTCCAGGCGGGGGCAGAGGCTCCTCTCTGACAGGCCTCCGCTCTAATCCCCAGACCACATTCCCATTAATTATTATTACCTTATTAATCACGCTGTGATTAATTCCGTGATGGTGATCCATAATTGATTGCATTTGCTATGGCGCCTCAGCCACCCATCTCCCGGGATATGCGCCGCCTACAACCAGAGAATGAGCAGGATGTGTTCTCTGCTCGCCTGCGTTTTGTTGGATAAACTCCCCTCCCAGAGGCAGGGGGCTAATGGCGTCGGGCAAACTGGGCTTGCCAGCCCCAGCTCTGTGCCATGCCCCTGGGCGGCAAGCAGCTCCGGCAGCGCCTGCCCAGCCAGGGAGCCTGCAGGCCCCATTCCCTTGGCAGGGCGGGTGCCAGGGACCGGGCAGCTGGGCAAGCACGGCCTGGCTCTGCGGGGACCAGGGCTTGGCTTTTGGGGGTGAGTCCTGCCGCTCCTGGTAATTAGCGGTGTGACCTTGAGTGAGCCACTGCCCCTTTCTGCCTCGGTTTACCCCCATGGAAATGGAGATGAATCAGTCTCTCTCTTCCGAGGTGATTGTAAAATGTGCCTGTGATATGGCACCGGAAGCACACAGTGAGTGAGCGCTCAGAACTGCGAGCAGCTGCTTCTGGCAGCAGCAGCAGCAGCAGCATGTGACTAGGGCCAAGCTCTTCTCCGAGCCTCAGTTTTCTCAGCTGTAAAATGGGATGAACCTGCCCACATGCTCCTCAGTTCCCGCCACAGTTATTTATTGAGCGCCTGATGTATGCCGGCTCCGTGCTGGGGCTGGAGAGGCAAGCCAGCATCTGCTCTAGGTGGCGCCCAGCCGGGGGAAGGGGTGGGGGGGCCAGCAGGCTGCGCACAGCTGGGGGTGCTGCCTCGGGCAGGATGCACCCCGCCCTGCTGCTCCCTGAGGCCGCCCTCCGGGGACCGGGCCGGGTTGCCAACATCCTGCTGAGTCAGGGGCTCTTGAGCTTCAGCATCACAAGCTGGGAAAGCTGCTGGACCCCAGAGTGCCCTGTCCCTCCTCCTCCTTCACCGCTCACCCCCTCCCTGCCCCGGCCTCCCCCTGCCCCGGCCTCCCCCTGCCCCGGCCTCCCCCTGCCCCGGCCTCCCCCTGCCCCGGCCTCTCCTGCCCCACCTCCCCCTGCCCCGGCCTCCCCCTGCCCCGGCCTCCCCCTGCCCCACCTCCCCCTGCCCCGGCCTCCCCCTGCCCCGGCCTCCCGCTGCCCCACCTCCCCCTGCCCCGGCCTCCCCCTGCCCCGGCCTCTCCTGCCCCACCTCCCCCTGCCCCGGCCTCTCCCTGCCCAGATAGTGAGGGGCAGCGGGCGCGGTGAGGGGCTGCGGGCGCAGTGAGGGGCAGCAGGTGCGGATGGAAGGGAGACTGGTTTTGGAAGAAGGAGGGAAGGGGATAAGACCTGGGGAGAGAACAGCCTCAAATCCCTGCCCCGCCCCTTGTTCGCCCACCTCCCTCAGCCCCTCATTTTTCTCAGGAAGGAGACAGGACAGCAGCTGTTGGTGGGAAGGGCTGACCCCTAGGAGGGGTCACAGAGTGATGGCCTTCACCCAGGGCCCCCCTGGACCGTTCCAGTCACCGTGGGGGTGGCAGGGCCAGAACGGAGAGTTCCATCCTGTAAACGCGGGAGGCAGATGCCATAGGAGGCCTGTGATGGAGACCCCATGACCCTGCAGCTCCCACCAGATTCTATGTTCCTCCCTTCTCCACCCCCCCCCCCCCCCGTGGAGCCCCCCACACCAGGTTGTGATTTCCTGGTCACCATGCCCCTCTCCACATCCCCCCCTCCAACCCCCTCCCCCAGCTCTCCATGGGGCGGCTCTGCCTCTGGCTCAATACAGACCCCCAGGGCCTGGCCCATCGCGGTGCTCAGTAAACATTTGCTAAATGCAGGCACGGACCAGCGCTGAGTGATGCTGCTGATTTTAAATGACTCCTGTGTACACAGGAAAGGCGAGCAATTAGTGGATTAATAAGATCAGCATGGCTACTAATTGGAATAGTAAAATCAGGTTCTTCTATTATAGTTGATTGTGTTCTCTCTCCTCTCTCTCTCTCTCTCTCTCTCTCTCTCTCTCTCTCTCTCTCTCCCTCTCCTGAGTAGCTGTCAGCTTTGCCGAGATACACACTGGGCTCCTCTCACTGATATGGTAACAAAGGAGAGACCGGTCTGAGTGAGCTCCTTCAAAACCGCCCGTCTGGAACAAGTGAATGGTTGAGAAACCAAGATAGCGGCATAGGGCAGACACTGAATGCAGTCTACCACAACAAATTTGAATTTAGAACTGGAACACAGGAAAGGCATTGCCCTGAAGCACCGGACGGCTAGCTGAGAGGAGGCTCTGCCATCCGGGAAGGAGAGAGAAGGCACGCTGAACCTCAGGAACTGTGAAGGCAACCCCAAGCGAGGGGAAGGAACTGATGGGAGCTGTCCTCTCAGCAAGTGCCGGGGTATCTATGTCCGGGCCAACAGCGTGACACAGGAGCACCACCTTCTCAGGGGCAGGTCAGGACAAGTCAGCCCTCAGACTGGCCGGTTCCTCAGGGCCAGTGGTCTCTGGGGATACCCAGGATGCTCGCACAGTGGGTTTTGTTCTCTCTCTCTCTCTCTTCCCACTTCAGCAGGTTTTCTTTCCCCTGGCTATTTTACTTTAAGATAGAAATAAAGAGGAGAAACCAAGATGGCGGCGTAGGTGAGCAACTGGTCTGCTGGTCCCACAACAATTTAACAATTAAAACTAATATGAAGGACATCTATCATCCAAAACCACGGGAAGGAGGTACTGGGTAGTTAATAGTCAACAATTAACATGATAATAAGAGCAATGAGGGACCAATGGAGCTCTTAAAATGTGACCAGCTGGAGAAATGGAAGAATGGCAGGCCCGAAGCAGCAGCAGCCAGGCCCGCAGCAGCCAGGCCCGGAGCAGCCAGGCCCGGAGTGTTGTGGGGTCGAACCCTGGGTTCAAAATGAAAGGAAAGAAGGAGCAATGCAGCCAATT